>NC_136063.1:1685478458-1685833008 GCF_964261635.1 Lissotriton helveticus | reverse complement strand
TGAAGAGGATTTGCACTTTTTCATTAAATGTTACAGGAAACAAAGACATCTGCTTACATCGCTGAGTCCACAAAGCCAAGCAGAGATTCACTTTGGGTGTGGCTATTTATACCCAGAGTGGAGGATCGATTTACGTGATACCTTTACACATGATGTGTGTCTGTCTCTGGTGTATCTGTTTCTGTCTTTGTGTATGTGGCTCTGTGTGCATGTCTCTCTCTGTTTGTGTGTGTCTCTCTCTCGCTCTGTTTTTTTGTCTTTGTGTATCTCTCTGTCTCTGTGTCTCTCTCTTTGTCTATAAATACATAAATAAGACACTACACCGGCCATCCTTACAAGAAACAAACAACACTATGCTTTACACTCAATCTGCTTAAATAGACTGCAAGTTTACCTTGCACTAAAACATCTCACTGTATATTATTATTTTGCATACAGTTCCAAACACTCCTTTTATATCATTCCTGTTCGAGGCATGTGGGCTGCTGAATTCATATCTATGCATAGATCGCCGCCTAGTGTTGGGTCTGGATGATTGCACATTGTTGTCCTGGAAGAGTCTTCGAAGTATCACGAGATAGGTGGCTCCTCCCTTGGACTACAGTGTGCATGGGCATCCACTCCATGCTCAGATTGTTTTTTTCCGCCATTGGGTTCGGATGTACTTCTTAACTCTTGTTCGGAATCTCTTATAGTTACTCTTTCTTCGAGGCCAAAAGGCCTTAGGGGCGTCGGTATTGTCTTTTCGCTCGGTGCTCTCAGCTTTCCGTGCTTTTATCTCGACTTCGGAAGACCTCTCGTCTTCCACGCCACAGGCCCGTCGCAGATTGAAGATGGAACGGAGCCCGTTCAAGCAATGCCCCGTCTGTAACTCAAAATATCCACACATCGACGTGCACCCGGTGTGCAACAAATGTCTCTCGCCGGACCACGACGAGGCCAGTTGTATGGCCTGTTCGAAGTTCAGGTCGAAGAAAACTCTCCGCCTTCGACGCGCTGCCCGACAATCGGCACGTGAATCAGCGCCGGAACCCGAGAACATCTTCAGGGGCGATGACAGCGCGGATGTGCAGGGAGACGACCCGGACCTTTCGGACCCCGCGTCAGAACATGACTCCAGCTACTACGTGGACGACGAACAGATCGACGTCCAAGATGAAGACTCCATCGAGGTAGGAGACGACGCACTGCCCCTCGGAGCCGTCGACGACGACTCCAGCGAGGAACACAGCCCAACCGCAGTAGCGGGGCCTCATTCAGACTCTTACACGGCTCAGGTCGAGGCATCGCCGGAAGGCCTTAGCCAAGATCTACAACCCCGTTCTATAGTCCCGCTTCAAGGCCGGACTAAGGACAGTTCCATTGAGCCATTGGTCCACGGACCGCCATTGGTGGAGAAAACTAAACCTAAGCCCAGTGGGCAGAAATCGAAACCGAAACCGTCGGAGACTGCCATCAGATCGATGACTTCGGGGCCGTCCAAGTCAGCGAAGGTGCTCCGCCCCTCAGAGCCGACAGGGGGTGTCGACCCCAAAGTCGGAGCGGCTAAGTCCGTGACTGCTGTTAAACACGTCACGCTCACGTCGGAGTCGACGTCAAAGGCCGCGACCAAAGATGGCGACCATTCAAAGACGCTCAAATCCAAAAAGGCCGTCGAGCCGAAGGCACAAAAGTCACACCTGCTCAAATCCTTCGAATCGAAGAATCAAACCGCCTCGAAGGGACAAACCTCCGACACCGGTGCCAACATCCCCGCTCCGATGCCACGCCTCGAGTCGACAAAGTCGCCCAGACAAGGGGACCACTCGGAGTCTGTCGGATCCAAAGCTAAGTCTTCCACGCCCATTGGTCAGTCACCGATGTCTTCGGCTCCAATCAAGTTCGGCCTCCCCCCGACTGCAAGGCCTAAGGCTGCTACCTCTTCCAAGTCAGCGTCCGCAGCCACATCTGAACTCCCTCGGACCGATGCTTTTCAATTTCAGCCTCCAAGCTACGACGAACATTCTAAGTTCTTCATCGACTCCGATTCAGGCAGGCTCACCGTCTACAAGCGGAAAATCAGGCCTGAAACACACCTATGGAGGCATACAAAATTCCGCTCAAGAAGAAAAGAGACTCCGCCACCTCTCATGTTCTCTTTGAGCCTATGCACTCTTATAGACAGGGGTATCCCTCTTCACCCACTGAAGACGTCGATGAGGGTGACAATGAGGAGCAGTTCAACTACCCTGTGGACCAGGATCAGGATGAGTCACAGCCATGGGCTGACACTGTTGACCCTGATGACCCTCACACCACCCCTGACACTCAGTCATATGCGGTCAAAACTTCCCCTGCTGAGGACACTGCCGTGTTTAACGCGCTCATTGAACTGGCGGCGCATAACCACGACGTCGATATGCACGCTGACCCAGTGGATGAGGACTTCCTCTTTGATACATTCTCCACGTCTGAACGTTCAGTTAAGACTCTGCCTATGCTAAAAGGTTTGCTCAAGCATGCCAGTGACATTTTCAAGGAGCCCACCAAGGCAAGAGTGGTCAACCCAAGGATTGAGCGCAAGTATCGGCCTGCGCCCGTGGATCCCACGTACATCAAGGGCCAACTCCCACTGGACTCCTTGGTGGTGGCTAATGCTCGCAAAAGGGCGAACTCCCAGACTACGGGTGATGCTCCTCCTCCGGACAAGGAATCAAAAATATTTGAAGCCTCTGGAAAGCGTGTGGCTGCTCAAGCGGCCAATCTTTGGAGGATCTCCAATACACAAGCCCTGCTGGCACGTTACGACAGGGCACATTATGACACTTTAGAACAACTCCTTCAACACCTTCCAGATACATAGAAGGAGGGAGCAGAAATGCTTATACAAGAGGGAAAGTTAATCTCCAACGCGTCCATTAAGTGCGCGTTGGATGCGGCCGACACAGCAGCTAGGGCTATTAACACTAGCGTTATGCTCCGGAGACATGCCTGGCTGCGCATCTCTGGTTTTAAGGCAGAAATCCAGACAAACCTGCTCAATCAGCCTGTCAACCCTGACTTCCTTTTCGGTCCAGAAGTAGACACCACACTTGAGAAGATTAAAAAGGACACTGACACTGCCAAATCCATGGGGGCTCTGCAGTCTCAGCAGTTCAGGGGCGGTTCCTTTCGTCGCTCCGGTAACAGGGGAGCCTCGAGGGGGCAGGCGTCGCAACAGGCTCAGTACAACAAAGGGGGCTCACAATCCACCTATGCCAAGAACAATAGAGGTGGATACCGTGGAAACAACACCAAGGGCAGAGGTCGTGGAAACAATAATGCCAGATCCTTTGCCACTACCAAGCAGTGACGTCTTGTCACTGCCCCCCGACCATACCACCCCAGTCGGGGGAAGGCTCCAGCAGTTCCTGCCAGTCTGGAAAAACATAACTACAGACAGGTGGGTGCGACAAATTATACAACACGGCTATTGTTTGGAGCTCATTTCCACTCCACCCAACATACCCCCAAGACACCATCCTATGTCCGCAGAGCACATGCACTTATTGCAGCAGGAGGTCGTCTCCATGCTACAAAAAGTGGCCATAGAACTCGTGCCTGTAGAACAGCAGGGAACAGAGGTGTACTCTCTGTACTTTCTCATACCAAAAAAAGACAGCTCTCTCAGGCCCATCTTGGACCTCAGGCCCCTGAACCAATATATACTCTCAGAACATTTTCACATGCTCACATTACAGCAAGTTCTCCCGTTGCTCAGGCAAGGAGATTTCCTGGCAACCTTAGATCTAAAGGATGCATACTTCCACATTCCTATTCACAAACGTCACAGGAAGTATCTCAGGTTCACCATCAATGAACAGCATTACCAATTCAAGGTCTTTCGGGGTCACTACTGCCCCCAGAGTGTTCACGAAGTGTTTGGCGACAGTGGCCGCGCATCTTCGGAGGCAAAACGTTCACGTCTATCTGTACCTAGACGACTGGCTCGTCCAGGCGCAGTCGGCCCAGCAGTGTGCCGACCACATGTCCCGTACATTACACCTTCTACACAGTCTAGGGTTTTCCCTGAATTACCCAAAATCTCATCTGCAGCCTGCCCACGTACGTCAGTACCTAGGCGCAGGGATCAACACACTGACTTCCGCAGCGCACCCCAGCTCAGCAAGGGTCGCCAGTATGCAAACTCTGATTCAAAGATTCAGGCCGCAACATTCACTCCCAGCACAGGTGTTTATGCAGCTCATCGGCATGATGGCCTCTTGCATCTTTATAGTCCCTCACGCGAGGCTGCACATGCGTCCGCTTCAGGAATGCTTGGCACGCCAGTGGAACCAGGCTCATGGACATCTCAAAGACCTAGTGTTGGTGACCGGTCGTGCATTCAGCTCTCTGCATTGGTGGAACCCACACAACCTTTGCAAGGGACGACCGTTCCAGGAGTCTGTGCCACAGCTGGTGCTAACAGCGGACGCATCTCTCCAGGGTTGGGGAGCGCATGTCCTCCATTACACAGTGCAGGGCCTATGGACTCCACAGCAGCAAAGGTTGCACATCAACCTACTGGAACTGATGGCAATATTTCTAGCGATGAAGGCATTCAGGTTGCATCTCTGCAACAAAGTCGTGCTGATCCGGACGGACAACATGACTGCAATGTATTACATTCAGAAACAGGGGGACACACGCTCTCCACAACTGTCACACCTAGCACAGTGCATGTGGAAGTGGGCCATTCAGAGGAACATCTTTCTCAAGGCGGAACACCTCCAGGGCAGGGACAACCAGATGGCAGACCTGCTCAGCAGACACAGTCAGCAAATGCACGAGTGGGAGTTACACCCATCAGTGCTCCAACCATACTTCCAGCGGTGGGGTCATCCACAAATAGACCTCTTCGCCACACACGAAAACGCAAAATGCCATGCCTTCGCCGCCAGGTTCCCACACCCGCAGTCTCAGGGCAATGCGATATGGATGGACTGGTCGAACAAATTTGCGTACGCTTTTCCTCCAGCTCTACTCATACCGCTAGTGGCACGCAAACTGAGGCAACACTCCATGACACTAATCCTGGTTGCTCCAACGTGGGCGAGGCAGGCGTGGTACACCACGTTCCTAGAGCTTTCCGTGGTGCCCCACGAACGCCTCAGACTCACGCCCAGTCTCCTCACTCAGAGCCATGGCGACATTCAGCACCCAGATCCGCAACAATTGAGCCTTGCGATATGGCTCCTGAAGTCATAGAGTTTGGCTACTTAAACCTGCCCCCTGCCTGTATGGACATCATAAAGGAGGCTAGGCGTCCTACCACAAGAGCCTGCTATGCAGCCAAATGGAAGCGTTTTGTTATCTATTGTTCCAATAATAACATAGCTCTGCTTGATGCTTCCACGCAAAACATCATAGCTTACTTGCTGCACCTGTACAAAAGTAATTTGGCGTACAGTTCCATCAGGATACATTTAGCGGCCATGGCGGCTTACCTTCAAAATAGACAGCGCCTGTCCCTTTTCAGAGTGCCAGCCATCAAAGCCTTTATGGAAGGCCTCAAAAGTGTCACCCCTCCAAGACACCCGCCTTCGCCTGTGTGTAACCTCAACATAGTCCTCACCAGGCTCATGGGCCCGCCATTTGAGCCTCTTCACTCTTGTGAGATACAGTTTCTCACATGGAAAGTGGCTTTTTTGGTGGCTATCACCTCGCTCAATTCAGAAAAGGGGTTGGTGATGAACAGAGTGTCTGAATTAAGCAGACCACTCTTACCCAGTCCAAAGATCAGGGCTTGATCCATCACCGTTATTTAGCTCACTGCCCCATCCCTGCTCAGAACCTGGCTATATGCAAATTAGTCTGTCCCTGGCCCAGTGCATCATGGGAACAGGGCAGACCAAACTACCAAGCCAATTCTTCACCAGAAAGGAGACAAGCTTCCGCTCGCTCAGACGGGTTAGCGAGCTGCAAGCGCTCACTATTCAGGAGCCCTTCATACAAATACATGCTAATAGGGTTGTGCTGCGCTCCAACCCCAAATTCATGCCCAAGGTAGTATCACAGTTCCACATCAACCAAACTATTGAACTGCCTGTTTTCTTCCCAAATCCTGACTCCGTGGCAGACAGGGCGCTGCACACACTGGATGTCAAGAGGGCTCTCTTGTATTACATTGACAGGACCAAAGACTTCAGAAAGACTAAACAGCTGTTTGTTGCCTTCTCTCCACAGCACAAGGGCAACCCAATTTCAAAATCAGGCATAGCCAGATGGATTGTTAAATGCATCCAAATCTGTTATCAAAAGGCTAAACGCACGCTAACAGTCCCCCCCAAAGCGCATTCCACACGCAAATTGGGGGCATCCATGGCTTTCATTGGTAACATCCCTCTAGAGGACATATGTAGAGCAGCCACATGGACCACCATACACACATTCACCAAACACTACTGCGTGGATGTACACTCAAAACAGCAAGCTGCTGTAGGTCAGGCTGTTCTCAAAACACTTTTTCAGACTGCTGCAGTTGGCACGGGCAACCGCCGCTAGGGAGGGTACTGCTATGTATTCTATGCATAGATATGAATTCAGCAGCCCACATGCCTCGAACGGAATATGCTACTTACCAGTATGCATCTGTTCTTGGCATGTAGGGCTGCTGACATTCATATCGCCCGCTCTCCTCCCCGGTGCCTGTCGCAGCTGTAGCATTCACACTTCACGTACTGACTCTCATGCATGGTCATCACTTACTGTATCACTCCATCTCTGCCACAATGGCGAAAACCAATCTGAGCATGGAGTGGATGCCCATGCGCACTGTAGTCCAAGGGAGGAGCCACCTATCTCGTGATACTTCGAAGACTCTTCCAGGACAACAATGTGCAATCATCCGGACCCAACACTAGGCGGCGATCTATGCATAGATATGAATGTCAGCAGCCCTACATGCCAAGAACAGATGCATACTGGTAAGTAGCATATTCCTTACCTACAATACTTACACCTTCTACTCTATCCATCCCTGTGCAATAGCAGTACCCTATATTATATGCACACACCACCATGTAAAACATCGCATACGACATATATGTATTGCGTAAAATACTCGCATATTTCTGTATGCAGCAGCTTTTACATAGATTTTATCGTTTTTTTGTTTGCCCGTTCCACAAGTGTTTAGTACACAAAAAGACACACTACTTCAGCTTTAGAACTATACATAAGAGACCTCAAAAGTGAAAAACAAAATGCAGAAAATAAGCAACAGTGAACAACAATAACACGTGAAAGAGGCCCCATCTTGCTCATTGTAAAAGTAATTGAACCATTTGTTTTGTTTTCTCACTTCCCTTATCTCTTTAGTACTCCAGAGGTCTCCCATTAACATCCTCTTAGCCCACCCTCCTACTATTACTTGTTATCTACATACTTTAAACCAGGCCTGGGGCTTTTTTTTGCACTGCCAAGAATTGTTAATAAGGAACGTATAAAAACACGTACACTGTTGCTACCTAACAAGGAACAAATGAGCAGCTTTATAGCAACAGTATACAAACACGTACACTGTTGACACCTGCCTTACAAGTTACAATATACACTGCAGGAGATGGATACTAATGTTTAAAATACAAAATATGTAACAAAACACATAAAAGTACTGCTTATATTCACTGATTAAAAGTACAAAATACAATGCTGGCCCTATATTATAAGAGAAAAATTGCTTTACTAAGTGTTAATAATAAAACCATGTTTATATATAGGTTTGTGTGTGTGACTCCGTCCGTCTTTCTGTGTCTGTCTCTGTATGTGTGTCTCTGTGTATATCTCTGGCTCTATGTGTCTATTATTGTGTGTTTCTTTCTATTTGTCTGTGTATTTATCTTTATGTGTCTATATGTCTATGTTTATATCAGTGAGCAACCCAATATACCCTTGAGGGCTTGGGCAAGAATATAAGGAAGGGTAAAGAGTGTTCAAGGGAGGTTGTTTCTCAAAAAATAGCTTTTTGAAATGATTTAAAGAAATGTATAAGGACAATTCAATGGTCCTCTGATGGACTAAATCCAAACTAATATTTTTCTATTAATCATATGAAGAGGTATAGACTGTTATCTAACATAAAACCAACATGAAAAACAAACACTAGGCAGGTGTATACGAAAATATTGAATTTATCATTCAGTTAAAAAGTAATCAATTTACATTACAAATATATATAGAGATAGGCCTACAGGTATAACAATCATAAACAAATATATGACTCTGTAGGTCTAAATAACACCTTTCCTAATTTTCAATCTGGTAAATGAAAGGAAAAATGCGCTGGTCGACGTTTTGGTCTCCTAGGTGTTAGTCTGTGAGACCATCTTCAGTACTGTAGAAATTTATATTTGTAATACCCTAGTGTAATCTGAAACAGAAAAATATTTACAGTTACAAGTATCCCGTGAATCGGGACATTTTATATCTATAACACCTGCCTAAGAACAAAGATACGTACATAGACATTCCAAAGGAATGGACAGCATACTCCAAAACATATACATTGCACATAATTATATATATGACATACTAACATTTATCTAATTGAAAATAGTAAGACATCATCATTTCTTTCTTTCAGAAAAGGAACTTGATAAAGGAATTATTAGCACAAGGTTTTGTGATTCTACACATGTTATCACAAGTGTTCATGCTTGATAGCGATTGAAAAATAGCAGTGCATCAGTCTGAATTTAATTAAATTTAGCACAAGCCTACACTGAACTTCCCATGATTAGGGTCATTAACTTTGCAAAATAAAAAATAGATCATATAGGTTCTAGTAATTGGTTGATATGCTGCTAACATCAATCATTAATATTGAAAGAGTAATTTGTAATCGAAGTCTAATGATCTTGACAAAGTGGACCTACTAAATAAAATACACCATCTTACACACATACCTCTATCACTGGGTGAAACTAATTCAAAAGAACATACAAATGATGAATGGATCCAAATAAACGATAAATGTTCTGACAGATGCTGTAGAAACAGGAAAAATCTAAAGTCATGATTTTATTAAGATGTACTGAGTTAATATCATAATCAAGGTGTATGAAAGGTACCTACTAGTTGAATTCGCTAAATACAGGTTAAAAGTAGTATAGATGGCGAAGAACGTCTTGGCAGGACTAAATTAGGGTGGAACCGGAGGTCTCTGGTTGGCACAGGTATGCACTTGTGACAAACAGGGACCCTCACTTCCAGTCAGGGCAAGGGAACTACTCCTTCGAATAACCCCTGCTCACCCTCTAGGTAGTGTGGCGCGAGCAGACAAGGCTAATCCTCAGGGCGATAGTAAGTTAAGCATTTATGATCACGCACAGTAAACCCACTGACCCACCACAAATGGACACCAGTTGTATGGTTGTATCAAAAATACGTATACTTTATATAAAGTTATATTAAAAAGCAGGATTATCACAAGACCATATAACGTTCAGCAATTTGAGGCCACCAGATTACTATAGGCAATTAGTCTTTAAAGGTTCATTGTTCAGCAAGGTACAATGACAGGGAAATAAGAACGTTGCGGACCCTGGATCCGATATGAACTCGAGAAGTGTACCTTGCTTGTGGAAGTCCGAGGCGTTTCAGGCGCGGCTAATGGTGAGGGCGGACGCGGGACGAGGCAGATGGTTCTCCAGAGGATCTCTCCGGCTCGGTCCCCCTCGAGTTGGGAGGCGGGGGAGCAGGACTGTGGAGGGTTGCGGCGATCCGGGGTCGATGCAGCTCCCGGGGCGAGGCGCCGTTCAGGCCTGCGGGGCGTACTACTTCTTAGCACGCCGGATCGTACTCGTGGATCTGTGAGGGGCGTCGCGTTCTCGGGCAGACGGGTGCAGCACCAGGCTTCCGGTACCACTGTACGGGGAGGCCTTTCTTGAGGTGCGGCACGAGCCTTGGTATGCAGGAAGAAAAAGCGAGACAGTCGGGTACGACTTACGGACCGTCCGAGGCTATGAGATGCGCTCCGTGCCGATTCCGGCTGGAGAAGATGAGGCGCACAACGAGCTCCGTTAGCAGGCGAGGTGACAAGAGAGCGGGCGGCCCGGCACTGAAGCGAAGAGCGGCTCAGGGATGAGCGGGGCTTTCTGTGGCGGGGCGACCAGGCTCCGAGCTGTCACGACCTTGGGAGGGGCGAAGGCACCCGAGTCACAACTCTGGTGAGGGATTAAGAACTAAGGCACAACAGCAGACGGGCACAAGCAGAATAGAACCCAATGGTCCTGGGGTTCCGTTCAGGGGGCAAGCTCTCGATCAAGCCCTTGGAGATCGTTTCAGGCACAAGTCTACAAAGTCCTCTCTGGTCCTTTCCTCTCCGTTCTCAGCAAGGCACCACTGCAGGCCAATCTTACAGGATACTGACTGGTTTCCGTCCTTCAGCTTCTCTTGGTCCTCCTAGTCAGGCAGAGGTTCGTCGTGGTCAAAACTGGATCTGATTTGTAAGGAGCGGAGCTCCTATATTTATACTGCATGTCTTTTGTCTTTGCAGGCCAGGGGGCCTGAGCCTAGTTCAACCCGGTTTTGGAGTACTCTGTTGACAGGACTCTGCCGTCTTCTTTCAGGGCGCAGGGCAGGGACATCGGACGCTCCGCAGGAGGTGGAGCCGGCATTGTGGTGGTGGAGCACAACCCTATTCAGAATCAAGGACTACTCCGCCCACCCATCCTGGAGTAAGCACCCTATTCACCACCTGGAGCCCCAGACTGTCCCCGGGAATCTCCCAGCCCTGTCACTCACACAAACCCAGACAGCAGATACACATCCTGGCAGAGGCGGGCTGAAACAGTTAGGCCAGCAAAGGCTAACTTTCTAAAAGTAGCATTTGCAAACCCAGGATATTAAAATTAACCTTGCTAAAGGAAGTATTTTATTATTCTGAGTTCAGGCATACTAAACTAGACGTGCTACCGTGTTCCCTGAGCCTGCCGGGACTATAGCGTGTAATAATTCCGGCAGCTCATCTTGACCTAAGAGAACAGGTAGCCCTTCAATAGTGAAGAACGAAAAGGGCGGTAATTCACTACTAGGACATGCCACACTCTAGGCTTGTCCTACCATACGCTTACAATGCACCCTGCCCGTGGGCCTACCATAGGGGTGACTGATATGAAGGTTAGGGAAGGTTCAGGGACTGGCAAGTGTGGGCACTTGCGCAGTCAGCGTGACAGTACGAGACCGTACGCGGGGTCTGCAATGGCGGACCCGAGACACATCTTCCGAGGCCTTCTGTGGGGGGCGCAACCAGCGTTGCAGGCCCACTAGCAGCATTTGTATCTACAAGCCCCGGCACTCCTCGTGCACTTTACTGGGGACTGACAGTAAACCAAATAAGCCAATCGTGGAAATCAATTACATATACACTTTACATTGGGAGTACTTGCACGGCGGCATGGATTGGCCGTGGGGCAGTGCACTGAGCATCGAATACCAGCAAAACATATGAGGCACATCAGCAAAAAGTGGAAGGGAGACGAACGCCAAGGTGCAGGTCTAACAGTGCCTGTTGAAGATGTTCGCCTGAAACAGTTTTATGAGAGGCTATGTTAAACAATTTAGTTGTGATCAAACAGAGTCTCACAATGTGAAAAATTACGAGATTGTGAAATACCTTAGTTTACACTGGACAATAATGCCCTGGCAATAAGGAATAGTCTGAAAAAATGCAAAAACCATCTTATAAATAAATGTTCATAAATAAGGGATATTTTTTATTAATTATCGTGCCTTATAATCCATCAATAGTACCTTTAGAGTGACTGACACTGCGGTCTCTATCTGCCAATGCGGCGTGTAGTCTCGCAGAGGAGCAGCAAAAAGGAGGAGCCCGTCTATCTTTATATCAGAAAAGGCACATTGTCCTAAAACGATATATTAAGCATTATCTTAGACCAATATGGAGAATAAACTAACAGTGAGAAAGACTGAGACATAACTTAATGGTTTACCTTGTCTGGGTTTTAATTTTTTGACTCTGTTTATATAGAAGTCCACAGATTAGTTGGAATCTAAAAAGTAGACATAAACGGCACTTTAGAGTCGTAATTTTATACGTTCTATTTTTAAATCTACAGCCCGTGTATCTTGTAGGATACCAAACACGCTAAACAGTAATCTAAAGAGATGCTTTACCTGTCGGGATTTAAAGCTCCGTTTGGAGCGCGAGATAGGACTAATACACGTTGTGGGGCGCCATCTTAAAGTGGTGCCGTTGTCCATGTTACCATATAGTAAATGTGTATGGCCCGTATAAGCTCGCAAAAACGGCTATAAGCTCGAGTAGTATTTCAAGATTATCGATATTGAAAGTAACGGACGACTCTTAATTTTAATAGTCTATCAGAACACATATCTAATCTGATTCGCAACTGAATTTATATAAATAGGCTGCTTGATATCTAAGGTAAAAAATTTAATTTAACAATATTGATGCAACTACCTAACTTAAGTCGGTGCCATCTTAAAGTGATACAGTTTTTTGTAACTAGCTATAACAAGCAAAGGTGATCCAGTCACAGATGGTGATTATTGGTAACGACTTATATGTAGTCAAATTATATCTGCGTATGGTAATTTAATGTAGACATATGGGTCGCAAAATTAATTAGTGTCACAAAGAGTGAATACTATCACTGTTGGTACAGCATCTGTAGTTCTGCACAACTGTGTGGGTTATCACATACTCTATTGACAAACAACTGTTTCTTAGCCACATTCATTTTATGCCAGATCATGATTGTCAAAACGAACCAAAATGGAAAGTTTTTGAACTATTCATTTCACATTCTAGATATACATCGCACAATGAAGTCCCTGCAGGACATTACATAATTTGGAAATACGTGTACAAGTTGCAATACTTCAATCCGGACAATCAGCTGTAATACATAGTGTGACCCATATTTTAAAGGACGAACTGTCTAACATAGAATCGGCCTGGATGTGTATATATATGGTTCTGGAGCTATTAACAGAGAACAGATGGCTCATATTGTGACGCCTATAGAATTACAACAGTAAGATGGTCAGGAAAGGCATGCCAATGAATGCCATTCTGTCGCCGAATTCAAGCCTCGTTTCATGGTGTCTGTTAGGCAGATCAGTTTATCTTCCCTCAGGGACAGAATTTTGTCTACGCTATTCTGCCTTTTATTGGGTTTTAACGCTTCCAGAACCCACCAGAGCATGTCGGTCTCTTTATGGCCAAACTGAAGGTAATGGTCTACTAATGGTGCATTTTCTTTCTTGCATCTTATACGGGACTGGTGTTGAAGGATCCGTTTTTTATTTGGTTGAATTGTTTTTCCCAAATAGTGCAGTTTGCACGGGCATTGTATACAGTAAACCACATTTGTGGTATTGCAATTAGAAAAGGATTTAGATATAAAATTGATGTCATTTATTTTGCAGGATTTGACCGTTATTGTGGTCATACAGGCTACACAGTTGTTACATCTATGATGGCCAGTGAGCGGTACTAATTATCTCATGTTTTCAATAGTATTACTTGGTGACAGATCTTCATACGCATGTATGAGTCTATCCTGTAAATTAGTGCCTCTCTTGAACGCAAACATGGGTTTTTGTGTAAATTCTGGAATAGATTTTAAAAGATTCCACTGTTTAGAGATAATTCTCTTAATTGCATTCGAATGTGTGCCAAAAGTGGACACACAAACAATGTTCGATTTATTTTGGCGTTCTTTTAGTGTAAGTAGGGCCTCTCGGTTGTTATACCACGCCCTTTTTAATGATTTTCTCAATAGTTTAGACGGGTAACCACGAGCTAGTAACTTGTCTTTTAGTTTCTTAGCTTCACAGAAATAATCTTCCTTGAAAGTATAATTCCTTCGTAATCGAAGGAATTGACCAAAAGGTAGGCCATCTTTTAATGCCTGTGGAGGATGGCTCTTATAGCTTAACAGGGTGTTTCTAGCTGGTTTTTTTGTAAACAAGGTGGTGTACAATTGATTATTGATGTCTATTTTAGCAATAGATGAAAATCAAGAAGTTGTTCATTAGTGCCATGCCATACCATGAACACATCATCTATGTAACGAAGCCACTTTCGGATGTTACTAGAGAATGGGTTCGATGAGTGCCATATATGTACATCTTCAAAACAAGATACATAAATATTAGCAATGTCTGGGGCAAAAATTGCTCCCATTGCGACTCCCTTTTCCAGCAACAAAAGGGAGTCGCAATGGGAGCAATTTTTGGCCCAGACATCGCTAATATTGATGTATCTTGTTTTGAAGATGAACATATGTATATGTTTTGGAGTATGTTGTCCATTCCTTTGGAATGTCTATGTTCTATCTTTCAGCCTGATTCATCAAGCAAAATTGCGCCCGCAATAGCTGCGAAAATGCAATTGCGGGCGCAATGTCGAAAATCGGCATTCATCATTAAATCGCAAACACATAATAGCGAATTCGCAATAATAATCGCACAATCCCGCTAGCGAATCGGAAAATGCGACTATCCACGGATTATGCGAAAAAAATAGCGAATTCGCTAAACAATCGCAATCGGTATTCATGAACTACCGCAAATAGAGAAAAATCCAAATTTCGCTGTTTGCGCGGCGCTATTTAAGGACAACTCAAAGCAGGTGGTAACCATAAAAGCCATGGGGAAAAAAATTCAAAAAACTGTTGGCCAATCATTAACCGGTTCAGGGTTGACCAATCACACATAAGGACATTCAGCAGCTGCATTCGGAGTTCCACAATGCCGGGAATGTACATGGTCGTGAGGCGCCGAAGGCTACAGCGAGCAGCACGGAGGAGACGCCAGATCCAGGAGAGGATATTCCGCCAGCGGGTGACCTTGCTGGGCCAGACAAGAGAGCAGATATATGCTAAATACAGGCTAAATGGGGAAATGATCATCCAGCTCATACAAGACCTTGACCCCCTGATGCAGCACCCAACAAGGCGTACCAATGCGGTGCCTACACATGTGCAGGTATTGTGTAGCCTGCACCTCCTGGCCTCTGGGAGCTTCCTGGGGATAGTAGCGGCTGCTGGGGGGATATCCCAGCCCACCATGTCACGCTGCCTCAAGACTTTTGTTGACGCAATGCTGACCCAGCTACACCGATACATACAATTTCCCACCAGCCAACAGGAATTGCACCAGACCAAGCTACAATTCTACAATGTAGCACATTTTCCGCATGTACTGGGATGCATAGACTGTACACACGTCGCCATCTGCCCACCAGCTGCCACGGAGTATATGTTCCGCAATCGGAAAAACTACCACTCCCTCAACATACAGATGGTCTGCAATGCCAAGACTTACATCACAGACATTGTGGCCCAGTACCCAGGGAGTACCCACGACTCCTATATATTCCCGCACAGCGGCCTCCACACACGACTGGCCAGGGGAGACTTTGGGGAAGGACACCTACTTGGTAAGTACACTTTGTCGACAAAGTCACATTGCCATGAAGTAGCAGCGCAGCACAGGCACTCACCCTCTGTTCCTCTCATTCAGGTGACAGTGGCTACGCCCTCCGTGATTACCTCCTCACCCCATACCTCAACCCTGCTACACCCCAGCAACGCCGCTACAATGTTGCACACATTCTGACACGGAAATGCATAGAAAGGACATTTGGGTTGCTCAAAAGCAGGTTCCGCATACTGCACAAGACAGGTGGGGCCATGTATTACAGTCCTGCAATGTGCTGCCGCATTGTGGCTGTCTGCGCAATACTGCATAACATTGCAACCAAGCGCAGGATCCCAGTCGACATATCTGGCAGTGAATCTGAAGGGGACGACCAGCCACCTGCTCATGCACGCCTTGCACACGGGGAGAATCCTGCTGAAGGCCACAGACGTCGCAACCACATCACCCTGAACAATTTCTGATGCACCATCCACCCTCACCCCACAAATCACAAATGCATGCAGAAATCAATAATGACACTACGCCAATGTGTGCTGTTAAAATAACATTTTTGTTTCATTCACAATAATGGTATAACTATTTATGTTGACCTTGCTTACAGTATTTCAGCATACTGCTGTGCGAAAGAACAGGGCAGGCTTATACTCAGCCTGTGCCACTTTGAGTCATAGAAAGTCATGTGCGCCTCCTGCGCGTACCACCCAAATGCCTCTGCGGCTCATCTTCATCCATGCCACGTGCAGCTGCTGTGGGCCTGGTGCTGCGTTTGAGTGTCCCTACGTGTGAGGCAGAGTGGCTGCTCATACTAGATGTCCCCTCACTGCCATCATCACCCCCAACAGTGGCAGGTAGAGCAGGGCGGTGTAGTGCTGTCACAGCACTGGTCAGGTGCTCAAGGACCCTGGCCACATCCTCGCAGCACTGGATGAGCTGCACCTGCTGCGCAAGGGACCGCCGCGACAACTGGGATGTGGCATTGCTAATTATATAATTGGACCTGGTGTAGGCGGTCAGCCTGGTCAATAGCTGCCGGTGGCGGCGGCGTGCTGTGTTGCGCTGCGATGTATTAGCAGCAGTGCTGGCCTCCATGGCTGCAGTAATGCGGGCCATACCCTCCCCCACACCTGCCATGGCTGCAGTCATGCTGGCCATTCCCTCACCCACACCTTCCATGGCTGCCGTCATGCGGTCCATTCGGTCCCCCACTCCGGCAACATTGCGCCCAATGTTGTACAGCTGTAGCTGTATGGCACCTTGCTGCCGTGCTTGCAGCTGATGGATACGGAGCATGCGCCTTTCCACGCTCACTCTCAGCAGCTCCGGTCCATTCCCCCTCCTGCTGCTAGGTGCATTGGTCTGCAGGCGAGGCGTGCCACGCCTGCTCTGCTGGCCTGTCACAGTGGGTTGCCGCTGTGTTGGCGCTGTCGCGGGCCCTGATGTAGAAGCACCAGCTGCTGGTGGTGTCACTGCAGGCGTTGTTGGTGCGGCAGGGGCTGGAGGCACCCTGGTGGTGGATCTGGCTGCGGTAGTATTTGCTGGGGCAGAGGCTGGTGGCACATTGGTGGTGGATCTGGCAGCGGTAGCATTTGCTGGGGCAGAGGCTGGTGGCACATTGGTGGTGGATCTGGCAGCGGTAGTATTTGCTGGGGCAGAGGCTGGTGGCACCCTGGTGGTGAATCTGGCTGCGGTAGTGTTTGCTGGGGCAGAGGCTGGTGGCACATTGGTGGTGGATCTGGCAGCGGTAGTATTTGCTGGGGCAGAGGCTGGTGGCACATTGGTGGTGGATCTGGCAGCGGGAGTAGTTGCTGGGGCAGAGGCTGGTGGCACATTGGTGGTGGATCTGGCAGCGGGAGTAGTTGCTGGGGCAGAGGCTGGTGGCTGTGTATGTGGCGTAACCTCCTCCTCATCCAGTGCCTCCTCATCTATTTGCAGCCTCTCGCTGTCGCTGCTGTCTGCACCACCTGTGAGGGGAAGTGGACGTTCATTAGTTGCATGTATCTGTCACACGTGCAGTTGCTACATGCATGCTGGGTGACATTCCCTGACTGGCTATGGCTTTGCGTACTTTGGAACCTGTCTGGCTGCATTGTGGTAAATCTACATTGTGGCCACACTACATGTCCCACAATGCTTCAGGGCATTACCTGATGTGGAACGATGGCATGACTATGGAACAATATGGGAGGCTAATAGGTCATGGACATTCATAGGGGACAGGGTCGCTGTCGCATGCCACTTACCTCGGGTGTCTTGGGTGGTGCGGGATGAGTCCATACGTGTCACTCCGATGACCGCCTCTGTCTCCAGGGTGTTCTCTACCTGGTCCTCCATGGGGGTGTTTGGAGGGACTGTAGGTTCTCCCCCTCCTGTGCCCGATGATTCTCCAAGGCGCTCTGCCACCCTCTCTTTGGCACGACCTCGGAGGTCGTACCAGCGTTTTTTCAGTTCGTCAAGTGACCTGTCGGACACACCCACGGAGTTCACCGTCGACGCTATACCCTGCCAGATCCTGCGTTTTTCCTGTTCTGCCACCCTCCTGGAGTCCTTCCCAAACAGTTTGGAGTGGTTGGCCACCACCCCTTCAATTAAATTCTCCAGCTCCTGCTCGGAGAATTTCAGCTTTCTCTTTCGCCCTGTGGTGTTGCTGGGCCCAGGAACTGGCTCCTCTGACATTGCTGCACTGTAGTTGCTCTGTACTTTCCTCACAGATTTGCTGGAACTCTTCCAGTTGCTGACTCGAGGTCTGCCTCACTGTGGTGTATGGGGGTGGGCCCTGGCTGCTTCCTGGTTGTGATGTCATCGCTGTGCTCGACATGCGACTTCCCGTTTTCCCGATCTCGCGCAATTTTAGCTCCCGCAATTGACGATCACGCTATTAGAGAATTCGCAATTTCGACACGGTTGTTGCCGGAAATAGCGGTTAATATGCGATTTTCGAAAGTCGCAACCGGTATTTGCGGACGCGTGCGAATCGCTTTCTTTTCTCTAAAATATTCATGAATCCCGTTTTGCGTGTCCCTGATAGCGAATCGCTATGAATCGCTAATAGGGCCACGCAAAACGTCCCGTTGATGAATCAGGCTGTTTGTTCTTAGGCAGTTGTTATAGATATAAAATATGTCCCGATTCACGGGTATACTTGTAACTGTAAATATTTTTCTGTTTCAGATTACACTAGGGTATTACAAATATAAATTTCTACAGTCCTGAAGATGGTCTCACAGACTAACACTTAGGAGACCGAAACATTGACCAGCGCCTTTTTTCCTTTTCATTTATCAGATTGACAATTAGGAAAGGTGTTATTTGGACCTACAGAGTCATATATTTGTTTATGATTGTTATACCTGTAGGCCTATCTCTATATATATTTGTAATGTAAATTGATTACCTTTTAACTGAATGATAAATTAAATATTTTCGTATACACCTGCCTAGTGTTTGTTTTTCATGTTTGTTTTATGTTAGATAACAGTCTATACCTCTTCATATGATTAATAGAAAAATATTAGTTTGGATTTAGTCCATCGGAGGACCATTGAATTGTCCTTATAAATTTCTTTAAATCATTTCAAAAAGCTATTTTTTGAGAAACAACCTCCCTTGAAGGCACTCTTTACACTTTCTTATATGTCTATGTGTCACTCTTTGTCTTTGTCTTTCAGTGTGTGTCTGTGTACATGCCTCTCTCTCTATGTGTGTCTCTCTCCCTGTGTTTATGGTTCTATGTCTCTGTGTGTTTCTCTGACTCTTTGTGTCTCACTCTGTCTTTGTGTATGTGCCTCTATCTGTCTGTATGTCTTTCTTTGTCTGTGTGTTTCTCTCTATATATCTGTGCCTCTGTGTTTATGCCTCTGTTTGTGTCTCTGTTTGTGTCATTGTATGTGCATTTCAGTCTCTGCGAATGTCTCTGTCTGTCTTCGTATTCTGTCTCTGTATGTCTGACTCTAGATGTGCAGCTCTGTCTTTGTATGTACATCTCTGTCTTAATGTGTACGTCTCTCTCTCAATCTGTGTCTCTGCCTCGCTGTGTGCTTCTCTGTCTCAGTATGTGCGTCCCTATCTCTATTTGTATGTCTATGTGCAGCCTCTCTTACTGTATGTGCTTCTGTATGTGCGTTTGTCTATATGTATGCTTAGTCTCACTGTGCATGTCTGTCTCAGTATGTGCGTCTGGTCTGTGTATGAGTGTCTCTTTCTCTGTGTGTGTCTTTGTTTCTGTGTGTGTCTTTGTTGCTTTGTGTCTGTCTTTATTTCTCTGTCTCTGTATGTGTCTCTCTCTGTCTCTTTGCCTCTGTGTCTATCATTATGTAGTTATTTCTATGAGCTCCTATCCCTGTCTGTATACCCCTGCGTATATATTTGTCTGTCTGTGTATGTATGTGTCTGTATGCGTATTTCTCTCTATATCTGTGTCTGTGTATGTTTCTATAAAATATATCACTCTTAATATAGTACCGCTACATAATTACTACATAAATTCTCTAAATATGCTCTCTAACACACATACCATATATCTCTTCACAATACTTAGCCCTCTTACCTTATACCTTTTCTTTGTAACACTGCTACTAACTCCCTTCAAACTAGTCCTTTACTTGCAATAACAACACTTTTATATTTTCAAATAACTATTTCCTTATTCATCTTAGCCATCAAACTCTAACTCATTCCTCTCCCCATGCTATCCCCCTTACTCCATTCCATCATTTTACTTACACTAACAACACCTTTTCATTACATACCATATATATTATAATATACACTTCCTCGAAATACCCAACACAACATTTAAAACCTCCCAATAAACACAAAAAATACCTTGCACTTATAACTCCTTTGTTCTACCATAACAGTCTTACAAAAACAAATACAGCTCTTTGTTACCTCAACTTCCACTACTTACAAACTAACCTAATTATTTTCTACTCTGCACAATACATAAAATTATACTTTACGATAGAAATATAACAGACCTTTATAACGATACAAAAAAGTATTTTGGCACATTTTCATACAACTCGAAACTACCAAAAAGAAATTAATACTGATTGCATAACAACAAACTTGCATCAGTAAATTCGTATTTTACTTATATTACATTATCCATAGCCTTCATTCTAAACACATGCTCTTTACATTTGTACAGACTTATACTAATACCTACAGTTCAACAACTATACAATATTTTGGTTACAAACATCGTTTTAGTAACACTTACTATAATACTGCTTTAAAATGAAAAATCTCCTAATAGAAAGGTGTATTTCCATACAACCATTGACCAAGGTAATCGCTGTTAGCGTTATAATATTCAATACCCCCCAAAAAAAGTACCACGTTTCACAACGCTAAGCATTATTAACAGGCAAAATCGAAACCAACACGAAAACGAAACCAAAACCAGTGAATTTCACAACCTGTTCTAAAATCTTCCCCCTCACACCCATTCATTTGTTATTGGTCAACTCCCTTTACTGCAATTTTATTGCTTTTCACCCTATTTACCATCCCTAAAATACATCTGCTACAAACGCTCCCTTTGTGCTGTTCCTACAGGCATATCATTGCTGTTCTGCAGTTCCTAGGCGTACAATTACGGTAAGTTCATTATCAGTTTGGAAGCATAATTAGAAATAACTATTAAATACGACTGTTTGTTCTTTTTTTTTTTTTAGATTAACTAACAAATTTCTATGAGATTTTTCTCGTATTTATCTATGTAAACAATTATTAGTGCTTCTAAATGAATAAAACAATTTTAATATCATTGCTATAATTGCTTTACCTATTTATATTTTAACACTGCCTACTTTTTTAAACCCACAGCACAAAAAAACTATTGGCAGACAACACTATCGTGCAGATCCCAATAACATTTTGTAGCACCAGTATCAACTATATTACAGCTCTGGTAAGTACATTACAGGCCAAACTTATCTAACTTGTGCAAAAAAATGCTTTTACAAAACTAAAAACTTCAAAGGTGAATTAGTAAGATAGGTATAAACAGTTGACAATTGTTTTCTACCTTGCACCCTTAGTACCCATTAAATGTACATTGTCTTTCCGTTTACAAAAAGTGCCAGAATATGTATAAATAAACCTTGTTACAGCATTGAAAAATATTAAGTACTATGCATTCCAACTTAGATCCTGTTGTATTACACTATATAAAAATGGTCTTTCTATATACCACCCATTTTAGGTGCCCCTGTACTACTAAATCACAGGTGCATTAATGTTTACTGTATAATGTAAGGTTTAATTTTCTATGTAATGCACACACAAAACCAGTAGTCAATTATACGATGGAGTTCCTAATTTTTGTATTACTCAAACTATTTTAAGGCAAACTTTCTATGCATTAGCCATGCTTTTGTCAATACATTTTGTGTTGCATTACTTGCGTTGTATTTTTTGGTCTTAATTGCTATGTATTCTGCCCTTCTATACAATAGTACCCGGTGTTGCGAGTGCCTTAGAATGTTAAAGTAGTAGAATTAAAAAGTAAGGTGGAAAAAAGTAGCAAATGAGAACATGCATCCTAAGGAACGTATAGATAACAAAAAATAAATAAAACAAGGATTATTAGGCACCAACTGCTTCTACAAACACCACAGCAGTATGCCTGTAGGGAGGCGGTTTATTTTTCTTTTGCTTTTACAAACTTTCTTATTTCCTATGGCATATTTTAGTAGAAATATTTTCACACTTCCATATATAGATGTTGCTTGCGTTTATCTACCTTTTTTTCCACTTAACAACTTTCGTGCCTTTTTTTACATTCTTCTAGTCCCCAGCCCTCAAATATTGTGCACTCACAAACACATAATCTCCACGCTGCACAGTCATAGTTTAGGTACACAAACCCGGTGTAGCTGCTCACCTTACAAAGCACAAACATTCTGAGTTTTGCCCACATTAAAAGGTACAAGTTACATAGCATCGCTGTCTACAAAATACACCAAATAACATATAATATTCCATTCACAACACATATACATATTGCTTACACTTAGCAGCTGGTTATGTCCCCAAAAAATTTTACTTTGTTGCTAATGCGACATTGTTGTTCCTTATAAGCAACAAAATGTTATCTTCGTATTTCCTATACTAAATATATAGATGCCCCTCTAATAATACATTTAGGTACTTTAGTCGCAGCGCAATACTTTTAAATCATCTGCACCTTTTAAACAAAAAACATACAAGAAATGGAGGAAACAAATACTTTTGGGTTTCTGTCTGTGCACTTGTAACTAGTTTCTAAGGCACTCTATATTGACATTACAACAATAATATAAAGCAATAACGATATACTCAATTTTTTTGGCCAATCACAATTGCTTTCAATAACCATTAGGGATACAAAGTACACATAATAAAGCAAAAGGGATCTTACCTTTTCGTTCTTACGATGTTTCAGTATCTGTGTCACACTTGGTAAAAAGGGGTCACCACAAGAATAATAATGCAATTGGCAAATTTCATAAACGAAAGCACATATTGGCAAATACCATACAATACATTTGTTATATAATAACGCTCGCACTATTGATAATGGGTAAGTGCATTACATAATGTAATAAGATTCGCAAATAAAATTCAGAGCGTTGCAATAACATAATAAAAAATATTCATACATTAATCTTTGCTTGCTGATTGTACTTCTAAATTATTTAGCCAATGTTCATATTATTGCTAAAATTGCTTTTACCTTTACGTTTTAACACTGCCTATTTTTTTTAAACCAGCAGCACAAAAAAACTATCAGCTGACAACACTACCTTGCCGGTCCCAAAAACATTTTGGAAGCACCATACTTCAGCATTATCACAGCTCTGGTAAGTACATTACAAACCAAACTTATCTAATTTACGGAAAAAAGGCTTTTACAAATGTAAGGTACTTCAAGGTGAATTAGTTAGAATGCTATAAATAGTTGCCAATAGTTTTCTACTTTGCACCCTTATTACCCCCTAAATGTAAATTGTATTTCTGTGTAAAAAAATTGACAAAATATGTATACAAAAACAACTTGTTACAGCGTTTACTAAATATTAGGTACTATGCATTCCAACTTAGGTCTTGTTGTATTATATTGTAAAAATTAGCTCTTTCTTTATACTACCAATAAAGGTGCCCCTGTACTAGTCAACAGCCGCGGTCGGTAGTGGGAGTAGCTGCCAGGCGGGGACGTGGGGAGGGAGAGGGCAGGGTGTGGGGTAGTTAACTATGGATTACAAAGGTTTACAGGTAAGTAAACATATAAATAAATAAAACGATTTTCATTGCATGGACTGCATTGCATTTGGGGATGCAATGCGCGCAACAAAATCAGTTTTATTTATTTATAGGTTTACTTACCTGTACACCTCCATAATCCATAGCTTACTACCCCCACCCTGCCTCTCTCCCTCCCCACGTCACCGTTCAACACTACTCCCACTACCGACCGTGGTTTGTAGTCAATCACAGGTATATTAATGTATACTGTAAAATGTAAGGTTTCATTTTTCATGTAATGCACATATAGAACCAGTAGGCATTCAAACGGTGTACTACCTAACTTTTTTATCACTTGAACTATTTCAGGGACAAACTTTTTCTATGCTTTAAACCTGCTTGTTTCAATACATTATTTGCTGCATTAGGTGCATTCTTTATGTTTGCCTTAACTGCTCTCTATTCTGCCCTGCTACCCAATACTGCCCTCTGTTACAAGTGCTTTAGAATGGTAAAGTGGTACAGTCCAAAACTAAGGTGGTAAAAGTAGCAAATTATGGCATACAACCTGAGAAAGTACGTTAGAGAAAAGAAATATAGAACGGCTGAATATCCGCCAGCTGCACCTACAAATACACAGCAGCACGTGTATAGAGAGGCGTTTTATTTTCTTTTGAAACCTTCCTTAGTTCCTATGACATATTTTATTACAAATAGCCGTCCCAGTTCCTAATTTCACCCTTTTTCTTTAACATTCCTCGCTCTTATGTAACATTCCCAACACAGTTTAGTAAGAACAACCCAAAACTCTTATTTAATAGCACTAATTTAGTCACTACGATTTACTCTTTCTAAACGCATATGCATTAAACATGTTTTGCTTTCTATACCGCTATAGGCCGTTCCCAACAAACATACAAATTTTTGGCAACTGCTTCACGCAAAACTATAACACATATTACTTTTCCTGCTACTCCAAATATTCTCAAAGTACCTTCTCTTACCATATGCATTCCCATCTAAGGATTTCTTAGAATTTAGAGCAGCAACACCTTCAATACCTGCATTTTTCCGCTTTCCTAATCAGTTCCCCTTGTGTTGCAAATGCCCTCTGTTCTTTCAAAGTACTGTTACTGCATGTTAACTAATACCTACCAATATCTAAAGCTAAAACAGCTATACTTACAGACTGTATTCCCACAACTAGCCTCCAAAGAACATAAACACACACAACATTGTTACTTAGTTTACAGTACACAATTACACACATACAGATACTCACTTATTAAGCCTTTTCTCATCCCCTGTATACACTCAATGTTTATATTTTTTCAAACCTGCGTACCCCTCCACTAAACAGTTTCAACAGAAAACAACAAATACATCCCGTTAAATAGCAACACTTTTCACTTCCCTTACTGCTTCTCACTTCTTTCCCTTTACTATACATTGCAATGCTGTTTACCACCTACACTTTCCTTACAGTTCAAACTTTTTACGTCACTCCCCTAACCAAGCTACATCGTTTAACTTCCTATGTCACAATCTCCATAGTTTACAAGCAACGCCTACCAAGTACCAGCCGCTTAACTGACAATGTGCATAATAAACTATAGCGCAAACATTAAAAAAACACCCGAAAAACATTGCATTATACTGCAGGCATTGCACACAACATTATAAGACACTTTACATGGCACATACAAAGATTTACTACAAACGGGGTGTTCTTTCTCCGCCTAACAACTTTACAATCGCTTTTTTATGCCTTTTTTAACTCCTCCTCTTACCTTCCTCTCACCTACATACTCCACCCTCCAACCCCTCCTGTATTTATTCTACTTACACATTTAAATAATATAATTCACCACAATAACTACTCTGGCCTACATACTCTTTCCTTTTTGAAAAACGTACCTTTCTGCATAAATAAAAAAAAATGCTTCGCATGCAATGCACCTATGTTTCGCATGCTCTCTTTTTTATTTACATGATACATCAAACACTAGAAAACCTGACAATACCTCTAGCTACATTCCTATACTTCTAAACAATTTTCATATTTAAACCCCAAATACCGTAAAGCACACACTCTTACATCTGTTATTTTTATCAATAGATCTTTTGCCCATATGTCCAAATACACATTACATGTCACCCTCAGTTTACAAATCTGCATCTCCTTCTGCCCCACATAAACACACAAACATACAGCGAGTATATTTTCCCAACTTGTAATGCTTGTTGCTTGCCTCGCTAATATAACTTCCTGTCCGCTAGCATCTATTACAGTATCGTTTTCCGGCTCAATTCTCCTTCCTGTTTCAAGAATTTACGCCACTCCTCCAACAGGCAGACGTTGCTTTACTTCCTGTTATCTGAAAATTCTCTGCTCCATATTAGCTCCTAGCAAACACCCATTAGGGTGCCGCTTCTAAATAAACCTCACACCCAAACTACTTTATCTACAACTATTTATGTCCCTCCCCTAACCAGGCTACATCGCCTAACTTCTTATGCCACAATCTCCATAGCAGCTGCGGTCGGTAGTGAGAGTAGCTGCGGGCGGTAACGTGGGGAGTGGGAGGGGCAGGGTGGAAGGTAGTAAACTATGGATTATGGAGGTTTACAGGTAAGTAAACATATAAATAAATAAACTGAATTTCGTTGCGCACACTGCATATCCAAATGTGATGCATTGTACGCAATGTTCAAAAGGAAACATTCAAAATTCTGAAAGAACTAACAAAAAGAGCCCAAGATGCAGAAAGCAGCATAGACTGTGACACCTTCCAGAATTTTTTTCTGGATAAGGTTGACATTATCAGGCGTGAAATAAAAAGCACGGGGTGCAGTTTAACTGAGCAGCATATCGATCTAAAGCCAACGGTTAGCTGCTTATTATCATTCCCCCCCATGGATCCACTAACCCTTGAGTCACTGATGAGAAAGACGAAATCTGGCTCTCCAGCAGATCCATGCCCCCCAAGCATCTTTTGCTTGGCAGGCCCAATTTTAGAGAACCATATTCTAGCCACACTTAATAAATCCCTGAGTACTGGCAGGCTCCCAACTGGCTTCAAGGAAGCTCGTGTAAGACCGCTGTTAAAAAAAGTGGGGGTAGATCCCAATGCCTTAAAAAATTATCGACCCATATCCCAGCTGCCCTTCCTGTCTAAAGTACTCGAACAGCATGTACTAAAATCTTTGTCAAGCTATCTGGAGTTTAACCATCTACTCCATGAGAGGCAGGCAGGCTTTCGTGCACACCACAGCACCGAGTTGGTCATGCTCTCGGTGCTGGATGAGCTCAGAAGGATGGCTGACAGTAAAAGACCGAGCGCCCTGATTTTGTTAGACCTATCGGCGGCGTTCGATACTGTCAGCCATCCCATCCTGCTGAACAGGCTGGCTGGGTTCGGGATCCAGGGTCTAGCCCTTCGGTGGCTGGAATCATTTCTATCTGGGAGAACGCAGAGAATCCAGATGGGAGATAGTGTATCAGGAGTGGGAAGCCTAACTTCTGGCGTCCCCCAGGGCTCAGCACTATCCCCACTCCTGTTTAACATATATCTACAGCCCCTGATTAACACACTAGCGGGAATGGGCTGCCGGGTATTCAATTATGCTGATGACACACAGCTGCTGCTGGGCATAGATGATACAACACATGCCCAGTTGCACGCGCAAGATATACTCAGATACACGGTCCACTGGATGTCCATCAACCAGCTCAAAATCAACCCGGAAAAGACAGAGGTGCTGATAATACCATCTAAGTGCTCCTCCTGGAGCGATATGTACTGGCCCCAGGAGCTGGGCCCAACCCCACAGCCAGCAGCCACGGTCAAAAGTCTGGGTATTAAATTGGACAGCGGCCTCTCAATGACCAACCAGGTTTCCACCGTGGTTGGCACTTGTACAGGTCTTCTAAGACAGTTGCGTAAACTAGTCCCTCTTCTCTCCCAGTCGATGCTACGCACAGTGGTCTCGGCCACCATAGTGTCAAGACTCGACTATGGCAATGCGCTCTACCTAGGCCTGCCAAAAATATTAACAAACAGACTTCAGGTAGTCTTAAACGACGCCGCGAGACTTATCTTCAATCTCCCGCGGAGAACGCATGCCTCTCCACTATTAAAAAGTCTACATTGGCTACCAACTGGACAGAGGTCTGTTTTCAAAGGCCTCTGCATAGCCCACAAAGCCATTTACGGGAAGGCCCCGACCTACATCAAGGAACGGATCGAGATATATAGACCGGAAAGAAATCTCAGGTCCTCTGATGCCAAACTCCTTGTATGTCCTCGTTTTAAACTGGCCACAATGGGAGGGAGATCTTTTTCGGTTTTATTACCGAAGCTTTGGAATGCCCTGCCTGAAACACTCCGAAAGGAGGAGAATCTACTCCGCTTCAGGAAAGCCTTGAAGACCAACTTGTTCCGAACAGCACTCAGTCCAGCTTAGGCACTCCACCCTTTCTTTTTCTCGGTTGTTATGTTCTGTGGTCAAAGCGCCCTGAGACCTGTAGGTGACCCGGCGCTATATAAACCCATAATAACAATAACAACAACAAAATTAATTGTATTTATTTATATGTTTACTTACCCGTAAACGTCCGTAATCCATAGTTTGCTACCCCCCCCACCCTGCCCCTTCCCCTCCCCACATCACCGCCTGGCAGCTACTCGCACTACCGACCACTGCTAAATACACTACATCACCCTATAATAGAAACTAAGACGTTAATTACAGTACCTTACTTACAATACACTAGCTAACATGCATCATACCCTATACAACACATATAGGTATTACTAACACATATCAGCCCATCATTACATGCAATAGTATTTAAGTACTTGCTCTGCACAATAAATGTTAAATTACGTAGGCTGCACATTCATACTACACACAAAAATACGCTGCAGCTACCTGTGTTAAAAGGCATAATGTACAGTACAACATTTACATTATAGTGCATAACAAACATTAGAGTCTTTTACACAAAATACACAGTAACGCGCATGAATATTTGTATATCATATATATATATATATATATATATTGCTCAGCCCATCTACCTCTTTGCTATCTAACAACTTTAATGTGTTTTTGTCGATTAATTAGTAGTTCCCAAACCCCAGGTATTTTGCACCCACAAACACATACTATCTATACTGCACAGTCGCACTTTCTGCACACACACCCAATGTACCTCATCACCTTACAACACACACAAATACTCAGCAATGTCCACTTTATAAGGTATAAATTACATAGCGTGCCGTATCAAAAAATGCACCCAAAATAGCCGCTCACAACGCATAGATGTATCGCTTATACTTAACAGAAGGTTTTCTCCAAAAAATGCTTCTATTTAATTGCTAATGCTACATTGTGGTTCCCAATAAGCAAAACACTTTCTTTTCTTATTCTCTATCTAAAATACATACATGCCGCACCAAAAGACATATTTCGGTACTTTACTCACAGCACAATCGTTTTGAATGATCTAAATCTATTAAACAGCGTCTTTTTTTTAAGTATCCACCCTCTCCTTCAAACTGATAAACTTGCTTCATAAAGCTACAGTACATAAGCCATATATATCCACTGAATACACATATCAAACTGCAGCATTCCACCTCGCAACACACAAATTACCGACGCTAGCCATTATTTTTAGTAATAATGCTCTGCACACTAACACTTTCCTATTTACTATACTAGATAAATACACATAACTATTAAATGCATATTTCAGTACTACAGTTAACACAATAGTTATACTTATAATACCATTATCAACTGCAGTATAAACTAAAATGAAACGTAATATCTTACATGCAAGGTTACTAAAACAGTATGCACAATAGTCGCAATAAACAACAACAGATACTAAAAACTATATCATAACAAACACTCCATTTAAATTTAGCACAAGGATTGATTTACATTATAAATATACATAAAATTTAAATGACACTCTTATCTTACTCTCCATGTGCAGTTTCCTTTTGTCTGCTTCGGTCTATAGATGAAGGGGCATCACAATAACCCTGTAAATAAATAAACGCGTAAATAGGTCGTATAAGGGAAAACATTTACAGCCATTTAAAATAACACAGAGTACAAGCAGTATTTCCAAGCGCTCTTACCTGGCTCTCAATATGCTTCGCGCTTCTCTTTCATCCAGCTCTTGTGAGGTCTTCCAATACTGCAAATAAATAGTCGTCTTTATAAAAACATTTAGTAAAAGTGACATTAAAAAAACACTCTTACCTTAATAGTGGACTCTGAGATACTCTGAAGCTGCATTTTTCGGATCAGGAAATCATATATTTGCATATACTTGTATCTCATAGTATCTGTAACATTATATAGTGTTTTAAGGCTCTCAAAGCTCAACAACCCCTGTGCGCCATATAGATCTCCGAGTGTTTTTATTCCATGCGCTCGCCATATATTGGCGGCTCCATCGTTAAATATCCCTGGTAAGCCCGGATTACCCCATAAAATTAAATTAGGGTGATAGAAAGTCAAATTGCAAAAAGCCTGTATATTGCGCCAGATTTCTACCAAATCTCTTGCGGTCTTGAACCGTACTCTTTTAAAGTAATTGGGGTCGTTAATCCTCCAAAGAAAAAACTTAGCATCCTCATCAAACATAAACGTTAAAAAGTAAGGTCGATTGTCTGATCCTTCCGAATTAATTAAGTATCTCATACGTCCAACATAAGCGGCCCAAAAGTATAATTTAAAATAGACAATATTACTAAATAATTGCAACTAATCATTTTTAAACCAATAACATTAACAATTACAATTAATGTACATTTTACACATAAAGTTGAGCTAACATTACAAAAACACTCTTACCTTTCTCTTCCCATGCAGCACTGTCGTCTCAGCTCCGGACAGTAGGGTGGGCCATGGAGAAAATCGCATCAGCAGTTTTGGAACACGTAAACAAGCATATTAATAAAAACACAGCACATTCGATATACAGTGAAAGACCCAATATTAATACATTTTTTCCAATATTTTTAACAATCGCATTTGCACCAAATGTACATTATATACACAAAGTACAGGTAATAGTAAAGAAATATTACCTTGCTCTTCTTATGCTACTTCTATTTTTTTAATCTAGTCAGGTGAAGAAAGGAGGCAACACAAAGTCATATTAGTACATTTTAGCAAAAACATTAAAGATAGTCTACATAAACACACAATACAAACAATATTAAATAGATTCTTACCTTTGTATGAGTGCTCAACTCCATCTTCTCTGCTACACAGGATGTGGTGTTGCAAAACCAAATTAGTATTAGCATTAACAGATTCAATATAACAAATAACACATTTATAAAACACAAACAACAATATACAACATAGTAGGGATAATATTACAAAATCACTCTTATCTTTGTCTTCGTGTTCTTCTCCACCTTTTCACTCCAAACATTCTAATTCATACATTTTCTTCGCATGCAGCACTGTCTTCTCAGCTTTGGGCGGTTATTTATGTATTGATTGTGGATTTGTAGCATAGAAAGTGTGTTCCTATGTGTGCCCAACATTATTGTGGATGAATCTAAGCAAGAACTGTAAAAGTAGACAATTTTAAAAGTGTACTAAAAATACGAAATATTATATTTTGAGAGACAAATTCTGAGGAGGCATATTACAATAGTATATACAGTTTGCTTCTATTTTACGTTACTATTTAAATTAAGTAACAATATTGTATATTTTCCACAACAGTTTTTTAAAAAAATTACACCACTATTTCCCTCTACCCTACAATTATCACAACTGCAACACGCATAGTATTTCACAAGAAAAGTGCTCCCACATCTCCGTAGGTTGCAGCATGCCCCATTCTGTAGCAAGAACGGGAAGACCTCAATGATGAAGCATGACATCAAATGAGTATTTGGTGTGTAACGGGTAATTTACAAATACACAATGTTCTGCTGAACACTGCAGTGTATTTCCTTAGTTGTAAACTGTATGTGTAAGGGATACATTTATGCGTTCTACTAGCTTTTTGACTGTTTATACCTCATTAAACAACCACTGCATTGTAACAGTGATGAGCATTAAAGCTTGAAGTTACACTAAAAAGCACAGTAATAAAAACTATACCTATATACCATATATGTCTTTCTTGCATGTACTCAGTAAAAATGTTTGCCTTATTTGCAAATTGTTAGCTAGTGTATGTTACAAATACTTTTATGTGTTTTATTAGCTATTTTACATTTTTACCCCTATTATGCTGCCCCTGCACTGTGTTTTTTCACTTGTAAACCTAACTACAGCACTGTGTGTCTTTGCATACTGTAACTATAAAACCACTGCTCTCCTTCTTATCACAACTACTGCCATTTTCATATTGCCATTAAGGGCAACAGTAAACATAGAAAATCACTGCAGCAGCATACGTAGTGAATACGTATTAAATATGTAATCACTATGTATGCTGCTGCAGCCATCATCTGTGTTTACTGCTGGCCACTGTGGCCTCACACATAGCACTGTGAAAAGCTTCCTTAAAGGCCCATTAAAAGTCAGCTAAAAGCATTTTGACAGTTGATTTTTAAAGGGCAATTTAAGAAGCTTTTTTTTCTATGTTTTTCTCACACTTATAATATTTTTTCCTCCAAGCAGTAGGAGCAGGGGAATCACAAGTGAAATAGTAGTAATTTTCTTTTGAACACAAACATTTACAAGTAATAAATATAAAAAACACAGAAAATATACAATATTAGAATATTTCTCTTACCTTTGACTACATCCTCTGCTCCGTTCCCTCTGTTACGGTCACTGTGGTAGGGCCTAAAAAGTTTTGTATTCGTGGTAGCAGATTAACTTAAAAAAAGCAGAAAAATACACAACTTTGTAGTTTTACTCACAGTCAGTGGGGAGGGGGAAGGCATTGCAAGAGAAGTTGATAAAACCGGGCCAGAGTGTGACGTAGTAAACTTTGGATTACGAAGGATCACAGGTAAGTAAGCATATAAATAAATAAACCAGTTTTCATCACGTGCACTGCATTGCGATTGGGGATGCAGTGAGCGCAAAAAAATGCTTTTTATTTATTTATAAAATTGCCTGCAGCTGCTTCCACCACCGACAGCAACTGCACAGATATAAACAATTAATCCTGTAACCTAACACAACTAACATCTGAACATCCTATAACACCTCGAAAGTTTACAAAAGAATAAATATATTTACTTTAATTGAAGGAAAAAATATTGTAACTAAATGCAACTGCTACTGAACAATACAATGTTAAACACATTCTCTTTTGCTAACAAATTAATAATTTTTTATATCTTTTTGTTTTACTTAAAGACAGATAGCTTCACTCAACAAAGCTACAAAATAAAACAAGGTAACACATGTTTCTACAAAGTATTTAACACTAAAAACACCACCTGCATATACACTAAAAATATACTTTTCCCAGATAATTTAGCATTCAAACGTTTACACAATATAATACTTAACACATATACGCAACCACATTTAATATGAATAGAATACTACAAGCTAGGCATCATCAAGGCCATTCACAATTTAATAATATATCTCGAGGAAAGCAATGCTTACCAAATAGTACTTTTGCAATTATACATAATATTTGAAAGTCAGTCAATACATGGGATTCTAATGATTTGCATTTTTTATGGAGTTAGGGGATGCTTTATATACTGAAATGCATTCTTTTAATAACAAAGAACGTATGCATCCAGATGACTTACCTAGATATATAGAACACAATAACTATATGTACTCACTCTCACTAAAAGAAGCTTATTATGGTGACGTTCTACATCATATGAGTCCTTCCTACCCAGATATCTAAAATGCATTAAATATATGTATACATCGTTATACTGGCTTTTTCCTCTGTATGAATGCATATGTGATTTAAATTTTTACAAATCTACAAACATACTTTGTATTTGATTCACATAGCTGAGATAACAAAGGAATGCCTCACCCTAATGCGACATGTATTACCATTCAAAAACAACTTTTAAAGACCTAGTAGAATATATTATTGAACTTGCTAACAGGATAAAAGTACCACATGAACATCATGTAGCATTTGAGTTAACTTCAATACACATAAAAACAATAGTAAAAAAAAAACACTACAAAATGCACTCAGAGAAAATAAGAAAATGGTACAAGTAAAAGCTACCAAAATACTGTATGTGCGGGGGGCGTGGCTTAGCGGGCGATCATGGCGGACGTGGCTTCCTAAGAGCTCCCGCCGGCCCGACGATTATCCTTGATTTATCCTGGCCCCTGGACCCGAAGAGTGTACCGCGTCCAGGGTGATCGTGGCGGACGACACTGGGAGCCGTCCGGTGCCAGAGACAACGCGCCGTGACCATCTGCGGCTGAGAGGCGAGTGAGTGCTGCGGGCGGCCTAGTACCAGCCGGACAAGCCGGGGCCTCAGTTTTGGCGTGCCCGGCCCGGAGGACTCGACCCGGAGCCGACGCTGCCGCTCCTTGGCCGCGCTCCGGGGCTGCCTGCTGCCAGCGGCCCGTCGCGGAGTGCCCGGCCTATCTTCGCCTTGCCAGCGGTGGGGGCCCAGGCCGGTGGGGGGCCTCGGGGGAGCTGCGGCCTACCTGGCCTTGCCGGAGCCGGGGCCTCGAGTTTGGCGGCCCCCGCCCGAGGTCATCCACGCTAATTCTCGGACCCTCCGCTGCCACTGTCTACGGCACCCTCCACCTTCAGGGGGCGCGGCGCCCTCCACTGCTGACGGGCGCGACACCCTCCACTGTGGCTGACGGTGGCGCTCTGCTGCCGGCGGGTGCTGCATCCTCCACTCTCGCGGACCACGGTGGACCAGACGGGGGCGGCCCGTGCCCGAGCCGCGTCAGGAGTGCTGCAGTGGGACTCATCTACTGTGAGTGTGGCCCCCCCTCCCCTTACATCGTGCTGCAGGGGCTGTTGAGTGACGCTGTGCCCGGGGAGGTCACTGTGGACATTGGACTGCCTGACCATTGTTGGGGCTCGCTGGGTGCACTGGAGCAGAGCGGGGGAGGCGGACATTTTGGGAAGGGTGCCACGCGTAGAGTTTGCACACACTGGGATCTGGCGGGGCGGCGCTGTCTGCGTGCCCGCCTGTGATCGGCGGCCTAGCGACGAGTGGATACCGAGTGGCCTGCTCCGGACGCCCCGGCTGGGGCCTGGGTGAGGAACTTTCGCGTGGTACGGCCCCCTGCGGGTGCGTGCTACTGACCTGTTGTTTCTCCTGCCGCCATGACTAGGGGCACAGCGCCACGAAGTCTGGACCCATTGACAAATTCACTGGCCCTGGTGGAGGTGCTGGAGCGGCTGGTGGGGGCCAGAAGGCTGGACCAGACAACGCGGCATTGTTGACGGCCATTACCCAGTCCCGCGACATGCTGGATGCAAAGATTGGTGCGGTGGGTGCCGATGTGATGCTGCTGCGCCAGGACCTTCGCAATGCGGTCGCCCGCACTACTGAAACGGAGACCAGGGTCACGGCGGTGGAGGGAGATGTTGGCGCCCTCAAGAAGAAGATTGCCGACATGGAACAGACTCAGCGGGGCCTGGCGCTCCGGGTGGAGGATGCCGAAGGGCGGGCGCGACGAAATAACCTGCGTTTTGTTGGCTTTCCGGAGGACTGTGAGAAAGGGCCTATGGACGCCTTCCTGTCCCGGTGGCTGGAGAGCTGGCTACCCCCGAACACCCTGTCGCGCTGCTTCGTGGTGGAGCGTGCACACCGCGCCCTGACGCAGAAGCCGCCGGCCGGGGAGCGACCTCGCCCGATCATCGCCAGGCTCCTCAACTTCCATGACAGGGATGTTATTCTCCGGGAAGCGCGGCTTAAGGACACCTTGCTCTATGACAACCATAGGATTATGATATTCCCGGACTATACTAAACTGGTCCACCAGCAGAGACATTCCTTCCTGGAGGCCAAGGCCAAGCTGCGTGGCCTGAAAATCCAATACTCGCTGCTCTACCCAGCTCGCCTCCGGGTGATTTACAACTCCAAGACCCATTTCTTTGATACACCGGAGGCCGTCTTCAATTGGACCGATGAGGCTGTCAGACTTCGCCCGCACGTCCAACCGGGGTTATACTCCGGGTCGCCGCGCAGCTCCTCGCAGGACCGGAGCGACCCGCCAGGCAGGGGGAAACGTCATCGCAAATCCCGCTCCCGACGGAGGTCCTTGTCCCGGGATCCCCTGCTGGGGGACACACAGCCTGATACAGATTGACTTGGCGTAGACTCCTGATTGTCGCCCGCCGGGACTGCCTGCTGGTTGCCTCTCATCGATGTCCATACGCTGTGGCTGCTGAGCTCTGATCGATGGAACGGACATTGACTGGTGCAGTATTTACTTCTTTCCTGGCGGGTGTATGGGCCTTCGCGCTCTGGCACCCCCTAGTTTGTGGTGCTTTGCTTCTGACATTGCTATATCCTTGGTGTGGGTTCAGGGCACATTCTATGGGCTGCCTCCTCCGGTTGGGACTGGGGGGTGGTTCTGGGTGTGTGCCTAGTTGGTTTTAAGGGGGGTCTAGTTGGGATCCATTGGTGTGGCTGGCTTTGGGCACTGTGTTTTGGGCCTGAAGTACCGTATACCGCGACAGATACTTCATCGTTCATTGAGGTATATGGGTGGGGGAGGGGGGAACTGGGGTGTTTGGTTGCTTGTGGGTTGGGTCGGGTTTAGAGGGGTAGTAGGGGTAGTAGGGGTCAGGGTTGTGTTCTATGGGATGCACGTGTTTCTTATGATGTTGGCAGCTGGAGGGTTGGGGGTCTGGGTCGGGTTGCGGGGGTTGCAGGAACAGTCCCATCGTGACAATGGCTGATGCGCCACGACTTGTACCGACTGGTACTCTAATGCATGTATTGAGCTGGAATGTTCGGGGGCTCCTGGACAAGATCAAACGGGGGTCTGTGCTTCGCTGGGCAAAAAGAGACTTGGCTGACGTGCTCCTTCTCCAGGAAACGCATATGCTGGGTACTAAGGCACTGAGTCTGCAGAGGTTTGGCTTCCACCAGGTGTTTCATGCCGGGTTTGCTAGGGGTTCGAGGGGGGTGGCCATTCTAGTCCACAAACGATTGGCTTATACTCATGAGCGTCAATGGCTCGATCCTCAGGGCCGGTTTGTGTTTGTACAAGGGAAGATTGGTGTGGAGTCTGTTATCTTTGGTAGTGTGTATGCCCCTCCCCCGCTGCAATGGGCCCTCGCGGAGCGGCTGTTTGCCCTGTGGGCCGAGCTTCCCCGTTCCCTGGCTGTGATTGGTGGTGACTGGAACGATGTGCTGGACATGACTCTAGACAGGCAGAGGGGGCGAGGGGTCGTGGCTGTGGCCTCCCCTACAAAGCTGAGTGCCATGATTGATGGTCTTGGATGGGTGGATGTGTGGAGGCATCTGCATGCAGAGAGACGTGAATACACCTATGTGTCTGCTGTGCATGGCTCTCTCTCGCGCTTGGACTGTGTGTTTGTACCGGGGGCCTTCCTTGACAGGGTGAAGGGGGCGGCGATCCGGCCTCGCGGGCTGTCCGACCACTCCCCCGTGGCGGCCCAGATTGACCTTTGTAAGGCGCGTCAGCCGTTTAGATGGCAGATGTCTACGTGGCACCTGCAGCAACCGGGTTACTCCCAGCATCTGCGCGGTGCAATCGCCCGCTATTGGCAGGACAATCTTACGGAGGGGGTAGATGCGGTGACAGTATGGGAGGCCATGAAACCGGCCTTGAGGAGTGTCGATATTGCCTGGTGCGCTGCTGCTCGCCGCACCCGACAAGAAAGTATTGTTACTGCTGCGGTGCGTGTGGAAAGGCGGGAGGCACGACACAGGGAGGCGGCCGATGATGTGACGCTGCGGCTGCTTTTACAAGCGCAACAGTCATACTCCTCGGTCTTGTTGGATGAGGCCCGCCAGGCGTGGCTGGCTACGCGTAGTAGGGTGTACCAGTGGGGCGACAAGTCTTGTACCATGCTCCACAGGCTGTGTCAGCAGACTTTTCAACCGGTCACTTTGCCGGGGCTTGTTGACGATGAGGGGGTGGCAATAACGGACCCCTCGATCCTTGCGGCGAGCTTTGCACGCTATTACGAGCATCAGTATGCCTCTCGTGAGAGCCTCTCCCCCGACCACATTGCGGCTTACCTCACAGCGGTCCGCCCACGGGCGATACCCGACGATGTACGTGATGCCCTGGATCTCCCCCTGACGGCTGAAGAGCTGGGCGACGCACTGGGTCAACTTAATGTGGGTAAAGCACCGGGGCCCAGCGGGTTCCCCAGCGAATTTTACCGGAAATTCCACCTGCAGCTCGGTCCGCATTACAGGCGTGCACTGGAACTAGCGCGGGAGCGGGGTAGCCTCCCCCCGGACTGGCGTCACGCCGAAATTGTGGTTTTTCAGAAGCCGGGCAGACCCCCTGAACGCCACGAGTCGTACCGCCCCATCTCCCTTATTAATTTTGAGGCCAAGCTCCTGGCCAAGGCGCTTGCGAATCGCCTGCTTCCGCACATCTCGCCCGTTGTTCACCCAGATCAGGCGGGATTTATGCCACGCCGGGCGACGCGACACAATATTCGACGGGCACAGGCTGCGATCGGGACGACCGGGGACCAAGCGGCACTGTTGTTGGCTGACATAGATAGTGCCTTTGACTCAGTCAGCTGGACCTATCTCTTTGCCCTTCTGCCACTGCTGAATTTGGGTCCTGTTTTCATCTCCTATGTCAAATTGCTCTATACAGATGTCACTGCCTCGGTGCGTGTTTCTGGGGCGAGCTCTACGCGGTTTCCTGTGACCAGGGGCACTCGTCAGGGGTGCCCCCTCTCCCCGTACCTCTTTGCGCTGGCTATGGAGCCTATGGCCGCCCGGGTGCGCCAGGACGCGCTTTATCGGGGTTTTGTGTGGGGGACGGACCACTTGGACCGCATTGCCTTGTACGCGGATGACGTGCTCTTTTTTATGACTGACCTACACCGTACGGGACCTCGCGTTCTTGAGATAATGCGGGAGTTCGGTCAGGCGTCGGGGCTCTTTCTTAACCCACGCAAGTCAACCCTGTGGGTGTTGGGGGGGGCATCGGTGAGCTGCCAATGGGCTGCGTCCCTTCAGGTGGCGGTCGATGGCGTGAAGTATCTGGGCGTTTTCCTCTCGGCCTCGACCACTGTGGCGTGGGATCGGAACGTACAGCCGGTGTGGGACAGAGTCCAGATGGACATTAAGACCTGGACACGTATGCCCCTTAATATCTATGGTCGGTCGGCCATATTCAAAATGGTGGCCCTGCCTCGGCTCCTCTACCAATTACAGAACCATCCTTATAAAATCGACCCGCAATGGTTCTGCAGTGTCAACTCGGTACTGGGTAGATTTCTGTGGGCCGGGGGTGCCTCTAGGGTGGCACTGCGTACTTGTTTCCTCTCTACCTACTGTGGCGGCTTGGCGTCCGCGGATCTGCTGTTGTATTATCAGGCCTCCCACCTCCTAGTGCTCAACGAATGGTGGTATGGGGACCGTAGTGATCCGGCCTATGCACTGGAACATTCATTGATGGGAGGTGCCACACTCCACACCCTGTTGTACTCGGCCAGGCGGAGGAGGGGTTTGCCGAGGGTCACCCAGGTGGTCTTCGCGGTCTGGCGGCAGGCTTTGCACCGCATGGGGTGGTGGGGCAGGTTGACGGCCGAGACGCCGCTGTGGCACAATGGTCTGCTTCCAGCGCTGGCCTCCTTGTCAGGGTTTGGCAGCTGGGACGCGATCGGGATCTCGTCCCTCGGTAATGTCCTTAACGGAACTACACTTAAGTCCTTTCAGGACCTTAGTTCCGAATATAGCCTGTCTAGGTCCCAATTCTTTCGGTATCTCCAGTTCCGCCACGCCCTTGGCCCTAGCCTGGTGGGGTTGGAGCAACTCCCCGACTTTAGTCCCATTGAGGCCAGACTGTTTATGGGCGACCTGGGCGACAAGAAGGTCTCTCAGATATACCGCTCCCTGGTCACACACTGCTCCCCCTCCCTCTCGACATTGAAGGCCTCCTGGGAGGATGATGTTGGCCCCTTGGATGATGATGATTGGCGTGAGGCCCTTGAATCCCCCCGTGGGGCGGCTATAGCTGTCCGTCTTAGATTTATTCAATTCAAGTACCTTCATAGGGCTTATTATACTAGAGAGCGGCTGTGGCGGGCAGGCCTCATAGCTGCTCCGGAATGTCTGAGATGCGGTGCTGAAAGGGGGACGCTTTTTCATACGGTATGGTCCTGTGAGAGGCTGACTAGATTCTGGGCCGGGATATGGGACTGCCTATCGGAGGTGTTGGGGTGGGACCTTCCCCGTACCCCTAGGCTGGGTCTCCTTCATATTATGGAAAATGTTGGGGGTAACGCCTACAAACGACACTTACTGCTGTTGGGACTAGTGGTGGCCAAGCGTGATCTGGCCCAAGCATGGAAGAGCGAACGTGCCCCCCCATTGAGTGCATCGAAGGCGGGATTGGACTTTCTGATGGGTCTGGAGGTACCTGTGTTTGAAGCCAGGGGGTGCCCCCGGAAACATTACAAAATCTGGAAACGATGGGCGGACTACAGGGGGCTGGACCTCGATCCCCCGGCTGATATTGATGATGTACTACCTCTTGATGTGGATCCCGTACCCTAGGCTGTTAGCCAACACCAACTCTGATATCCATCTCATGTTGCTGACCTGTGATCACGTGCAATGGGTTAGGGTGGGATAAGGGGTGGGTAGCTGGGGGGGTGTTGGGGGGTGTTGTTGGGGATGGGCGGGTCGGGAGGGAATTAGGGTGTGTTTTTCCTAAAACTCTGGGTTCACTGCCATGCTCTTATCTGTGTCTGTTGTTGCAGTCTCCTCCTGACTGTGGAGGGCTGTACCGAACCTTGCTTGAACTCTCAATAAAAACGGTTTTGGAAAAAAAAAAAAATACTGTATGTGCATCAAACAGGAAAAACAATAGACATACTGAGTAACATTGTCATGCCTTTTACAAATAGTTAGGAAATAACAGGTGCAAACCCTAGCACTGAAAGCATTGACAGCTTAAGCGAACCATCCACTAAAATGCCTACACGACAAACAAGAGTTCTTGATGCTACAGTTCATAATGTAAGCGCTAATAGATACTTAAAGCAACAAAAAAGAACATGCGCTACTGCTGTAACAGAAGAAATGCTATTACGCAAAAGACAATGTGTACAACACACTACACACTGTGTAGTAAACAATAATATAGATATACAAAGAGATATAGTAACAACAGAAATAATAACTACTTTCCATAATGAAATTTTGTATGGGCCAGAGTACATTTGTACCATTTGCAACCAATTATGGCATAAGCAATCCCTAAAAATGACAATAAGTCTTTCCACACATCCAAGATTTATTCAATGTAACATTAGTCTAAACAAAACAAACTATATATGTTGTACTTGCTGTAAACATATTAGCAAAGATAAAATACCATCATGTTCATTTATAAATGGGATGACATTTGAAAATATACCAGTGCAATTACAATTGCATAATTTAGAGGAGAGATTAGTTTCTCCAAGAATTCCTTTTGTGCAAATTAGAACACTACGGGCCAGATGTAGGTAAATCTTTTTTTCCGATTCTTAAATACGACTCATACCGAATCGGTTCTTTAGAATCGGAAAACAGGATGTAGGTAAAAGTTCGGTAAACGTTACCGATGTCGGAATATCCAATCGGTATTTACCGATTCGGGAAATACCGAATCGGTAATTCACATTCATTCACATGGGCCTCCAGGCCCATAGGAATGAATGGGATTTTCCGAATCGACATTTTCCGAATCGGTAAATACCGATTCAGTAAATACCGAATCGGTAAATACCGAATCAGCAGTTTTGAAATTGACATGTGAACCTGCTAACCAATCAAGGACACCCTGCACACCCCACAACCAAGGCCCAGAGTAACCAACCAATCAGGATGAAGCACCCCTCCCCAGTACCTGGGAGTGGCTACACCCATGCAGGTGCAGAGCAACTAAACAAACAAAAGAGCAGAGGTGAGAGGAGCTGACTATCCAGAGCAAAGCTGTGAAACAGAATGGAGTCTCAGGAAGGGCAAAAGGATGGTGGTGAGCGCAAAATAAAAATTAAGTTCAGCCCAGCAGAACTGCAGGTGCTTGTGGAAGAAATTGTGAGTCACTACACCCAAATTTTTGGCAAACAGTCACTGAATGTTGCAGAGTCTGTTAAGAGAAACCTTTGGCTTGGAATACAGGCAAAGGTCAATGCCATTGGTGTGACGCACAGGGAGATAGACGACATAAAGAAACGATGGTATGACCTGCGCATCATGACCAAGAAGAAGATTGCTGCCCAAACAAAGGAGGCTGGTGTGACAGGAGGTGGTAGAAACAAAGCACCAAAACTGACTGAGCTGGAGGAGATAGTGGAATCAACCTTGGAGCCAGAATGCATCCATGGGATAGTTGACTTGGACAGTTCGGCAAGAGCATCAAAGAAACAAGGTAAGATGCTTGGACCCTAATCCAAACCGATTACCCTGAACCCCTTCCCCACTGTGCATATTCATTACACTCCTGAACAGCTTTTAGTGGGGCCACCAATGCATCATGGGAGACGTAGTCATAGTGACATACATGCAATGCATACACCATACAAATCAGCAAGCGATGCCACACACATCTCCAAGCACACAATGTACACTAGGCAAATGTGTGTAAACAATTTATTTAACAATTACACACAGGTGAACAACACCATTGATGCTATGTCCATATGTTTTCACAGGAGAGTCCTCACGAAGTACAGCACCAGCAAGGGAGGAGAGTGCACCAGCAACTAACAGAAAAGAAAAAGAGAAACAAAGCAAAGGTCATAGCGCTGTAGAAGGAGGCAACAACACATCCCAGGAAGCCTCAACACCTGAGCGGGCAACAACACCTGTGCCGCAATCCCCCCTATTGTTTGGAACCCCTGAGTTGGAACCCACACCGCTTACACCAACTCCAACGTCCAGGGCAATCAATCAATCATGTCATTTGTATAGCGCACTACTCACCCGGGAAGGTCTCAAGGCGCTTGGGGGGAGGGGTATGCTACTGCTCGAACAGCCAGGTCTTGAATTGTTTCCTGAAGGCGAGATGGTCCTGGGTCAGCCGAAGGTGGATGGGGAGGGAGTTCCAAGTCTTGGCAGCCAGGTAAGAGAAGGATCTTCCTCCGGCGGTGGCTCTTCGGATGCGTGGTACGGCTGCGAGGGCGAGGCTGGTGGACCGTAGCTGGCGGGTGGGCGTGTAGAAGGTCAGGCGGTCGTTGAGGTACTTGGGGCCCAGGTCGTGGAGAGACTTGTGTGCATGGGTGAGGAGCCGGAAAGTGATCCTCTTGTCGACGGGGAGCCAGTGCAGGTTCCTCAGGTGGCTGGAGATGTGGCTGCGTCGGGGGGACATCCAGGATGAGTCGGGCGGAGGCGTTCTGGATGCGCTGGAGTCTTTTCTGTAGCTTGGCTGTGGTTCCGGCGTAGAGGGCGTTTCCGTAGTCCAGTCGGCTGGTGACGAGTGCCTGGGTGACAGTCTTCCTGGTCTCGGTCGGGATCCAGCGGAAGATCTTGCGAAGCATAGGCAGGGTGTTGAAGCACGATGAGGAGACGGCGTTGACTTGTCTGGTCATCGAGAGGGAGGGGTCCAGGATGAAGCCCAGGTTGCGTGCGTGGTCGGTTGGCTTGGGTGCGGTGCCCAGGGCTGGGGGCCACCAGGAGTCGTCCCAGGCGGAGGGCGAAGATCCCAGGATGAGGACTTCTGTCTTGTCCGAGTTCAGTTTCAGGCGGCTGTCCTTCATCCACTCGGCGATGTCTTTCATCCCTTCGTGTAGGCAGGTTCTGGCGGTGTCGGGGTCTCTGGTGAGGGAGAGGATCCGCTGGGTGTCGTCGGCGTAAGAGATGATGTTGAGGTTGTGCTGGCGTGCGATGGCTGCGAGAGGTTTCATGTAGATGTTGAAGAGGGTGGGGCTGAGTGAAGATCCTTGCGGGACGCCGCAGATGACTTCCGTGGCCTCGGAGCGAAACGGGGGGAGGGGGACTCTTTGTGTTCTTCCGGCGAGGAACGAGATGATCCACTCCAGTGCCTTCTCTTGGATACCGATGTTGCTGAGGCGCTGGACTAGGGTGCGGTGGCAGACCGTGTCGAACGCAGCGGAGAGGTCCAGGAGGATGAGGGCCACTGTTTCCCCCTTGTCGAGCAGGGTCCGGATGTCGTCGGTGGCTGCGATGAGGGCGGTCTCGGTGCTGTGGTTGGCTCTGAAGCCGGACTGCGAGGGGTCGAGGGATCCGTTCGTCTCGAGGAAGGCGGTCAGCTGTCTGTTGACGATCTTCTCGATGACTTGAGCAGGAAAAGGGAGGAGCGAGATGGGGCGGAAGTTTTTGAGATCGGTGGGGTCCGCTGTAGGTTTCTTCAGGAGGGCGCTGATCTCGGCGTGCTTCCAGCTCTCCGGGAAGGTGGCGGTGTTGAAGGAGGCGTTGATGATGTTCCGGAGTTGGGGTGCGATGGTGGAGTCGGCCTTGTTGAAGACGTGGTGTGGGCAGGGGTCGGTCGGTGATCCGGAGTGGATGGTGTTCATCGTGCGGGCTGTGTCTTCGGTGGTCACCGTGGTCCAGGTGCGAAGGGTGGCGGTGGGGGGCGTTGGTTCGACGGTTGGGTGCGTGGGTGGGGTGCCGAAGCTGTTGTGGATGTCGGCGATCTTGCGGTGGAAGAACAAGGCGAGGGAGTCGCAGAGGTCTTGTGACGGAGTGATGTCATTGGTGCCGGTGCTGGGGTTGGAGAACTCCTTGACGATAGTGAAGAGCTCTTTGCTGTCGTGGGCGTTGTTGTCCAGTCGTTCCTTCAGGGATTTCTTCTTGGTGGTGCGGATGAGCTGGTGGTGCTTGCGGGTAGCGTGTTTGAGGGCGGTCATGTTGTCGGTGGTCCGGTCGAGGAGCCAGGCTTTCTCGAGGGTGCGGCAGGTCTTCTTGGAGTCCTTGAGGTCGTCGGTGAACCAGGATGCCTTCTTGCTTCTGGGTCTGCTGGGAGGGTTCTTTAGTGGCGCGAGGTCGTCGGCGCAGGCGGTCAGCCACTGTGTGAAGTTGCGGGCTGCTTCGTTGGGGTCCGTTGTGTTGGCGGGTGGGCTCTGGCTGAGGGAGGTGGTGAGCTGGTCTGCGGTGATCTTGCTCCAATTCCTGTGAGGTACCTGTTGCGGGTGGTGGTGAGTCGTGGATCTTTTGAAGCTGAAGTGGACGCAGCTGTGGTCGGTCCAGTGGAGTCCGGTGGCGTGGCTGAAGGTGATGTACTTGCTGGAAGAGAAGACGGGATCAAGCGTGTGGCCGGCGTAGTGAGTGGGGGTGTTGACCAGTTGCTTGAGTCCGAGGTTGCCGAGGTTTTCCAGCAGCGCGGTGGTGTTGCGGTCCTTGTTGTTCTCCAGGTGGAAGTTGAGGTCCCCGAGGAGGATGTAGTCAGTGGAGGGGAGGGCATGCGGGCTGATGAAGTCTGTGATGTCTTCGCTGAATTGTGTGCGTGGTCCCGGGGGTCTGTAGACGAGGGTGCCTCTGAGGGTCGTCTTAGGGTCGGTGTGAATCTGGAAGTGGAGATGTTCGGCTGCGGCGAAGGAGTCGTTGGCGTCGGTCGTGATGCGGATGGTGTTCCTGTGGACGATGGCGATGCCACCTCCGGTCTGGTTGATGCGGTCCCTCCTGATGATCTTGTACCCGTCGGGGATGGCGATGGCGATGTCGGGTGCAGAGGAGGCGTTCATCCAGGTTTCCGTGAGGAAGGCGACGTCCGGTGATGTAGCGTCGAGGAGGTTCCAGAGTCCCACGGCGTGTCTGTGGACGGAGCGGGTGTTGATCAGGATGCACTTGAGGTGGTTGCTGCTGGTGTTTGTCTTGGCGGGTGCGGGGCAGGTTCGGAGGCAGGTGAACTTGCAGGTGCACCAGGTGAAGGGTCCGTGGGTGCGTCTCGGGGTGGCTCGGCAGCAGGCGTGGGTCCTGCTGGCATTGAGTGCGTTGAGAGTGGCAGCATCGTAGGTCAGTCGGGTCGTCTTGCCTCGGCGAGGAGGGCCAGGGATCCTGGCGCTGGGCGCGGACCGGCGCAGACGGGCTTACCTTTGGCGCACCTTCGGCGCTCAATCGGTGCTCCCGCTGCGCGCTTCCGCTGCGCGGTCGCTCTGGGGGCGTCATAAGTAAGGAGCCGGGAGGGAGGAGCAGCTGGGTGGTGGGAGCGGGGCGGCGAATGGAATCACAGGGGGGCGGGGCCGCAGGGAGGCAGCGGCGGGAAATTCCAAGAAGCAGCGGGCAGCGGGAAATTCCCAGGAGCAGCGGGAAATTCCCAGGAGCAGCGGGCAGCAAGGGAAGGAATCTGCAGGCAGGAGGCGGCAAAGGCAGGCAGGAGCGGCAGCAGTGAGTGGGGCGACCAAGCCCTGTGGAGGGCTGAGCGGTCACACTCTGTGGTCCCCTACGGTCCCCTTAAGTAAGGAGCCGGGAGGGAGGAGCAGCTGGGTGGCGGGAGCGGGGCGGCGAATGGAATCACCGGGGGGCGGGGCCGCAGGGAGGCAGCGGCGGGAAATTCTAAGAAGCAGCGGGCAGCGGGAAATTCCCAGGAGCAGCGGGAAATTCCCAGCAGCAGCGGGCAGCGAGCGAAGGAATCTGCAGGCAGGAGGCGGCAAAGGCAGGCAGGAGCGGCAGCAGTGAGTGGGGCGACCAAGCCCTGTGGAGGGCTGAGCGGTCATGCAGGGAAGCGCTAGTAGGCATGATGTACCCCCTCTGAGGATCCTGGCTACCTCAGATGAGGAGGATGAAGCGGCGGACATTCAAACCATTGCATCTGTGGCTGACAAGCCCAGGCCGCAGAGTACAGCAGGCGCTGCGCGTACCAGTGTCCTTGGCAGGAGGGCACGTGAGGGTGGCGAGGGGCAGGAAGGAGAGAGCGTCTTCTGTGGCCTGGAGGCCGCAATGGTGAAAGTACAGTGCCTGCAGGCTAAGGCGATGTTGGCCGTGCACAGGCAGGTGCGCAGCATAAACTACAAACTGTCACACATAGACAAGGGAATAGGCAACATTGCTGGTAGCTTGGAGTCAATTGCCAGGGGGATGTCAAACATCTCTACATACATGGGTGTACTGTCTGATAAGTTGGACAGGGACCATCTAGAGCGTCGCAGGGAGCGGCAGTGTATGCGGCAGCAGTCCAAGGCACTTAACCGATTTGCCATATCTACATCACTACTGTGCCGCCACTCAATAACCATGCAGGATGCAATAGTGCACTGCTGTACAGACTTGACACGGGGCATGGGAAGAGTGACCTCTGCGATGGAGCATATGCTCACCACACAAACAGGCACTGCTGGTGACATGGGTGTGGAGGAGACAGAAGGGTCCACCAGCAGGAGTGGCTCCAGCACACCTGTACCAGAGGTGCGCAGGAGCTGCAGGCTCAGCAATGCTGAGTCAGGCCCCAGCCAAGATATGGAAACCCAGCCACGTAAATCCCGCAATGCATTGCGTGGCCGTAAGCATTGAACATTGCAGGACTGCTCACAGTGACTGCAACTGAGCACACGCAGTCATGCACACGGACATTGATGGACAATGGCTTTTATGTTTTTCACATGATGTAGTGAATATTAAACTACACTCTACAGACACTATACCTGTCTGTGTGTCATACATTACCTAGAAATATCGACGTGTGATCTCAGTCCGTCTCAATCTACAATCTGTTGCTGCTGCTCCTGTTGCTTGGGGCTCTGCCTGTTCTTGGACATCATCAATGTCCTCGTGATGTGTCACCTCCACCTCTGTGCCTTCTTTGGTGGCGAGATTGTGCAACATGGCACAAGTCACTATCATCTTGCAGCACAGGATGGGGGTGTACTGCCGTGCACCTCCACTCTTGTGAAGGCAGCGGTGCCTGCTTTTGAGTAGCCCAAATGTGCGCTCCACTACGTTGGGAGTTGACCTAAGAGCCACATTATAACGCCTCTCACTCCTGGTAGTTGGATTGAGGTAGGGTGTGAGCACAAAGGAATGCAGGGCATATGCACTGTCGCCTATGGGGGAAAATAGGGCACCATTAGTCACATATGCATCACACATACATCTGCATTGACTATCAGGGGGTGTCACTGTTGTTTACCTATCAGATATCCATCGCCAAATTCTCCTGCAACAAGCCGTGTGTATATCCCACTATTCTGGAAGATGTAGGAGTCATGGGTACTACCTGGAAATTTGGCCACTATGTCTGTGATGATGTTGGCAGCATTGCATATCACCTGCACATTGATGGAGTGCGTTGATTTATGTTTCTGTAGATGTGTTCAGTGGCTGCAGGTGGACAGAGTGGAATGTGGGTGCCATCTATGCAGCCTATCACGTGAGGTAAGTGTGCCAGTTGATAGAAATCAGTTTTTGTTTTTGCAAGTTCCACAGGTGTGTCAGGGAACCGGATGTAATGTTCCATTCTCTGCGTCATGGCCTCCAGGAACTTACGGAAAAATTGTGATAGGCAGCTCTGGGACACACCACCAACTGCAGCAATCACACTATAGTAGCTCCCACAGGCAAGCAGGTGTAGGCTACAGAGCACCTGCACATGGGGGGGGATGGCGTGGGCCCTTGGTGTTGGGTGATCCAGGTATGGGTGGAGGTCCCTAATAAAGTCCAGGATGGTTCTGGGGTGCAGCCTGTACCTCTGCAGTATCTCTGGTTCAGTCAGTTGAAATAGGGTGATCCTCTGCCTGTATACCTGCTCCTCCCTCATCCAGACCCTCTCTCCTGCTGCCTGTAGCCGTTGCCGCCTCGCTATGACATGAAATGCCGCCATTCTTGCAGCACTGTTGCATTTTGGGCCCCTTTTTAAAGGCTGCACCTGGTTACCACCTGCTTTCAATCCATGGTAAATACCGACTCTTAAATGCCGAATTCCATCGGATTCGGTATTTTTTCCATTTCCTACATCTTGATGGCCCTTTTTTACCATTTCTTAATTTCCGAATCGGTAAATAAGAACTCGGTAAATAAGGATTCGGAGAATAACGATTCGGAATTATACCGACTCTTATTTACCGATTCGGGACTTTTTTGGCACCTACATCTCAAATTCCAAAAACCGGTCGGAAACGGCCGAAATTACCGAATTTCGGCCGTTACCGACCGGTATTTGGCGACCTACATCTGGCCCAACATCTTGGATCTCAAAAGTCATTATCTCGGGCTGTTGTTAATGTACCTGCAGATGTTATGAGAAAAGTTAAAATTTTACCAAGACAAATTATTGACTAAATGACAATCCCTATAAAATTAAAAAGGAAGTTAGCTTTCAAATCATATACCCATTTTGAAAATGTTAGACCAAATCGAGTCGAACAAGCAGCACCATGGCTAGCAGCAAATAGTGACATGTTTAAAGAATATGCAGCCAGATGCATCAACCTAAAAACAGGTCGCAAACAGGCAGATTCTCAGAATCTGCCCCTTTGCGACCTGTATTTTTGCATTTGGGATGCATCATCTCAAATGCAAAAATCGCAATTTAAGGAATCTCTAAATTGAGATTCCTTAAATTGCGATTGCATTTAACCGCTTCCGTGCGGCGCTGATTCCGCCCCTGTGTGGACATTCCAGAACAGGGTGCGGTCGTGACGGAACCGTTCCGTCATCAGCACAGCTCAGCCGTGACTGATGACGGAACGGTTCCGTCACAAGCATCGAAGGGGTTAAGGAATCCCAAATTGAGATTCCTTAAATACAATGCAGCAAAGTAAAAAAAATAGCTATTTCGCTAATAGGGGGTGCAAATTACCACAAAGGTTAACTTCATGGTAATTTTCAAAAACTTTGAAAAATGCACTTTTGTGCATTTTTCAAAGTTTCATGTTGCGCACACACATGCCCTTAGGGCATGTGTGTGCGCAACATATGTGCACAAATTATTTCAGGGGTGCAACAGGGTGTCCTTTGGACACCCCTGCACCCTTGAAATTGCATTCTCAATTTGCGATTTGCTAATTGCTAATCGCAAATTGAGACTGTCTTCCCATTCATTCCTATGGGCCTCTAGGCCCATAGGAATGAATGGGGAGGTATTCCTTAATTGCGACTCGCAATTTGCGAGTCGCAATTAATCAAAGTGTAGGAATCGCTATTTTTATAGCGATTCCTACATGCATGGGCTTTTGCGATTCCTAAATAGCGATTCCTTAAAAATCGCTATTTAGGAATCGCAATTCCATCTGTTGATGCATCTGGCTGATGGAGTCACTATTAATCCAGATTGGGAATATATACCACCAGAAATAAACAATTGCATTGAAACATCAGAACAAAATAATTCATCAAGCTCCTTAGACAATATAGAAGCTGGAAATTTAGATACCTTATTAATAAATGAAACAATTACCACTGATAGTCTCAACTTCTTATGTTTAGCGCCAGTTGAATATAACATACCTAGATTTTCCAACAATTTTTGGTGGCACTCGAAGACCTACCAATAATGAAAGACACCTACGTGTATATTATAGTACAATATGCCAATGGGAATTAAGGCGCTATGATAGAAGAGTAGCTAAATCTATTACTAATATTTTCTTTAAGCTAAATAAATTGCACATAAAACAAATACAAGGTAAGATAAATATTTCTTTACGGAAATTTTTCACCAATTGTGAATGTAATACTGCAAAAGACATAAAATTTCACTTAGAAAGCAAATTACAATATATTGAAGTCTATACAATCCTAAAAACTATCCGCAGTTCACCACCATATTGGGAGCACTGCAAAAAAGATCTCTTTGCTATGATGAGACAACTTGGGATACCAACATATTTCCTCACTCTATCTGCTGCAGAAACAAAATGGCACCACTTAATTAATATATTATTATGGGTGCAAAGACCTCATGAATGCACAGAGGAAGATTTTAAAGAAATGTCTTGGGAAACGAAATGGGTAAATTAATACAGCACAATCCAATTACCTGTGCAAGGCATTTTGACTTCCAAGTTGGAAAATTATTTAATTGTATTATAATGCATAAAAGGAACCCTATTGGAAAATTAAGTGACTCTTTTACAGAGTTGAATTCTAACAAAGAGGTTTGCCACATATGCATGCATTATTGTGGATTGAAAATGCACCACAATATGGGATAGGAGAGTTACCAGAAGACATTACATTTCTGGACAAATATATAACTTGCAGTAAAACGCAACAATCACAATTAGAGCTTTTAATATCTCTACAAAAGCATGGACCCACCAAAAATTGCAGGAGGAAAAACAAACGGACATGCAAATATCAATATCCTAGATATGCAATGTCGCAAACTATGATACTTGAATCATTGCCACCTGATCCTGCAGATAAAGAGCTGCAAAAAAAGATTACATCCGCTCATGAATCTATAAATAGTCCAGATTTTAATACAATGGATTTTAATCAGTTCTATATTACATGTATAAAATCATTAATAGATAAAACAACTATTTCTTTTACAAGATCACCAGCTGAATGCTTTATTAATACTCTATAATCCAATACTTCTTAAAGCTTGGAGAGCAAACATAGATTTACAATTTGTATTAGATGCATATGCTTGTGCTGTCTACATCATTTCCTATATCAGTAAATCACAAAGGGGAATGAGCAAAATCATTGCACAAGCTGCAAAAGAAGTCAGTCATAATAAACAAATGTCAAAGAAATACTTAGACACATAGGCAATAAACTCCTAAACTGTACATAAATAAGTGCTCAGGAAGACGCTCATCTCATTCTTCAAATCCCATTTCGGAAAAGTTCTCGGTCATTTCTATTTATTAATACTAGCCCCCCCTGAAAAAAGAACGTATTTATTGAGAAATGTAGATACTATAAATTCATTGCCAGATTCATCAACTAAGATCCAATGTGAAAATCTTTATAACAAAATATTGCAAACGGTCCAAACAATTAAAACAGTGTACATTAGCTGACTTTGTAGCAACTTAATTACTATTCCCCAAAAAAATTACGCCAGGATAAACATGACAGTGACAACTTACTCACTGAAACTAATTTTTATAGCTCAGATGAAGAAGAACTCCAAATAAACACTATAGACCAAGACACAGAAAATATCTACATAGGAACAAACTATACTTTTGCTAAACGCTCATGTAGAAAAATCATACTCTACTGCAGGTTTAACAAAAACAATGACTCAGAGAATTATTCCCACAAATTATTAATGCTTCACTATCCACGGAGAGAAGAAAGCAAAATAATGTTAAATAGCCCCACATGTTATCAAAGATATATGCTAGTAAAAAACATTGTAGGTAACCATTATAATAATTATAAAACAAATAATGAAATTCTTACTAAACTTAGTAATAATAGCAAAAGTGAAATGCTAAATAGCGATCCTGATTCAACAGTAACATTATCTTCAGATACAGGAAGCAATCAGATCGAAAATAATGAACAACAACTTAGATATGAAGATCACTTGATATAGGTATCAGAAGCATTAACGAAAATGAAGCATTAACTAATTCTATCTTACCAGATGACAAATATTATGATATCATGCATAATTTAACAGAGGAACAACTAAATGTTGTCCATCATCATTTACACTGGATAAAAACTAAAGAAACACCATGCTATACAGTGCAGGAGTAGGAAAGAGCTTTCTTATTACTGCACTTTATCAAACATTGCTACAGTATTACAATACCAAAGCTGGTGAAAATCCAAACAATATTTATGCATTACTTACAGCTCCAACAGGGAAAGCAGCACACACTATTAATGGCAGAACACTGCAAAGCACTTTTACAATATCTGTGTCACAAAGTTTAACTTATAAACCACTAACACATGTACACAGAAGTACTCTGCAAAGTCAATTAATGCATGTTAAAGTGCTAATAATTGATGAGATTTCTATGGTTGTAAGAAATATTTCCCCTTTATACATAACAGGCTGCAAGAAATAAAATCATCTAACCAGCCTTTTGGAGGCATTACAATCTTAGCTATTGGAGACTTTTATCAGCTAAAGCCATTTTTTTACGCATAAATCTTTGAAAATAGTAAACATGCATATGGAGCTTTAGGTACTAACTTATGGGTAGCGTATTTCAAACTTTTTGAATTAACTAAAATATTGCGCCAACAAAATGACCATGTATTTGCTCAATTATTAAACCGGCTACGAGAAGGAAAACATACAAGCAATTATATTCTTCACATAAAAGAACATAATAAACATCAAGTTTATAATAGCATTGCTAAATATATACCATAAATAATGTCAACTAACAAAGAAGTAAATGCCGGAGGGTTCGGGGGGGGAAATGGCGGCCATTGGGTAGCGGCCGCCATTTGCTCTCTCTCTTGAGGCAGACAAAATGTGAAAATGGATGGTTGTGCTCACCTCTTGATAGTTTCTGGCCTCTGAAGGTCTCTGGACGGCGTGTGCGATTCCCGGACCGATTGTGATGTCTCGGTGGGGGCTGTAGACTGTAATTTACGGCGTCTTGCACCCGGTACCTGGTGCTCGGCGCTTTGGCGTTTGGTGCTTGGAGGCAGAGCAGTCGGCGAGCGGACCCAGTGAGGGTGTGTCTCGCCAGCGGGTCGAACGCAACGGGAGGGAGCATGCTACATTCCCCGGAGAGGTGCTGAGGCCTCGCTTCATTGATTACTGAGCTGGATTAATGGTGTGGGACTGCTGGAAGGAGAGGGTCGGGTAGGCTTCATTTTCTTTCTTTTTTTTTTTTCTCTTTTTCATTTAGGATTGCTCTCGGGCGGAAGAGTGTTAAGTTGGGAGTCTCATTGGGAAACTGTATTCGCACTTCCCTTCTCCACCGCTTAGTCAGACCCCCACCAACTGGCTGTATTTCTGTACATACTATATAAGTTTGCGGGCTAACATATTATCTAGCCAGAGCGCACTTTAACTATTAGGTAAATCAAACTTGTTGAATATGTCGATCTTGCCAACTACATTGCTGGATTGAGTCGGGCAGCCCCTAATTTTAAAGGATTGGGCTCCTTAGAAGCTCTCTTGAGTCTTTTGTACGCCTGGAGGGTAGGTTTGGTGTGGTGCTGGGTTTTTTAGGCTCAGCACCACAGCATTAAAATAGAAGGTGGCGGTCAGAGGGGAAACGACTCTGCGGGGGGTGCTGGCTGGAAGCGGAAAAAGGATCTTGTGTGGGAGACGTGCAGCCACCAGGATAGAATTTAGGAGTGACGGTAGTCGGTGACTGCCTGTACTTTCCTGCGTTGGGCTTCCAGCTCAGGAGAAATACTGTAATAAATGTCCTCTTCACTGTTCTTCTCTGTATAGACTGTCCTTCATTTACTACATTTTTGGCGACGATTTCAAGAGGATGAACCTGCGTCTGCGCTAAAGAAATTAATTAAGAAAAGAAACTAGAGAAAAGAACTAAGGACTTTATGAAAATCACATCCAAGATAAAAGGTAATGCCCAGCTGACCCCACCAGTGTCCTATTACACCTGGACAGCCTGCGCCCTAAGCATACGCCTTTATGTTTATGTCTGCGTGTATCTGAACAACCTGCAACCTGGACCTTTGTTCTATTTTGCCTGCTGTCACCTTGCTCCTGTCTGTGAAAAATTTTCAAACATTACTCTTCCTTGAGGCCTGCTGTATGTTTTATATAATTTGGCCTTCATCCAGTGTGGGAAGCGTCAAGCGATGACAGAAACCGGCAATTTATAGATGAAATTGTCAATTGGCAGCATCAGTGACAAATGCTGTGAACGTTACTGATCTTTGAAGTGGTCAATTAGCAGCTTCAGTGACAAATACTGTGAACGAGTCCTTGCATCTATACGCTATCGTTCTACAGCGCCAGAACTCGCTATTTGCTGACCATTAGTCTGGTTGCGTGTTACTATACTTGGGAAATTTTGTGTACAAACTCTTTTGGCATCGGATGTTATCCAACAGTGCGCGAACACAGCGCCGCATCAGCATGACTTTCTGGCAACATTTCGCTTTGCTGTGTCTCACCCAGGGCACGAGTCGGGGTACCACGCGGGTGGACGGCATCCCCCCACTTATTTTCGAGGGTTTTCCAGGGTGGACGCCGTACACCCTGCTCAATCAAAACGCCGTCCACCCTTTTCCATCAAAACCGCGTCCATCCTTGCCTGCTGCCTGACCTGCCTCCGCCTCCCACTCCAGACTTCCCTGCTCGAGACTCCACTGCCGGCCTCAGCTGCTGCCTGCCCTGCTCGAGACTCCTCTCCCGGCCTCAGCTGCTGCCTGCCCTGCTCGAGACTCCTCTCCCGGCCTCGCCTGCTGCCTGCTCGTAGATAGAGTGTGAAACTAAGTTATGCTAATAACATGTACGAAGCGATTAACATTATGGCCTTTAACTCGTCCCAATCAGGAACTACTCTGTTGCTCTGAAAATAAACAGTTTGAATGTTGAACTTGGCGGGGGTGGAGGGGGGAGGAGGGGAGGGGTGCGATCACAAGGTAGAAAGAGCTAAACATTATTAAGACTGTGAGGAGAACAGGGCGACGTGGGAAAATAGGTCACCGCTGTCAAGCAATAGGGTAACTGTCTCTGATCTTGGAGATACAAATAGATGGGTGCATTGATCTTATGTGGTGCATAGCGCGTTCTTCTTGGGAGAGATCTCTCGGATAGAGTTGTTTTTAGGTCTTTCTGAAGTGAGTGTCAATTCTCTGCTAAGGGGTGCTTGCAGAATCCCCTGGCCTATTCTCTATGCAGCACATGGCTCTTGGTGCCAGCCCACCTGAGAACGTCCTAGTTCCATGAAGCCAGGGAAGGTGGAACTTTGGACTTCAAGTGGGGATGCACTTTGCTATGAGTAGGGCCAGGTTACCCAGTCTCTTGTTACATCCTTAATGTGACAACCTTAAAGGCCTGGGTGGTCCTGTCGTACCATCTCTTAGTTGTGTACACCATGGACAGATAATGTTTGCATTAATCACAAAGACCAGGTGAAGTATTTTTTCGTGAAAAAAGGAAAGTGAAGCGTCATGGTAGGAGACACAAAGAAACATGTTTTCCCTTTTGTTTTGTGGCACTAAAGACGTGCTGTATAAGTGAACTGGTCGCCGGAAACCCACAGCTTAAGAAACATACTTCATGCACCCTCTAAGGGATCATGCTAAAAGTTTGTCTTTCTCGTGCAAGTAGTCTTATTGCATCATGTGATGGGAAAAATATACAAACTTTACTTGATCCCAGTTCAAATTCGCATTCCAGTCCGAAGTGCAAAAGCCTGCGGGTGTACCGAAAACAAACTCTTGGGACGCTCACATTGTAATCGGACATAGTCTAGTCTCCACTAGACCAATAAAATACTAAGCACGAATGTTCTCATGAAACTATGTTACTCCAGATATGGGGGGTAGACAGGGCCGGCGCTAGGCATGGGCAGCGTGGGCGGCTGCACAGGGCCTCGCACTCAGCCCACCATCATGGGGCCACGCACTGGTGATGTCTCCTGTTGTTTCCCTGGCTATCGATTACAAAGAAAGGTGTCGCCTGCAATTAAGGTCCATTGGAGGGGGCCCCCTCCCTGGGCCTCTCATGGATGGTGTCAGGAGGCATAGGGGAGGGAGACAGAGACGCTCCCTCAATTGCAAGGAGACCATTCACAGACACTGTGGGGGGCCCATTGTACAGCATTTTGGCGCCCCCACAGTTTTAACTTTTAGACCACAATCAATTTTCACACCTATGAAGGTGTGAGAAATGCTTGTGGAGTAAAAGTTAAAACTGTGGGGGCACCAAAATGCTGGACAATGGGGCCCCCACAGTGTCTGTGAAGGGTCTCCTTGCAAGGGGCCACTTATGTAAATTAGAGGGGGCCTTGCACGTGCGCTTTCAGCCCAGGGCCTCGCAAATCCTAGAACCAGCCCTTGGTAGAGCTTTGAAACCTTTAGCAGAACGCAAAGCTAGTGGGACACCTCAATGCTTAAATCAAGTGCAGCACAGGTATGTTCATAGAAAGACAGACCTAAAAAGGAAACGCTGAGATTTCCCTGAAAATCTGGGTTGCATCTATGCGCCACAACTGGCTTGCTTTGGTATGACCATACTACAGGCTACACCCATGACATCTCCTAGGCCAGAGGAAGTCACCTGGAGGGGCTGAGACAACTAGGCTCTTATTGGACTTGTGCACAATAGAGGGCAGTGTTAAAAACTGTGCAGTTCTATTCCCGAGGCTCATTATGCAATCTGCCTATTCGGGAGATGACCAAATAAATGTAGACAGTAGACAGTAAACACATTGTTTTCTGTCTGTATTTATCTGTAAACTGCTAATTCCTTCATACAGGGACCTTAAGTCACAGGCTTAAGTACCAAGCAGCTTCAATTGTTAAATCTTGCAATATATGCAAATGATAGATCTGCCTTACATGTGATGTCACTTCCTGTCGTGATGTCACTTCCTGTCGTGATGTCACTTCCTGTGACCATGCCTACCTTGGAGAGTCCCCCCACTTCTTTTTTTAGGAATTGTGCCCTGGTCTCACCTTACTTCATGTTGATGTCCGTTGCCCGACGGTTGGCTGGGAGCTATCTTCACGCTTGCTCTGCTCCCGTCCATCTGGTGACGTCTTTAGAATGCTTCGGGGAATTGGTGATTCTTCGCTCCTGTGACAACTTCCTTTGGAGACACGTCCCTCACGCCGGCGTGGCGGCCATTTTGTGTCAGTTTGGTTGCCACAACAACAACTTGCTCTGTTTGCCGTGTGTGAGGGCAGCTGCTCGGTACTTCGTTTTCTTCATGTTGCAGTAAATTTAGCAAGTATATCCGTAGAAGTCGGAGCGCACCTTTTCATTCCTCACAAATCGTTGACTTTGAAGGTATTTATCCGACTCTGGTGCCTGCAACTAACGGCAAGGGAAAAGTTCTGAGGGCAAGTGTTCAGTACTTCATTTTCTTTACGATACAGTCATTTTGAGAAATGTTTCTCTGTGGAAGGTGGAGCACATCTTTTCATCCCTTGACTCTTCTACGGTTATGACATTCAATAAACGACCTAATACCTTGTTTGTGTGGCAAGTTTCAACTTTGACTGTGGACACCAGTTCTGATCTTACTTCGACCCGCAAGTCTTTTGCTGGGACACAGCAAGTTGACTTTATGTATGTTCTGTTTAATTTTGGTCTGGGCGTTTGGATCCCGGGTAAGAGGTCGCTCACCGGAGCTGATATTATTAGTGTGTTTATCTAACAGTTCTCTACGCCTAATGTAAATCATTCAACACAGTGTTGTTTTGTATTGGTGTGTGTATTTATTATGGGAAATTCCTGGTGTTTCTTTACAAAGGGTGAGTAGTCCACACTCATCCTTATCGTTTGGGTTGGTATCCTATGTTGTGATCAATGCTCTTCCGTATTGTCAGGCCTAGTATCCTGAAATGTACCCTATCTGGTGGTGGTGGTTTCTGTGTGGGTAGTCCATGCCCCATGTATTTGGTATTTGTGAGTAGTCCATGCCCCATCATCAGTCCCAGGGTTATTATCTTTATCCTACAGTGTACCCTTCATAACTAAGTGTTTGTGGGTAGACCAAATCCCATACTTAGTCCCAGGGTTAATATCTTTATCCTGCGGTGTACCCTTTTCTGGGGAGTAGGTGTTTGTGGGTAGTCCATGCCCATGGTTATACTCTCTTCTGGGGATGTTGGTGTTTGTGGGTAGTCCATGCCCATAGTTTGTCTCAGGATATTTGTTATTGTCCTGCAGTTTATTATTTTCAGGGCAAGTTGGGCGCTTGTGGGTAGTCCATTTCCCATGTCTATTCCCAACTTTACTGTCCTGCGTTGTACCTTCTTAGGTTAAATATTGATGGGTAATCCATGCCCCAATTCCCAGAGACATTTTGCTTACTCTGCGGTGTACCCTATTCAGGGGAGGTTGAGAGTTTTTGGGTAGTCAATGCCCATGCTGTCCTGCAGCGTACCCTCTTCAAGGGAGGTTCAGTGTCTAGGAGTAGTCCATTCTCCTTATTATGCGCTGTCCCTTGTTTTATTTGGTGGAGATTGTTTGTACACAATGTTTTTGTCTAAATCTGCCTTCTTGCGGCTACTGGCCAGGGCTTCTTTTAGGTAAGATTTTGAGTAGTGTTTTTGTCATACATTTGGTGTATACATATCTTCATCAGGGGTAATTTTTTTTTTCTTCACTTTGGAAAATTTTGTCAGAGAGATTTACTCTCTAGTGATGCCTTAAGAAAGTTAAACTTTCTATCTCTCAATGATCTTGTTTGTACTCATTGTGAGCGTCAGCAGTTAACTTAACTATTAGTCTTGGTTTTGTTTCAAAACCTTACTCTTTTGTTAAGGGAAGGGGATGTGACATATTATGTCACAATGTCGATTCTTTGTTCTTTTCTCTGCTTTTGATGCCTCATGCTTAACTCATCTCTTATTGTACACTACTACTTTTGATTCTTAGTATTTGTGTACTTCCTTGCTGTTTGGGGCATTTAAAGTAATGTTGCTGATTATTCCTTTGTTCTGCTATTACTCCATAAAGAGAGAGGATGTGTAGTAAATGTCCTCTTCACTGTTCTTCTCTGTATAGACTGTCCTATGATCTATGACATCATAGAATACCAGGGACACCCTCTAGCTCACTGTGCCTTTCTATAACTGATTGTGGCAGTTGGTCATCTTAGGCTGAGCTGCCAACAGCGAGCTCCTGGTGGGGTTTTACTTATAATCTAACCTGTCTATCTAAACTGGAAGGAACTAGCAATAAAGGATCTTAACTTATCAAGTGGACTCTACAACATTCATTTACTACAAATACCTACAAATAGTGTACTACACAGATGATCCCAGTAAGAAGGAAAGGGCGAGACTGGGGACCAAAATTGAATATGGAGCGAGGTGGAGCTGAGGAGGAAAGGCAGGTAGAGCTAGGAGCAGGGCTCAACAAACCAAATAGATATACCCTCAGAAGTAGGGATATCTGGGGCCATTCCCAATCACCTCCCGAGACGGACAATAGAGACTTGGTGTCAACATCCAGAGCAACCAGAATATCCCAAACCAAGATTTTAAAACCTACTCAAAACTCAGCAATGTTTCAGAATAAAAAGGCTCCCCCGGGAAAGACTCCTACTGGCAAAAAAACAGAATAAACAGTTGATGGCAAGCTCGGGTAGTTCCTGTGTTATTCCTTCACTTAGATCATATTTTAAAGTCCAAGATATATTGCCTAGATCTAATACATCAATGGATTCCATAGAGCCTATAGGGCTATAGAACAGATATGATCCCCTGGCTCTTTTAACTGATGTTGGAGCTAGCGGTAGTGTCTGTACACTTTCCCCACCTAGAGAAAAAGATAATATGGAGTCTCAATCTACAGAAAAAGCGACTTTGGTCAACAGCTCTGGTAGTGCACAACCAAATCTTCCACAAGGTAATTTAATTGTAGCAGATGAGTTGGAACGCGCCAATGTCAACGAGCTGTATCGGAGCTAACCCCACTACAGAGGACTTGCTAACGACTCTCTTAAAAGCAGTAAGAGATACATTTGCTATTTCAGAGAGTAACCAAATGAAGATACAAATGACTTGCGAGACTCTAGAGGCTAAAATGAATGAGATATCTCTAAAGAGTAGTGGTACTGGAGTCAGCCGTAGAGGAACTTAAAAAGCGAGTAGATGAAAATACATGGGATATTCAAATAATAAAGAAAGGTGACAAAATTCTGCTGGAAAAGATGGAGAGTTTGGAAAATAACGCACAGAGAAATAACATCAGGCTCTTGAATATTCCTGAAGATATGGAGTGCGGGGATATTAGAACCTTTGTAATCAACCTGCTTGCAGAATTACACCCTGAAGTCGAGAAGCAAATCCTGGATGATGACATACAAAGAGTCCATCGGGACCCATACTTTAAAAGACCAGGAAAAAAAAAACTAAGAAGGATTTTAGTGAACTTTAAAACCTATGTTATCAAATAAAAAATCCTGGCAGCAGGGTTAAAAGCAGGGATGTACAAGAGAGCAGACTGGTCGTTCCGCATAAGGTTTAGATATCTCCCATATAACTCAGGACAAACAGTGGGAGTTAGGGAAATCAATGCAGGAACTTAGAGACTTGGGTGCCACAGCAACCTACGCTTTCCTGCCTCTCTCAAAGTTATGTGGAACAATAAAATGTTTAACTTTAGGGATCCAGAAGAGGCAAATGCATTAATTGAGAAAATTAAGAGCACAGCCAAGTGAACAGATTTAGGTGTTTGTGTTTGTGCCAGTCCAGAGAGAGAGACAAAAAAAAACTAGAGGTACACAATCTTACCTCTACTAGAAGTAAGTGAGGGTTCCCCAGGGGATGGTGGGCGGGTCTCACATAAAATGAAAAAAATATTATGCACAGGGTGGGACAAAACAAAACACAAGTCCTCATTTATTCTTTTATTGTCAAGGGTGGTAGGTAGGCATTGGAGGCCTGTTAAACTATAAATGATAGTAGGGTCTTCAGTATGCCCTAGGCCGGTCCCCATGAATAAGGGAAAAATAAATAAAATACGAACCATGTCTTGGAATGTCAACGGGCTAAGGGTTCCCTCTAGAAGGAAAAGAATACTAGAATATTTAAAGTTGTCGGAGTGTAATGTTATTCTGGTTCAAGAATCACACCTACTTAAAGAGGAGTGGGAGGAGGTTGTAAAACAGCAAAAGTGGATTGAATACTGTGTCTGTACAACACAATCTTGCACAATAAAAGGAGTCGCCATCTTAATAAAAAAATCGGCCCAGGCTATGTTAGGGGAATGCTGGGTTGACCCTCTGGGGAGGTTGGTCATCGCCAGAGTTAAGATAAATGATATGTGGACATCCTTTGTAAGTTAATATCAGCCAAATATAGACGACCCAGCCACCCATATACGCTACTTCACCATCTAGTAAATGTGAACGATTAGATCATAATTGGGGGAGATTTCAACATGGTCCTTGACCCAAAGCGAGATTCTACATCAATCAGAGCAGGTTCCAACACTCAAAAAATGAGAACGGCCCTGAGACAAATAATGTCAGACATCGGGTTAGTGGATATATGGAGAGAGAAGTCTAAGGTACACAAGACATTCGGGGGCAAGATCACCTTTTACAATAAAAAGTGTGGACACCGCTCCAGAATTGTTTTCTTCTTGATTAACATCGCCTTAAGCAGAAATATCAATTCAGTCAGACATGTCCCGGAGCACCTTTCTGATCACTCGGCAGTTATACTAGAACAGGAAGTGCGAGTAAGCTCTCCCCCGAGGGGATGGGCAATGAACCGAGTATTACTACAAGATGGTGAAGTAATTGAAAAGTTGAAGGGGAGACAAAGGAATTTTTTGAAAACAATGCAAACTCAGCATCTCCCCAAATAATTTGGGACACATATAAGGCCTTCTTAAGAGGCTCTTTAACAGCTATATAGTTCCTACAGGCCAAAAAAGTGAAAGAGGAATCCAAAAAATTGGAAGCTGATATTCAGATGTTGCAGGAACAGCTAGAACAAGATCAAGGGAATGCTATCCTTCTTAGAGAATAAATATTGCGAAACAAACTCTCAGATTATTTAGAAATTTGAATAAAAAAAGAAGTGGGATGGCAGTAAATTATCACAGCATGAGTATGGTGAGGGTTGTAGTAAACTCTTGGTTTGGAAAACCAAGTTAGACCAAACAAGAAACTGGATTAGAGACCTCCGATGTCTGAGTACTGGTAACATCATCTCGGATGACTCTGAAATAGAAGAGGCCTTCGTCCAATTCTTTCAGAGTTTTATATGCTGATGAGACCCCTCTTGAAGAAGTTAGAATGGAGGAACTTCTGTCAGGTATAGTTCTTCCCTCCCTACATAGAGATGAAAAAGAACAAATAAACCTCCCCATATCCAAAGAAGAGATAATTCAATCGATCAGCTCTCTAACAAGGGGTAAAGCAGCCGGCCCAGATTCAATCCCCAACAAAGTTTACATCAGTTTAAGGGACAAATTGGTTCCTTTCCTCCTTCAGCTTTTCAATTCCTGCTTTATTGAAGGTCTGAGCCCCCCGGCCTCATGGGATGAGGCCACGATAACAATTTTATTAAAACCAGAAAAAAACTAGACTTTGTGAGTCCTATGGACCCATTTCACTTTTAAACTGCGATCATAAGATCTAGTCCCAGATAATCACTAAACGCCTGAATAGAGTAATGGGCAGCCTAATACACCCAGACCAAAAAGGGTTTATGAAAGGGAGACAACTTAGTGAATTGGTGCATTACTTAATCGCAGCGATAGACATGGCACAGACCTATAAAATTCCTTTGGCTGTAATGACATTCGATGCTGCCAAAGCATTTGCCCGGGTCAACTGGGTTTTCCTGTTTAAAGTAATTCAACATCTTGGCCTAGGCGAAAATCTATTGTCATCAATTAAAGCCATTTTTGAGAACCCTACGGCTAAAATTCTTATTAATGTGAAATTAACCAGGTCAATACAAATAGGTATGGGTACAAGGCAGGGGTATCCCCTGTCCCCTTTACTTTTCAACATCTTTATTGAGCCTCTAGCATGTATTCTGAGTGCCAAAACATCATCCCTTTCAGTTGTAATGGCTGGGTTAAAAAAATTGGGCTTTACGCAGATGATCTCACAATTTACACCAGTGATCTAGAAATATCACTTCCAGAGATATGGTCTAATTTAGGGAATTTGGCAAGCTTTCCGGGTACAGTATCAATCAACTAAAAACTGAATTAATGAAGTGGAATATCAATTACAGGAGTACGTACATAAAAAAAGAATTTAGATATCTGGGTATCCAAATAGTCCATAATATTGAAAAAATCCCAGTGGTTAATTTTGAAAAAGTTACAAAAAAAGTTAGATCGCAGTTACAATCATGGGGGGGGCCTCAAACTTTCACTATTAGGTAAATCAAACTTGTTGAAAATGTCGATCTTGCCAAAGTACACCTTTTTGTTTAACTCTATTCCCCTAGACTTTCCAAAAGCATGGTTTAAAAAGGTGCAGGGCCTTTTTTCAAGTTTTATTTGGGGAAACAAAAATCCTAGAATCTCCCTAAAAAAAACTTAGAAAGAAAAAAGCTTACGGCGGTATAGCAACCCCGACCTATTTTTATACTTTTGCGCTTTCCACCGAAAAAAATGTCGACAACTATTATTGGAAAGTAAATTTTTCTCTCCCCCTCTATAAGGCCCTCACAGCAGAGTTTTCCCAACAAGCGGGGTGTTTCTTATTAAAATTCGGTCAACCAAAATACTTCAAAAAGGTCAAATTAAAGATGTTCGTCTCTGCTATAAAGCTTTGGTACCACGTTAGATGTATTTTTAAAAATTCCATACAACAACGAGGCAGCTCCCGTCTGGGATTCCCCTGGAACACCCTAATGTCTGGAAGACGTTCTTGCAACCCCTCTCTGCTCGTGCGGTATCACAGCCTGGGGACAACTGATTTTTGAAGCAAAACTGATTTCCTGGCCCCATTTCTCGGCGGTGTGTGAGGACTCCGTTTCGAAGTTCAAATACTATCAGCTGAGTACCTGGGCAAGAGCTATGGGCAAAGAGTTACCAGGGAATTCGGGACTTGCATCAAACATTTGCAGCTATAAAGCAAAATCTAAAGAAGTAGCAGAGTGGTACAGGTTATTAGCCCAAAACGGAGAAGATACGCAGGTTGAATGCTATGAGACTTGGAAGAAGGACCTGCCGGACGAAGACCTCAATATAATTGGGCAAGTATCTGTCTTTTTTATGGTCGTATGTGAATGCTGTACCCTTAAAAAAATCACCTCTTCACAGTACATAAAGCCTACTGGACACCCCAGAAACTGGGGAGTCAAGAAACTAAGAAGTGCCCAAAATGTGGAGAAGAAAAAGCAAACTAGGTACATATGTTTTGGAGTTGCCTGGCAATATACCAGTTTTGGCAGAAAATAGGTAAGACTATTTCAAACATTATGGGTTTTGAAATAAAGTTAACAACGATGGCTATAATTTTCGGGATTTTGCCAAAAGATTTAACTGTTTTTTTTTTAACTAAACAACATAGAGCATTGTTTTTCACTCTGATACTTCTTGCACAAAGAGAATTGTGCATTAAATGGATTTTAGCAAGTCCTCCGACAGAAGATGAATGGATACATTCCATCCAAAGGGTAGCAAAATTGGACCAAGCTGTTACAAAGCGAAAGAAAACTATTATTTGGGATAATTGGGTGGAGATGAGTTCTGGGACTTGGGTTAAAATTTCATGGTTAGAGATCTTACACTAGTTATGGTAAATTAGTACTTTGAACTATAGGTACACGGGTCTCTCACACATGAATCCCGGGGTGGGCACGGGTCTAGATGTACTTAGTGTTGTTCGGTCCAATGATTACAAAATATGCTATAAATAAACCCCAAGGAATGGTGATACTAGTGGCGCAAGCACCTTCAAGAATCCAGATCGGGGTTGGCCCTCTCACAACAAAGCCAAAGGGAAGCTCTTCCAGAATCCTAGGACATTACATTGTAGTGTAATTCCTATATTCCCAATAGGCTCTGCGCATTGGAATAATAAATCCTGTAGTTTAGACGTAGGACTTAGGTCGACTAGGTCTCTACCGAATCTATTAGACTTAATTGTGAGTGCCAGCTAGCTCAGAGGTCACTAGAAACTTTCTCGAATTCACAAGAAGGGTTTAGTTTCTGACAACCGCATAAACATGACAACTTTGTTTCCCAAGAATAAGAAATCAATCTCTAGAGTTGCGGAAACAATAGATAGCTATTTTACTCAGTCAATCGTGCATGCTTCGTTTCACCAGCGGTGCTGAGCAAATAGAGAGATGGGCGTTTTCAATAAAATTTATTTATTGAACAGTCTTCTTTCTCAAGCATAAGAAATGTACTGCTACAATAGTAATACTAGTTATAAAGTACAAGTCATATAATACGATAAGTATTATAAAGTAGCACTGTAAAAGCATGATATGGTTTCTAAGCCATACAATACCTAAAATGCATACAATACATAGAGTGATAAAATAATGACTAAAAGTACTCAACTGGTGCTTCTAAAATACGCCTACCCCGCTGTACCTAACCTAAGCTAGTACAAGGGAAGAAGTAAGTGAGGTGTAGCTTAAGTTTATTATTCTTTGCCAAGAATCTATTCCAAGAATTCTCTTAAGGGTCTAATCCGCTCCGTACCTTGGTTTTAGAATGAAGGAGGTCTTGTATCTCTCTCTCTCAGGACTCGATTTCCCAGCAACCCGTAAGGGTAGCCTGGAAACACTGGAGCTGGATTTCTCGGCAGGAGAAAAGACAGCTTCTCTCAGTGCGTCAGCTGGAGGGTCGGCTTCCTTCGGCACTTGCTGCTACAGGTCGTCGGGCAAGTAGTTAGTCGCTCTGCTCCAAACCACCGTGTGTTTGTCTTTGCAAATGTAGGCATATTTATACCTTGAAGGTGCAGAGTTTGACATATGATTGGACATAATAATGTCATCAAAGGCTCAGTTCTTTGAAAACGCCTAGATAAATTAGTATTCAGGCAAGGGGAAGTCCCTAGCTGCTGAAGGCGGGTTTATCTAAGAAATCGTTGTTGATTCTCGGAACTTAGTGGAAGTAGCCATGCCGTATTTGGGCTGCATAGGCTCAGTCTAAATATGGTACTGATTTATATGCCTATATAAGGATCGGGTAATTTATACCTATATATGGGCATGAATTGGGAAAATTACAATAGGGTCCTAGATTCCTACACAACACCCACTCCACGATATTAAGTTCAATAAAACTAAATGTATAAGCACTGAACATATCTAAGGCAAGTGTTTACAATCCCACCCAAAATACAAATTGCATTTGAAATGTTTGTTCATATGAAATGAGTATAAACTGTATGAAAAAATAGGTCTCAACCGACATGAAGCATATTATGAGAGCATACATTCTAACATTTATGGAAAACAAAATTACATTCCTGAAATGTCTCTTTAAGGTACAGAAAAAAAAAAGTTGAGACTATACCATAGCATAATATTTAAACTGTTTCGTTTTTTAGGACAAGGCCAAATATTGTCATTTAGGAAGTTTTCAAAAGAAATAGTATTCTCTAAGAATAGTTCTACTTTAACCAGATTACTCTGTGCCAACAAGTTCTATTTTGGAAAAAGTTCAAATTTGTTAGACTGTTTGTTTAGAAAAAATGAAGGCCGAATTTCAGAGTTCAGGGAATGCTGTGTGAATTAGTCAAAAGTTATACTTGGTGTCAGGAGAAAACATCAGCTCGTCTAGGCTGGCAACGAAACCGTCTACCATAGTAGGCAAAAGTGGAAGCACTTCAGTTAGCAGGTCAAATGTGCATAGATGAGAATCATCGCCGTCAGCATTTGATGCATTAGCAATGTCCGCAGTAGGTGGTACCTGTGTTCCTGTAGTGTCTCGTATCTCACCCTCAGTTAGACTTGCCGGTGAGACCTCAATGAATGCCGTTATCAGTATGGGCAGCTGTTGGGGGCAACACGATGCATGAGTCGTTACCGGACCTAGCAAGGCGTCAACATCCGATGCCAGGACTGATGGTAGTGGAAGACAAATGTCCAACACGCATTCCTCTCCGCAAAGCAGGCATCGCAGAACAGGTAAGATGCAATCTTGCCAGATTGTTCTGAACGAAAGGAACCAAGTTGTGTTCAGATCCTTAAAGGAGCCAACCCAAGAATCTGTGTAAATCTCTCACGATACCTCATGGCAAGGAGTGCTTGTTCCATGGTAGACTGGGTATCGCTGGTGACTGGACTTGCCATATCAGAGCAGAAGGAAGCGAAATAGAATTCCTGTTACGAGCCCCAAGATGAGAGGCAGGCCACCGAACACAGAGAGTACGAAATTTGGGAAAATGCCGAGGACTGCTTCAAATGGTGCCAACAGTCCCAAAAAAATTGTCTTAAATACATGTGCGATGCCACTGGTATCAGACATATTTAAGATTTGACTTAACATTTCTGCGAAATGTACTGGGCAGTTTGTTGATAATAATGCATGTATCTCTGCAGAAGTCCTTGCAACTTGCAGATCATACGTTTCTCTAGACGAGGTCAGTGGCACAGTTTTTTGTAAAAGAATAACTTTCATTCTGCTTAAAGTATCAATTCGTATAGAAGAGATATTCAGTAAAGGCCATAACGCCGTCTCCCTTTCTGTCTTGCTCTTTGGATACAATACTTGCATACAACAAGTGATCCTGGATGACACACTAACTAGGTACGCTTTTCCTGGCAACATGCCACAACAGCTGTGATAGCATAACGTAGCTGCCTGAAAATTGGTTCTATCACTGTGGAGGGTGAACCGGTCAGGTGGCATGAGAGGTTATTTGCAGATCCTTCGCAGGCTCCGTGTAAATTAATACCTTGGCACAAAAGTGTATCACTTAGTGAGTTCTTACAATTTTTACCACTAAGGAATACCTCCTGTCCCCCATTCCAACATTTGCGTGTGTAAGGTAAAGTCCAGGTCGACTTAATGTATTCTTTACCCAATCTTTCATACAGGCCCGCTGGTATATGCTGTAGACAATACTGAAATTGGAAAATCGTCACTGGTATCATGATGGTGCCATGTATTATCCATTCAATGACAGGCTTCTCAGAAACTGTCGATGGCAATCTTTCCAGTTTCTCAATGTTCAGCACCGTATAGTCTGCTCCTCTTTGTGCCAAAGAGATTTGTCTATCTGTAAGGTTAAATAAACACAGTAAACAATGACGTGGTATTGATTAAACGCCATGGCATGTAGCCTGAACGGAGATTCTGTAACGTCCAGCCTAGCAGCATTATAGAACGTAATTGAGACTGGCCATGTTGTAACATTAGCAAGTCTTGCTCTATTATGTCAATTGCAGATGATACGATGCTGTCCAAAGAATAAATTCTGGAGGACAGAGTCGTTAACCCATTGTCCACTACAGAGAGGCTTTTCTCTAAATTAATACGATCAATTTCTCGTATTCTTTCTGCAGTTTTCATTTGCGTTATTTTCCATGCTTCGTTGTAAGCAGCCTATATACCGGCATATATCAAACGTTTTTGACGTGTTTGTGAGGCCCCATTAAGAAATCTTGCAAATCATTGCCTTCTTAAGTAAAGATAAGTGTTGTTTGGTTTCTGGAAGTGTAGATTTATGTAGCCACTCGAGGCATAGCTTTCCTACACTATAAGTAGTTACTATCCCTGGATGTTGTCTCTGGGAGTATCTTGGATCATTAAGAAATCTTGCAAATCATTGCCTTCTTTAAGTAAAGATAAGTGTTGTTTGGTTTCTGGAAGTGTAGATTTATGTAGCCACTCGAGGCATAGCTTTCCTACACTATAAGTAGTTACTATCCCTGGATGTTGTCTCTGGGAGTATCTTGGATCTGGCCTATTCACTGTGAACCCTTGTGGTTTGTTCAGGAATCAATCTTGACAGTTATTCGTGTCTGTGGGCCAGATTAACCATTTTTTCCAATCGGGATTAGTTCTGTTTTGAATTAAAATCTGTTTTACGTCTACCTCCTCATCTGCAGAATTATTGCTGTCAGGTGAGGGTTTTGGCTTGGACGGTTTGTTTAAATCTTTTATCTTAGCCAGACCAACACAAGAAGTTTGTTGAACAGTGTCATTTAAAAACATTATTTGTTCTGGTATAATGCAGGCTCTGAACAAGGCTTCTAAACCTTGCACCTGCCAATCTTTTGTGCCCCAGACAGTTTTTGTCTCAATGTTGTCTTTCCAAAAGTCAAAACCTAATGTAGACAGCTGAGCATAAACGTTTGCAGAATACATTTGTTTAGTGTTGGTCAGCATTGTTTTCATTCCTGTCTTATTCTAATTTTTAAAATAAAACGTTTCTGGATTTGTAACATTAAACCCTGAGAAGTACGGAAATTTTTCATAAAATGTTTTTGAGCTGCCCTTTGGCGGCGTTGGATAATGTTCCCATTTATTGTAAGTAAAAACATTTCTAGGGCTTGCAGATTTATGCAAATAATGGTGACCATAATGATTAAAACAATACATTTGTTCATAATCTGATGTACCTTCTAGGTATTCATGTTCTTTAAATTTAGCTGACATTTCTAAATCTGTCTTCATGTTATTAACAGTTTCAAAGTCCCAATCATCAGAAAATGTGCTGGATGAGACAAAGTCACTCAAAGAAACCTTGAACTGGTGTGGAATCTTCAGCAGTTCCACCGGGCCATAGATGCCGTAATCAGTTCTATCCCAAGCTATACCACCAGGTATGGGGACGGCTGTAATGTTGACTGATGACAGGTCTCTTCTTTCACGATGAGATGATTTGTGAGGTTTCAGGAACAAGTTGATTTTCTTACTTGCTGTGTCCATTGTACTGTATTTTCCATCAATCATCCTTCCCAAACTTAACACAATTATGAGCCAAAGCAGGAGGAAAGGTACACCTAACACAATCCAAAACACAACCCATGGTGAAACCAGATATGTTTTCTCAAGTTGATGAAAGAGTTCTGTTATTTTTTCTTTGACAGTTTTATTTGCTGGCGTTGCTTCAGGTTCACTGGGATCCTCAGAGAAGGTATCAAAGTTGATGAAATAGCCAGAAGCAGTTCTGTCAATTGTTGGAATAGCATCAGGATTGTTCGAAAACGTTGGAGGTACTTCTTCCTTTGTCATATTTGTATAGGCCGAGGCTATATCATTGTAGACAGGTGTTTCTTGATGAACTGTTATTTGGGTATCCAGAGGCACAAGTTCCATGGCTTTGTTGCATAGTCCTTTTTTTTCTTACTGGAGGTTTATCAAAAGTGATTAGTCTTTCAGTTTGAACCTCTTGGATTGTAGCAAGATTAGGTTGTCTGCTACATTTTGGGAGTCCACTGGGCCTACTACTTATTATCGGCCACATGATGTGGTTTGACCAGGTCGATGAACACAACTCTGTTCTCCCTTTTACCAGCAAGGGGTGGTAGTACCACTGATCTTGTTCCGTGGATAGCTAAGATAGGTACTGCTTTTCTGTAAGAAGGCCCATATTCCTTCTTTACCGCGATCTTTTCCCTGACTAGATCCCCAATCTTTGGAATCCAGACAGGTCTTGCTGGGACAGGTGGTTTTTCTTCAGTGGTCGTTTGCTTCTGTATTGTGTTACTCAGACTTCTTCTTGTTTCATTTAAGTCCTGTAACACAGCCAAACGATCTTTGACATCAAAGGGTTTTTGTTCCACCACCGAAGTTTGACAATCAAGGTCTTCGATTATCATTCTAGTACCAAACAGTAATTCATATGGAGTGATTCCCCCCAGAGAATTTCTTGGCAGATTGTTAAGACTAAGTTGGACACTTATTAGATGTTTGACCCACCCATCACCCGAACCTAATACCTTAGCTGTTATGGATTGCTTTATGTCATGGTTTTTTCTTTCCACTACCGCATTACCCTCAGGAGGGAAGGGACTAGAATACCGCAATGCAACGCCCAAGCTAGCCATGGCCTCTTTGTAAGCCCAAGAGCTAAACGCAGGACCCTGGTCAAAATGTAGCGTGCCGATTGGGTATGTGCCGTTAAAGACTCGCAGATCCTTTATACCAGTTCTGGCGTCAGCCGAGCACTGTGGCCACATCCAAATAAATCTTGTCTTAATATTTGTGGGATCGCGTATGTCTATTGCGACGTCTGCGTATAGAAAGCTTGATGCTGTCTAACAATGGTGTCTGGACTGGGCTGGCTATACTGCTATGATCTTTGTAACAGGTGTCACAGTTAATTCCGAATTTGTAAACTTCGACGCTCATTCCCGGCCACCAGTACATCTCTTCCAATTCTATTAGAGATTCTAAGATCCCTTGATGTCTTATACCCTCTCCCATATGTGCTTCATGTACCAAAGCACCTCTCTCGTTCCTGTTTGGAATTACTCTGTCCCCCGCTCCAGGGATTCAAGCAAAAGGAACGGAGTTTGCATTAATTATGTATGTATTACCGAGTGGATAGTTTGCAGGTAACGCTGCATAACTACCTACCATTGAGGCTTTGACTGCTAGCATTGTTTCACCATCTATTACTTTTTTCGAGCGAGTGATTGTAGCTACGGAAACCGTTTGCACAGCTGCCTTAGCGGCTTCATCAGCCAATGAATTCCCTGCAATGTGAACGCCATCACGCTGATGACTCAGTGTGTGTATCATGTGAGTCTCCTGTAGTTCTTTCTTTAATAGAACTACTTGTTCCCAAAGCTTTTTATGCTTGATTGTGCCACCTTTTGTATTTTTTAAACCGTTTCGAACCCTGTTCTGCAAGTGCTCGTTGTAAGATTCAAAGCAGAAATATGAATCGCACACTATGAGTGTGGGGAATTCGCGATCGGTATTTTCAAGCGCCATCTTGAAAGCCTGTAGTTCAGCTCGCTGAGCTGTACAGTCTCCGAGTGATTGAGTGTTAGTGACCATAGGTCTAAATGTACCTTCGCGCCAGCGACCTTTAACAATCATGCACGCAGCACTATAGGCTTGTTTACCCCCAATTGCGGGCTTTGCTGATCCGTCTGTATAGATTATACATCCGTAATGTTCTAGAGGCAGAATCTCGGTCGGCAGAGGACATTCTTATTCATATTGTAGGAATTCTTGTGTCTTCAAGTAGGGGTCAAAGACTTATTCAACGTCTGTTGCAGCAAGAGAATTAATCCATTGTATCCATCTCGGATGTAAAGCTTTTGCATTGGGAATGCTTGCTTTTGTCACTGCCTCCAAGGCAGGTACAGGTGTAATGATCATATGCGTTTACCCTGTGCGAGAGCTCTCTTTTGCTACTGCAGTTTGAACCACTGTCACAATTTTTTCTGTAGAAGTGAATTTTGTTTCAGCTTGTGTGTACAAGTGTGATTTGTATGCTATTGGTACCTTTTCACCTTCATTAAAGGTCAGGTATGTGAATCCGCATCTCCCTGGGATGATTCGGATCACAAGATTGCGCGCATTATCGCGTGTTTCTAATTGTGTGTTTGCTAACATGTCTGTTTGCACTGAACGCAAAATTTCTGTATGGTTTGAAATCTGGTTTGATTATTCCGTAGAGAGGTTTAACCCTTTCTGCGTAATTCAGAACATAAGTTCTTCCGAAATTCAGGAAACCTAGAATTGACTGTAAGTTCTTCAGCGTCTTTAGAGTTTGGAGCAGCGCACATTTCTCTAGGAAGTTGGCTGCCAGGCTCTTGCCTTCACTTGATAACTCGTATCCTAAGAATAGGACGTTGAGGTGGGCAATTTGTGATTTCTTAAAATTGAATTTATACCCTTCAGAAGCGAACCCAAGTATTATGGTGTTCACTCTTTTCAAGTGCATGTCCAAATCATCGCCTGTAAGATAGATGTCATCGACATAAGATAATGCCTCATCATCGTACATTTGTAGTAACTCTGTTACTCTGGCTGAAAATAATCCTGGACTATTCTTGAATCCTTGGGGGAGACGGCAAAATTGTCCCTGTGTCCCCATAATTGAGAAAGCGGTCAAAGGCCTGCTTTCCGGTGCAATGTTTTGACAGAAAAACCCATTTGAAATATCTAATGTGGTTTTATATTTCTTACGTACAATGTTATTCATCAGTGCTGCACTGTGTGCAATTTGTACTGCAAATGTTTTGCAACAGGAGTTTGGGTGTCTGTAATCCAAAACTAGACAATATGAATTGTCTGGTTTGGAGACAGGAAACGAAGGCTTGTTCATTGACGAGGTGCATGTTTCAATCACCCCTTGGTATTCAAGATGATTTAAAATCTCCCTGACTTGTTTTCTAGCTTCCTGCTTAACTGGATACTGCCTTTGTGCAGTAGGTTGATTTTTTTAACTGGATTTTATGGTGAGGAGAGTCCTCATCCCATCTCACATGATTTTTATATAATGCTGGAGCAGCCCATTTTCTGGCATAGGTGTATTTTTTATGAATAGGAATGTGATTTGAGAAGGATGGCATAATTATCTCTTCGCCATGTGGACACTCCCTGACAAATTCAGGGGACAGTCTCGCTCAGCTAAAAGAATGTCATAACCCTTGGAAAGCTTATCCCAAAAGAGAGCTTTTATTTTCCTAGTTATGTCCCCCTCCATCCGGAGTGTTACTTCATATAACTTGTGGGGTACACTAAACCTGGTGTCGGCAGTTTCAACTTGAATGCATTCATTCAAGTCCACTGTCTCTAGATGACCCTTCAGGATCTTGCGAACTATGGTTACTTCTGCTGCGCTGTCTAGCATTGTCTGGGCCCATTCCCCGTTCTTGAGTTGTGTCCTCAAGATCCTCGGCATGTCTGATCTTTACACTTGCTACCTTCTTCTTGGTGAATTGAGTTTTCTTATTTTTTTGGAACGTGCTGTTCGTCTTTGGACTTCACACGTTCTTTTTGTTCTGATCGTCCTTTTCTTTCTGATTTCTGCGAGCAAGTCTGAAAGGTACGAGAGGAACTTGTATCAGTATCTTGATATCTATCAGGTTTTCTTAAGTTATCCCTATTTCTGAGGTTGTACCTCTTTTCCGAGGGCTCCCGTTGGGAAGACCTACCTCCCCGTTGGGGAGATCTTCCTCTGGACTGAGAACGCTTCTCTTTAGGCAGTGTCTGTTTAGTATTTTCCCACTTCTTTTTAGGGGTAGTGAGATTATTTTAATAAAAATCTTTTCAGGATTTTCTGTTAGTTGGGGTTTTAATGGTTTCCCACCCAAACTATCTCTACCTAGTTCTTCATAAGAACTAGGTAGAGATAGTTTGGGTGGGAAAGCTCATATGGTTGGTCTGTTATATCTGTTTCTTTTAGTGGATTGCCATGGATGCTGCTTCACCTTTGATGTTGGCTAATAGTATAGCTGAGACCTGTTTGAAATCTTTCATTAATTTCATACCAAGATTCAAGGCCGGTTCTGGACCGTATTCATTTTGAATCTGTCTCAGAACGTCTGGTATTACCGCCATAGACAGGACACCATGTGTTTTTGTGTAGATTTAAGCAAAGACTGTACCCCAAGTGTCACAGTCCTCCACATGTGGTTCTATCCCCATTGGTAAACAGATTGTCAGAATTCTGTGTTTCTCATGAGGTGTACTAACAGGGAATACTGCCTCAATTTGAGTAAATTTTTTAGCTAACCAGAATGGAATTTGTTCCCTCTTTGCGGGCAATTTACCAATGACTGACTGTGTAGTCTGAATTACGAAGCTTTACAGGTAAGTAAACATATAGATAAATAAACTAATTTTGTTGCGCGCACTGCATCCCCAAATACGATGCAGTGCACGCAACAAAATTAGTTTTGTTTATTTATATATTTACTTACCTAAAAACCTTCGTAATCCAGAGTTTACTACCCCCCACCCTGCACCTCCCCCTCTCCACGTCATCGCCCGGCAGCTACTCCCACTACCAACCACAACTGCTAACTACCTATCTCTCCCACTAAATAACTCTCTGGCGCTCTCATTTTCTATATAACACTATCACTCTTGCAATAACTAACTACCTAAGTGATGTATTTTATATTCATTATGTTTATTTTGTACAGGAAGAAGAAATAAAGAAAAACTTTACCCAGCTAACCCAAGGATTCGATCAGTGAGCGGAGTCAGAGGTGTGGCCAGAATGTGCCAAAAATCCCAATTTTTAGTATTTGTTTGGCATTTCACCAACCAGTTACAGCTTATTGTGTTATTTAATTCAACCAATGGTTTCACTTGATTGTTTGAGGTTTAATAGGAGTTATTGGCATTTAAATACATTCACAAAGTGGGATATATTTCCAATCACACAATGTCCCAAATACCCTTAAAAGTGGAATCATAAGCCATTGTCTCCAAGCCATGCAGTTTTTTCATTAGCACTTCTCCTCCCTTCTTCCACAAGAGCACTTCAAACATGGCAAATATCCTAGTTTGCAAATGTTTTCTATATAATTATGGCTCTGCCATATTTGCCACATAATACATCATCTACTACATATTCTTACAGTTTTAACTAATCATTTTTGTAGCTCAAACGTGTAAAAAGTTACTAGAAAACTTGACTTGAGTTGCTGCAAAGTGGACGGCCCTTTGCAAAGGTTGACTGATCTCCTTTCTCACTGCTACATTTGTATGTTATACTGATACTAACGAGGCACAATCTATGCAGTGACTTAACATGTGTAAAAATGTCTAAATAAGTATAAGAAAATATATTGCATTACTCTGCAGCCCTTTTTGTGTTTGTTTGTGAAGTTTGCAAACTTAGTTTGGTGTGCGTGCAAATCCTGCATTGCCGATCCTTGGTGAGTTGCAGCTACTACTGCTCAAACAAGGCAAATGGAGGTACCAATGGGTGAGGTGGACTGGCCTTGATGGCAGGGCCGGCTTTAGTGCTGGTGGCGCCCAGTGCAACAATGTTTGTTGGTGCCCCCAATGATCACCTACACCTCGAACTCCCTCACTATCACCCTTTAACAGTCCCCCTCAAGTCTCCATAACCACACTCTTTCTCAGATGCATTTCATTTGATTTATAACGCCACTCATACCAGTGTACAGTGTCAGAACACTTTACATCACACACACACTACACTACACAGAGACAATCATTTATACGTGTGTAAATCACTGTGTAGGAAATGTTACATACGACAAAGGAATACAAGGTGTAGAAACCACATGACAACCTTACGAGTAGTTTAATAGCTCACTGTTCTATGTTAGGATTTTAACTTCTAAACTGCAAGTAATAAAAGGATCTCACTGATAAAAGCAGTAACCTACTAACGTAGTTAACATTATGTGCACTTTGGATCTGCATGGTACATGTTCTTTGCAGCAGGCACATTAACCCTCTGTGCTACCTTTCCAGGAGTCAACCCGTTCCACTAGCCAAAACTCCAATCTCTCTCTAGGAAGAACATTAATCACCAAAGTTATCACAACATTTTTATTGTTGCTGAAAATTGCTGGAGGCCTGGAAGGAGGCTGCAAGTTTTTTTTTCAAACCATAGTATACTTGCAACACTACGCACCCGAAATAAGTACCCAGTGATGTCACACCGCCCTTACGTGCTCAAGGTTCATGTGACCTCAATGACAGTCACAGTGACTAAATCACTGTTGCTCTAGGGTGTGCTGCTTCGTAGGCCTCCACAAGACTGGAGATGAACTTTAGTATGGATTGTGGTGGACAGGCCTTCAAGTTTAACCCACAATTGACACCACTAGAGTTCACCTGCTTGTGCTAAGACAACGGGCCTCCTAAGGTCTAGTGGGACCTTCTAAGATCTAGCATGGGAATATGCTCCCTCAGGAGAGTGGTCAGGTGGACTGGTCGACTAGTCATGAGGGCTGAACCCAGTTCCACATTCGACAGCTCTGGCCATAGTGCCACATCCTCTCCCCCACTGAACACCATACTGCCCCACTGAGAGAAACTTACACTGCCTTCAGCTACAACTTAATTGTGCCTGCTATAAACACTTGGATGTGGCTCAAATCAAATTATGCACTTGATAAGAGTAATATGCTTACTAAAAAAAAAAAAAGAAGTGAAAGCAAACTCTCATAGGGAATGCAAGATTAAGTAAAGCATGTGAAATGTAAGCAGAAACAACATGGTTACCTTAACGATCTCTCACTCACTATTCAGAAATCAGCGAGTGGTTTTACCTGGAAAGTTAAGGACATGACTACAGGGCCCTAATGGGAACCATTTCAAAGTCCATTGCTTATATCCTTACAAAACGTAAGCAGTATGGTTTAAAAAGACCACATCCATAAACACAGAGCCATGGTAGACATTTAGTTTTCCAATCCACCCATCAACAAGGTATTGCAATACATCCAGGAATGGTGCACTTTCCCACCTGGGGACAACAATGCAGTTCAAAGAAAGAAGAGAAAACTAAAGTAGTGCTTCACTGCAAAGTCTGTAAAGTGAGGCTAAATGAAAGAAGAAAAGAGAAGTTGTGAACCGTTTCTTCAAGTCACGGTTTTCAGTAAGTGAGGAGCAAGACAGAAAGAGAGGGACTAATAGGAAGAGAGGCGGCAGCTGCAGGACGGAAAAGAAGAGGACAGTGCCTGTGTCTTCGCTGGGCAGTAAGGAAGAGACAGAGTCCTTTTCCTTCTCTGCCTGTCCCTGAACGTCCACGAAAGCAAGCCGAGCCTTATCTGAATATCTGAAGTCAGAGACAGTGACATTAAGCACAACCAGGCCCAGCCAGCTGTCACTGTCTCTGACTCACACAGTCGGTCCGACACGGCCAAATCGGCCCCAACAACAGAACCAGCCCCCTGTCCCAAAACTGGCCCCACCCCTTCCAGCCTACCGGGAGAGTGCCCGGTGCCCGGACTTACCAGTCCGGCCCTGTCCAGGTGTATGATAAGCGACATAGTTTTTAACTTAGGGTCATCAGCTGCACAACACGTCAGAATACATGTAGCAATAGAGACATACCTCCAACATGATAGCAAGCAGATATTAAAACTTGAAAGAGTACACTTTCTGCTTAAAGCAGACACCTACAAATATATGGCCTACTTCAAGTGTACCTGTCCAGAGACTTATATGAACTAGTATATTCAATAATACATCTGCCAACATGTTTTAAACCTCACTTGTCTCTTACAGTTTCATTATTCACTTACTGCTCAAAATGTTAGGCCTACGCAACAATGAAAGGCCGACTCTTCACAGGTCACTGTTGCAAATCTCAGCATCTATCTCAATATGTCAGTGTGTGTGTGTCTGCTTTTTTTGCTGACATGATAAACCAACAGAAGCCTAAAAAAACTAAAATTCCTTTGTTTCACACCACATGCTTTCTTTGTGTAGAAGAAGATTTATGTATTACTTTCTCCTCATTATACAAGGCAGGCAGGTATTGAACTCTGTATTTGATTGCTTCTGTGATGCCTACCTAGGTAAGAAATGCAGGCTTCTGCAACTGAATGCTGTAGTAGCACTGACAACATTTATCCAGCTGTAGGATAAGCTACATAGATTTTTAAGTGAGGCTCATCAGCTGCACAACACGTGTCCGAATACATGTAGAAGTATAGACATACCTCAGACATGATAGTAAGCAGATATTTAAACTTGACAGAGCACACTTTCCGTTTAAAGCAGACACCTAAATTGATACGGCCTACTTCAACTGTACCCTCCAGAGACTCATATGAACAAGCATATACAATATTACATCTGCCAACGTGTTTTTAAACCTCACTTTTCTGTTGCAGCTTCATTATTCACTGCCAGCTCACAATGTCAGGCCTAGGCAAAATTGAAAGGCTGACCCTTCTCATGCCACTGTTGTAAGTCTCAGCACGTTTCTCAAGACGTCAATGAGTATGTGTCTTCCTTTTTCTGCTGAGATGACACATATCAAAAAAGCCTATAGATACTAAAATACCTCTGTTGCACACCACATGCTCTCTAAATATGTGTAGAAGAAAATCTGGTTTAATTTCTGCTCATAATATAGGGCAGGTCAGTATTAAAGTCTGTATTCAAGTGCTTATGTGAAGCCTACCTAGGTAATGGGTCCTGGCTTCTGCAACTGAAGGCTGTAGTAGCTCTAACACGATTTGTGCAGAGGTATGATACGTTACAACACAAACTATTACAACGCATACTCTTCCAATGTGATTTTTACAACGCAACTGCCATTACAATAAATGCTATTACAATGCAAGCCATTATAACACATGTACCATTAGAACACAAATTACTATAATAACACTGCCAGGTGATTACCTCGGGGAAGGTGCTGGTCAGTGATGCATATGCATTCTAATAGCATGCTTTGTAATTAGAGCTTCTGGTTTTATGGTATTTATTTTGTTAGCATTTCAGTCTGTATTTATCCATATTTATATTTAGGCCATCTTATTGGTATTTATCCATATTTATTTTTTGTTTTGAGTATAAATGGAGTCGCAAAATGGTATATTTCTACATTTATTTAACTCTTGGACGTGCACTCGTACTAGGATGCCTGTCACTTTTTAGCAAATTAAGCAGTCGCATGTAATTAAACACTACACTCATAGGTGCATGTTTGTAATAGTACAAATTAATGTTAACATATGCTGACATTTAAGGACATCTCATCCTGTTTTTTAACTCCCCATGCTGTCTATCTGCTCAGTTGTTGTCTGGAATTGTTGAAAGACAGCATGGAGAGTCTCTCGCAAGAAGCACCTGCGTTGTAATGGATGTTTCCCAGATATAGACTTATATAGACTGGGATACAGGTAATACATCTGGCAACATGTTTTAAACCTCAGTTTTCTCTACGACTTTCATTACAGACTCTGGAAGCACACATATCAGTATGCATAACCTCTTTCCAATCTTCATTTCACTACAATTATACAGACTACAATACAGGTTCCTACAATTGGTAACATATTTTAAACCTCACATTTCTCTAATGCTTCTCAAGCTTTATAATACTGCATCTCAAAGTTAAAAATGTCATTACAAACACCAAAGCACAATGCATAGCACACCTTACACATTTGTAACTTACCTCTGAAATACTATTGTAGGATATGAAAATATCAGAAACTCCTAAACCATTTTCTTTCCCACACAATAAATGTGATGCACCATTCTCAACAAGGTAAAACCAGTAATGGCAAATTTTCCGTCAATTTTCACAGAAATTAATGTAAGGAACAAATCAAAATACTCCCTTCATTTTCCAAATTCTAAAACCCATTGGCTACACATATTAACCATTTATTACTCTCTTCTAAAAGTCCCCAATCTGGTTCTGTAACTTACTGGAGTTGTGACTCCACAGCGGTGCCGCAGTGTAGCATTGCGATGGAGTGGCTAACCACATATATATATAACATTCCATTTCATATTATCAAAGCAAACTCAACTTTCAACCCTTCCCCCATTCTGCTTATTCTTATTTTCCATAGTAACAGTTTCTGCCACATTCAACTGTACCAGCAGGTCACAAGTTCACCATATTATTACATTCAGCAAACTAGCTTACAAATGCAAATAGCAGGTGTGGTCGACTTTTGCTAAATATTAGCTTATCCAGTCTACTGTACCTTTCAAACTTTTTTTCATAACCAATCAGAAATATACTTATTCTGCAAAGAAACATGCAACCTATTTTTGAGTTCACAATGTTTATGAACAGCCAATTGCGTATCTACTTTTTCTGAAACAACACCATCTCCACCATTTGTGATACCTCTCATTGTACCAGCTATAGACGTCTTTTGATACTTGGCGCACATCCCTTCACAATGCTTTCAGTATAGATTGTAGGACACAGCTATATTTTCGGGGGCAAAAGGTATGCAGAAGACCGAGGTATTGACAAACACCTTGGTTTGCATAATGTTGATATTAAATAGTTTGCACAGAGAGGATTAAAGTGGCACCAATTGCTGCCTATGGTTAATACCTTTGTGCATTCCAAACCCCCTGACCTCATGATTGTGCACTGCGGGGCCAATCACCTAGACACACTGACTAGGGTAGGATTGGAAATCCTAATGAAGGATACCTTTGCACAACTAATGTCACTTTCCCTCACACTGTCTTTGTGTACTCTAATATATGCCAAAGACAGAAGTGGTCAAATCAGTTCAGTCCACGGAGACCATAAAATGGGCTGAATCTACAACATACGTTTTGACACGTATGACATCTACAGAAGTGATGGAGTCCACTTCACTGATGAAGGGAACAGAGCGTTTCTGAACAACCTCAAGCTGTGAACCCGCACTTACATGTAGCTGCAACAAAGTCAAAATTAACAGCTCTTTTTAGACCCTAAAACCCAACAGTGAACATTTTTTAACAAATATACTCTTTATAAATATTTTCCAGATTCGCAAATCCGCAAAACAAAAGCACAAATTCAATGAACTAGAACACATTTCACTTTTCAACTATAACTTTTAATTTATATATTTTAATATTTCTGTCAGTTTTAATGTGATCATGGAGTTCACCCTCACTAGCTCTATAATAAAGTACACAACTGTAAGAGTACCTCTTGAGTTTTATACTATTTAATTAGTTATTTAAGGTAGATCTGCAACTCCACCGCAACTTTACACTGAGGGGGTGCACTGAGCACCACAATAGCGTTGCGACTCCTACCACGTGAGACATGGCCTCCGACCATCTCTCAGCAATCCCACTGTGTGGGGCTTGCTGGAGGTAACCGGTGGGCCAGTTGGCCCCTAAGCACCCTCATTAACGTAGGCGACTTCATCCCCCAACCAAGAGCGCGCCAGGAGGCGTGTTAACAGAGTAAATGGAGAAAGGGGATGGGCCTTGGTGAGTTTTGGCTTCTGTTTTTTTTATTTTATGAAGTGGGGGCTTCCCTTGAAGCTTTTGGGCCATGTGGCCCCCGTTCCCGTTGGGGATCTGTCTTGAGAGGGGGCTCGTGCAGCCCCCACCCCCACTCCCATGGCAGATTACTGCCCTGGGGGACCCCATCCCCTGGGCTGACCCTTTGCTACTTATTTTTTTTAAACAGGAGGAGAGCCATGTGACCGCCAAACCCCCCCAACCCCCCCCCCCCCCAAGCTGAATTCGGCCCTGTGGATCCCATCCCCCGGGATGTTGAAGCCGGACTGAGATCCAGATAATCTGGGCTCTTATAGACCTATTTCTATGATAAACACTGATGTACGGTTGTTGGCTAAGGCACTGGCTAACAGACTGAACCAAGATGTGGCTTCTCTGGTCCATCCTGATCAGAGTGTTTTTTATCTTTTGATTAACCACACAAATGAACCTCTGCAGACTGCACCTTGTCATCGGCATGGTGGCAGACTCGGATTTAGAGGCAGCTTTGGTAGCGTTAGATATTGAGAAAGATTTTGATTGGGATTCTATGCATGCAGTGTTGAGCCGCATGGCCAGTACTGATCCAGTAGCTAGAGTACGTGCAGGTTGCTCTTCTTCAGTGCAATGGATTGTAGAGAGCGGCACCAGACAGGGATTCCCCCTTTCACCATTATTATTTGCCCTAGCAATGGAACCACTTGTTCTCAGACTCCGTGATTGCATGGGGCAATGGGGGCTCTCAGTGGAGAATACTACACGTGTAGTATCTATGTATGTTGATGATACTCCTTTACACTTGTCCCGACCTACAAATATGTTACTTGTCCCCCTTTAGGAACTACACCACTTTAGGGGTCTATCCGGCCTTAATGTTACCAACCCCAAACAGCTCTGTTTCCACTGGCAGCATATGCCACAGCGTCCCACGAAAGATTGCAGAGAGTTGGACTGAGTGGGAAACAAATAAATTCTGTTACCTGGGCATCCAGATAGCGTACACACCCACGCAAAAATACCTCTATAACATGGGCAGTGTGTCAGAAGGGTTGTCGGCATCGGTCAAGTTCTGGAATAAATGATCCGTCTCTGTGATCGACCACATGACGCAGGCAAACATGGTATCTCCCACTCTGGCTACACACCTTCCAAAACACAATACACTGCATCCCACATATATAGTGTATGACACAATGCTGATCACCCTAGTGCGTGCCAAAAGAATGAATAGTGTAAGATTGGAACACATTAAATGAGACACAGTGGAGTGTGGAATGTGGCTGCCAGATTTAGATCTATATTAGCTAGTGTCACAGCTCCAACACACAGCGAAGTACTGTGACGAGGGAGAAAACTGGGAGAAGATACTGCTGTTGGGCACGGTAGAAATGGGTATGTTGCTGAGGTACCTAATGCAGGGGACCCCCCAGGGAACTAAACTTCCCACACTGGTCATGAGAGTTACAGCAACCTGAGCCATGGCAGTCACCAGAGTACATTGCAGACTGCCTCTTTTAAGCACACTTCGTCTGGACTGGCTTAAACTCTTTCAGGACATAGAACGAGCCATGTCCCTGTAGAGGTGGCTGGAGGGAGGGAGGATGCATCGCACTGGGTGACCTTTTTCCATTTCACACATTCATAGCATTCAAGACCTTTAGCGGCGTAGGTTAATTCTTGCTATTCATTAAAGTAAGTAACACAGCCCGAGGAATTTGGACAGGGTTTTCGGATTCACCTCCATTGTCTGTCACACTAGAGACAATACTAGAAGGTGGCGGAACCCGCCAACTAATTTCTAGATTCTACAAAGAGTTGAAGACCAGAGTGAAGCCCCCAAAGGCGGTCCATTAAAATGGGAGGACGATATAGGGGAACCCGTAAGGGGTAGGGAGTGGGAGGCCGCTTGTGCACTGGTACACACAATAGCTACAATCCCCCCCTGCTCGAGCTGATTCACTTCAAGGTACTGCACAAGACCTATCCGATGCTGATGAGACTAGAAAGGATTTTCCCTTAATGCTCTCCGGCCTGCCCTAAATGCAATGCAGACACCCCTTCCCATATACATATGCTTTGTGGAGAGTAGGCCAGTGAAGGTCTATTGGGGGACGGTAGTAAAGGTATTGTGCAGAGTGGCCCGTAAGACCCTTCCTCTTGATATAAAATAGGGCATACAGGGGCACCTCCCAAAGCCCAATAAGTTAAAAAAAAATGCCATTCAGGGTCACTACCTTTGGCCTGGTGCTATGGAAGAGAGACATCACCATTCATTGGACCTCAGTAAGAAGGCCTTCCTACGAGGCCTCAAAGCAACAGAAACACAAATTATGGATGGAATTCAGAGACAATCAAACATTCACCCCCAGTCAACAGATCTGGGTTAAATCTATCATTCTGTAGTAGGGTTTCTCTGTGTATAGTCATAATCTAGTGAATAGTCCCGCCCATGTGCGGGGACCCCGGAGCAATCAAAAATAATCTCTTAAGCTGTCTTCTTTGTAGTGCTGCATAGACACTTAAGAGAAAATCAAAGACAAATAATGCAGCCTGTAATTACAAGGCTACACTGGCCAGTACTTCAACTTAAAGTGAAAAGGATAGCCAAATAAAAACAAATTTCACACACATTGCCAAGTTTCACCCATAGAGAAACTTCCCTTCACCAAAATCCTTGAAATGATAGAGAGGAAGGGTTGAACAGACAAGCCCCCATGGGCTGCCATTATGTGTCTGGAAAAGGGATACCGTGCCTTTAAGGAACTCTCCAGAGACCCTCGGTATCCCAGGATGCACAGTCAAAGTCCTTTTACTTTCAGTTCTTTTTTCCGGCTCCTGCTAGCAGGACCCTGGAGCATTGAGCTCTCCCTTTTTGGGTATTTCTTCAATTTTTGGCACTTTTCCAGTGTTTTGAGTGTTTCACTTGACGTCTGAGGTCTTCCTCTTCCATTTGCTGTGTTGTTAACCAGTTTTACCACCTCTTTCTGTCGAAAATGCCAGCTTTATTCGACAAGTGGCCTGAGTGTGGTAGGAAGAAAGCTAAATCTGACCCCCACAGAGTATGTTTACTCTGTCTCCCTTCCTCCCATGTCCCTGACTCCTGTGATATCTGTCATTCTTTCTCCAGGAGGACCCTGCGTGACAGGGAGAAGATTCATCTCCAGGGACTGGAACAGAGGAAACATGAAGAACAAGGTGGGACTTCTGGGCATGGAGGGACTCAGTCATCGTCCTCTGCCCGTGCTTCTGCCTCTGAGTCAAGAAAAGGTAGAGAAAAGGCACAGATCCCGGTCGACGTCAATAGCTTCGACGTCGGTGTCGAGAGGTATGACCACCATCTACTCTCTGTCGACCCAGGGCTCTGGGTCCAAGCGGTGTCGCCGCTCGACGTCGAGGGGCAGGACTTCGATACCTCAGACGAGGTCGACGTCGAGGACTTCACCGGCGTCGACACACCATCGACGTCGAGATAAATCCAGGAGGCGACGGCGCTCGCCGTCAAGACTGTATCGCCGTCAACATCGACACAACGGTCGACGTCAAGAAGAGAACTCGACGTCGAAGAGAAGACGTTCGACGTCGAGGAGCGCGTCGACATCTAGAAGATCGACGTCGAGAAGTAGAAAGTCGAAGATGTCGACGTCGAGGAAAGAAAAATGGACGTCGAGTAGACGTTCAAGGCCCAGGACAGTGTCCCCTGTCTCAGGGGTCAGTCTGTCGTCTTCATCGGCGAGTTCCCGGTTGCGGCGGTCGTGGCGGTGCTGGCGCTCGGCTGCGAAGAGGTCTGCCTCCAGAACATCGTCTTCGAGGCCTGCTCAGAAGAAGAGGAGAGTGGTGAGGTCATCGGAATCGGAGTATTCACGGACCTACTCACCTTCTAGGCCTAGGACGCCTCCACCTCTGCCTCCGAGGATGCCTCCTCCGCGCTTCCTCCTCCAGCAACGATTTCTCCTCCTCCGCTTCCACCGCCTCCTACACCGCCCCTGCCTCCTCTTCCACCGCCTCCCCGACCTCCACAACCTCGGCCTGAGGTTCCTGCTCCGATCCTCTGCTTCCGCCGCCTCCAAAACCGGCGGCTCCGGCGAGGCCCAGGAGATCTAGATAAAGGTCTAGAGGAAGGGATTGCACTCGCAGTAGACACCGCTTCTCCACAAGGTCCGGTCATTGTCATCGGAGGGACAGGTCACGGTCCCGTTACACGGGCTCCTCGAGTGACCGGAGGTATTCTCCAACATTATCAGACTCCCCTCCTACGAGAGTGTCACCTGTGGATGACATTGTGACATTTCAGGAGGTGCAGCTGAGGGGGCAGCGAAGTTAGGGATCACATTGACGGTACCCACACCATCTACCTCTGTGATCTTTGAGACTTTGCACAAACTGCATCTCTCTCGCCCGTTGTTGCCCTTGGTGCCAGGACTGGAGGAACCAGCCATGGAGCTGTTTCTGACCCCGGCTTGGGTGAAGTCGGCTCCACCTCGGCTGCAAAAGAAGTACAGGCCCCCGGATTCTGATCCGGCATTCCTGAGGTCAGATCCTGTACCGGATTCTGTCATCGTGACAGCAGACAAGAAACAGCATTCTACTGCTCCGTCTTCTACGGTGCCTCCGGACAAGGAGACCTGTCAATTGACTCAGCCAGAAGGAAGTTTTGCGGTACGGCTGCCACCTCAATGAAAGCGGCGAGTGCCTCGGTGCTCTTGGGTCGCTATGACCGCGCCTTGTGGGAGTCTCTGCAACAGTTTATTGAGCTCCTCCCGAGGGATAGGAGGCAAGACTTCCAGGAGATATTGAACGAGGGCATGATGGTCTCCAATCAAGTCATTAGCTCTGCGGCGGACGCCTCTCTCCTGACGGCTCATGGTTATTGCCATGGCACTAATTTAAGACGCCATTCCTGGCTGCCCCTTGCCTCTCTCAAACCGGAGGCGCAGCAGAGCGTCGCAAATTTGCCGTTACACAGCGGAAGTCAATAAACAACTTACTAATCAAGAGTGGTACAGAAAAATTTCTAAAGACCCCACGTGGAAATTACAAAGACAACTCTTTGAAATACTGAAATCTGGCCACGAACAAGGCTTTCTTGGGAAAAAGGAATAGGAGTTTCCTCAAAATAACCATCCAAGGACACCATTGTTCTATGTGCTTCCCAAAGTACATAAAGATGAAAAACAGCCCCTTGGAAGACCCATCGTCTCAGGATGCGAGTCACTTTTTGAACCTGTCTCTAAATTTGTGGACTTTTTTCTAAAACCCTTTATGAAGGAAGTTAAATCATTCATACATGATACAACAGACTTTCTAAATAAACTGAATCAGATGCCATTTGAAGAAAATAAACTTTGGTTAGTGAGTATGGGCGTAGTCTCCCTTCATACTCAAATTCCACAGGACGAGGGGCTAGCAGTGTTGAAAATGTTTCTAGACAGCAGACCAAGGCCGGTCAAAATTCCGACTGACTTCATATTAGAATTAGCAAGTATGGCACTGAAAAAGAACTTCTTCAAATTCAATCATGAATTTTTCTTCCAAATAAAGGGAGTAGCCATGGGCTGTCCCTTCACCCCGGAGCTAGCGGTATTATTCATGAGTGCCTTCGAAGAGAAATTTGTATAGACAAATAATCCCTTCAAACATTGGATCAGCGGGTGGCTCCGCTATATTGACTACGTGTTTTTAATTTGGACTGGCGAAGAACAACAACTCCACGAGTTTCATTTTAACCCATTCAAGACAAAAGATGTCTTTCCTGGATGTAGAAATTTATCCATCTGAAGGTGGACTTGCTACCACTCTGTACAAGAAAAAATCAGACATAAAAAAGGCACTTCACTTCACAAACAACCATCCACGGAGTTTAAAGGGGAACTTGCCCTACGGACAATTTCTCAGAATTAGACGGAATTGTACATTCAAGGATGAATATATGCATCATGCGAACAACTTGAAGGAGAAATTAACATCAAGAGGTTACCCAAAAAAATGAGTCAAACGTGCCTTAAAAAGATCTTGGTGGACACCACGGGAGTCCCTTCTGACTATAAAAGAAAAAAAACACTAGAACGGATTATGTGCGCATCAATTTACTGTCCCACGTCCAACTGGTTGAAAAAATTAATCAATCAGAATTGGCACTTAGTAAAAAACTTAGATCCAAAATTATTTGAAGCACCTCTTTTCGCATTTAGAAAAGATAAAAGTATTGTGAACCAAAAAGTGCAAGCAGCTCTACCCAAACAAAACATCGTAACAATGAGAGACTTTGTATGCCTTCCACCCATCACAGGCCACCACAAGTGTGGTACCTGTATCTGCTGCCCACAGACAATTGAAGGAGATTTGTTTTCTCATAATGGCATTCACTGGAAACACACGCAATTTACAAACTGCAAATCCAGATATTTCGTATATGGAATACTTTGCCCGTGCAAAAAACTCTACGTCGGAAAAGCAAATCAGGAAATCCGTCAACGGATTTCACAACACAAGTCAAGAATTAAAAAGAATGTACAGACGGCCCCCCTCGTCAATGGAACACGCATGCCCACACGGAGAAAGAGCTAAGGTGGACGATCATATCAAAAGTGGAACATGATGTCAGAGGAGGCGACTTGGAGACAAAATTAACAAAAAGAGAAGCAACTCTTATCATAAAATTCAACACTGCAGTTGACGGCCTGAATGAGCTGTCAGAGATTTTCCACTTGTACTCATTAGCTGAAGAATTATGTCATATATCAACACTGTCAAAGATCATGACTAAATTTGAGGAGGATCTGGCAACTAAAACACATTCCACCACTATTTTTGAATATTAACATCATGCGGGGCAAAATGCCTTGTTTAGAAAACATAAGCCGAGCTCATTGTCACAGAGACTGCTAATCTAAATTTCTGCCGAAAATGTCCAATTTAACATAATGTGTAGCCTTCTGCACCAATATCATCACAATTCCCAACATGCCTGAAATATTTCAAACTTACCACTAATCCGGTTTAGAATAAGCTTTATTTGAAGCCTTCGACCGTGAAAACAGAATTTCACATAAGAGCGTAGTTCCAAAACAACTACAATTCCCAGCATGCCTACCATGCGGTGCTTTCTAGACGCTTCACGAGATTGCCGAAGGACGCGACTCACCTAATCGTTACCCGGTACTGTGAACCGCGAGGAGTCATCTGGAGGCCCTAGCATCACAAATAAGGTGAGAACCCTTGCACCCCAGCGATCCCACGTTGCAAGCGCGCATTGAAAGAGGAGACTGAACACGCTTACACTAATTTGGAAGGTTGGCAGTATGCCCAGTTTCGAGAATCGGCACATTTCCTAGGACACCACTGCGGTCATTGACACCATGTAAGAAGAAGCCTTAAGCACGATATTTGACGGCAGAAAGTTTCTCGTTGAGTTTTTGCATTCGCTGAGGGAGGCACTGTACATTTTAGCCATCCATGACATATGGCGCAATTTGTAGACGGCTATAGCGGCTTGAATAACCCATAGGGTATCATTCCTTTACAGATAAGGGCTCCTGACCCTCCCCAATTTGTAAATGAAAATATTGATGAAAATATGCCATTTCACTTAATGAGAGGAACTCTATTAGAAGTTTCTAGGTACTTGAAACTTTGGTTTATTCACTTTGATGTGGGAATTATGGTATTCTGCATATCAATAGCCAAATATTCCCTTTAACTTTGACAGCCACAGAGCGACATTCGTTAATGACCTTCACACCCGCGATTTTGGACGGAAGCCAAACCTAAGTAAGACAATTTTCTGTTTTAGCCAGCAATAATGATTAGAGATTTGGTCCACCATCCTTCTCACAAGTTCTTTTTACCAACAGACTTTGACAGAGTTTTTCCTATATGAACGTGAAGGTAAGATGCCCATATGCACAGTGCCGAGCGTTGAGTGCGAGTAGTGCGAATAAGTGAAGTAAGACATGTTTCCATTCTTTTTGTTATTCAGAATTGTTTGGTCCTGAGGAGAATCCCCACAGCAGGGGTGATTCGAAACGTGTAGACTATTCTAGTTCAGGCTTATCTGTGTATAAAGTATTGGCTCTTGTAGTGTTTTTTTGAATGCCAGGAAATAATTATGATGGCCTGACGTTCTTGTACATACATTGTGTATTTTTTCCTTTACCTAACGAATAATTGTTCTCATAATAAGGAATACTAGGGTGGGTAGTGTATGAGTGAAGTGTGATTGAGTGTATGGTTGGATGTGTAGAGTAAGAGAATAGGTGAATGATTCTGACACAGTATGACTGATGGTATGTTGTTCTCAGACATTTTCGAGGTTGAATGTTTCAGAGTGTTTAAAGGGGCTTTTTTTAAAACTAAAAAATAAAAAATTGTTGTGTTTCTTCCTTATAAAGAAAAAAGAATAAAAAAATACATCCTAATGAAAGAGAATAGAATGAAAAATAAATAAAGTTTGTTGACTTTTGCATGAAACGGAAAAAGTGGTTTCTTGAAGGCAATTGTTTCAGTCATTGCTTTTCAGCATTTTGTTTATATCATTGTTGCAGCACTGGCATTTGTTTTGTTTATTCATGTAACGGTGTGGCCTTGCTGCGTTTAAGCCAAACCCTTGTTGTTGTTTCCTTCATGGTTATTGCCAAGGCATTAATTTAAGACGCCATTCCTGGTTGCGCCTTACCTTTCTCAAACTGGAGGCGCAGCAGAGCGTCGCAAATTTGCCGTTCTCTGGATCGACTCTCTTCGGGACGCATGCGGATGAGGAGATGGCCCACATGAAGGCAGAAGTGGAGACGTTGAAGGCCGTTGGTTTGGAGAAACCAAAGGAACAACGGAAGTCCTTCCGTCTGTTCCAGAGGAGGTATGGTTCCCAGAAGCGAGGGCAAGGTTGTCAAGCTGGCCAGCAGCAACAACAACAGCAGCAGTACCAGCGGCAGCCTTTCCAAAAGCGTCAGAGGGGCAGAGGCGGCCAACAGTCCTCCTCGGCGAACAAGGGCCTGGCTGGGTCTAAGCCCTGAGATGCTACTTCCCCCTCGTCCGTTACCCGCTCCGGTGGGGGGAAGCATACAACATTTCCTGGCAGAGTGGAGAAAAATTACTCCGGACAAGTGGGTGCTGAATATTGTTTGCAATGGATACAGTCTTCATTTTGTCAGCCCGCCTCTAGCAATTCCAACAGTTCGCTTGCAGTTCCAGCTGCGCGAGCTCCAAGCAGAGGCCGATACCCTGTTAAGAAAAAGGCCGATAGAAGACGTCCCTTTGTCTCAAAGGGGAAAGGGTCTTTAATCACGGTTCTTCCTGGTGCGCAAGAAGGACAAGAACGAGTTCAGGCCCATTCTGGATTTGCGACAAGCAAACAAATGGATTTGCAGGGAAAAGTTTTGCATGCTATCTTTGCACCAGATTTATCCTCAACTGCAAAGAGGAGACTGGCTTTGTGCAATAGATCTACAGGATGCGTACTTCCATGTGCCCATTGTTCCTGCGCTTTCTTGTCTGCACCAATCACTATCAGTACACCGTACTACCGTTTGGACTGAAGTCTGCACCCAGGACTTTTTCAAAATGCATGGCAGTGGTGGCAGCGCACCTGAGAAAGAACAAGGTGTTTGTCTACCCGTACCTGGACGACTGGTTGATCAAAGCCTCCACCTTCCAGGAAGCGCAATTGCACTTCAACAGGACGGCCGTTCTGTTGAACCAGCTGGGGTTGCACATCAACATGTCCATGTCTGTTCCGACTCCTGTCCAGTGCCTACAGTACTTGGGAGCCTCCATTGATACTCTTTCAGCAAGCGTGTCTCCTTCGGAGGAGCGACGCTTATCGATCCTTCGGAAGGCTCAGGCTCTGATAGCTGTTCCATCTACGACAGTGAGGACGGTGTCTTCTCTACTGGGGTTGATGGCCTCTTGCATCTTCCTCACGCCACACGCACGCCTTCACATGAGGCCGCTGCAGGAATGTCTGGAGGATCAGTAGGACCAGAAGCGGGGAAGCTGGGACGACAGGATCCGGCTGTCCCTTCACGCTCAACATTCCCTGAGATGGTGGTGCTCAGCAGAGAATCTCCTCAAAGGGGTTCCATTTCACAAGGACATTCCCATTCAGACTATCGTCACGGATGCTTCTCTCCACGGCTGGGGAGTGCATTCAGACCATCTACAGATCCAGGGAACGTGGTCCCGGCGGAATCCACGTATCACATCAATTTCCTGGAACTCAGAGCTGTTCACTTGGCACTGAAGGCCTTTCATCCGTCCTTCCAGACCAACTCCTTGCTTGTACAGACGGACAATACGACCACAGTGTATTACCTCAACAAGCAGGGGGGCTTGAGATTGCGCACATTGTCACAAGAAGCGCAGGCGATCTGGCACTGGCTGCTAGCCAGAGGACTGACGATAATGGCTACCCATCTGCCAGGTGTGCAGAATGCTCAGGCGGACGCACTCAGCAGGCTGGTGCAAGAAAACCAGGAGTGGGTTCTAAACGACGAGGTGCTAGGAGACATCTTCTACAGGTGGGGCACTCCAGACATAGATCTGTTTGCCACCGCCAAAAACAGAAAATGCCGAGACTTCGCCTCCAGGTATTACCAACCGGGGACTCTAGGGAACGCACTATGGATCAGCTGGTTGAACAGCTTTCTGTACGCTTTTCCACCCATTCCCCTGATTCCGCCGGTGCTCATCAAGCCGTCTCAGTCCAGAGCATGGATGATCCTCATTTCTCCGGAGTGGCCTCGACAGTGGTGGTTCACGGACCTGCTTCACAGGTCTCTACTACCCCACCTGCGTCTGCGGTGTCGGCCGGACCTTCTCACGAAGTTCGGGGGCAGATTGTGCACCCCAACCTCTCATCGTTGAGTTTGGCGGCATGGCTCCTGAGTGCAATATGGACACCTGAATCTGCCGGACGATTGCATGGATATACTCAAGGAGGCTAAGCGACCTTCCACTAGGACTTCCTATGCCTACAAGTGGAAGAGGTTCTGCATCTGGTGCACTTCCAAGAACTGTGATCCGACGACCTGCAAGGAAGATGTCATTCTTCCATACCTTTTGCATTTGGCTCAATCGGGCTTTAATTTCCATTCTATTAAGGTTCACCTCGCAGCCTTAACTGCGTATAGGAAATGCCCTTCACAGACATCCTTCTTCCAGATTCCTGTGATTAAAGATTTTTGGGAACGATTGAAGAAAGTGTTTCCTTCTGTTCGGCGTCCTTCGACTTCATGGGAGTTGAATGTGGTGCTGTCCAGGTTGATGAAGGAACCTTTTGAACCTATTCATAAGGCTTCACTACAGCGTTTATCATGGAAGGCGGCTTTCCTCGTGGCCATTACATTTCAGGCGTTGTGTTGCCAAGAACCTTATACTGTATTTCATGCTGCTAAGGTTGTGATGCATACTCACCCTAAGTTCCTTCCAAGGGTGATTTCTGATTTCCATGTCAATTTTTGATAACACCATTTTAAAATTGAGGGGGAACTTGTATTTTATCGGTATATTTCACCTAGAGCGGACCCGAGGAGCCGCCTGTTAGAGCGAGCTCGTTCATTCAGGGTCAGCGCTCTAGTCTTTTTCTGCCGTCACAGCCATAAATACCATGCTGGCTCGACCGCGCAGCGGGTGCGCCGCTGGCGCGCCAAAGGCAAGCCCGTCTGCGCCACGTCCACGCCCGGATCGCGCCAAGTGCCAGGACCCCTGGTCAACTTACCATCTATAGGTATTGTCAACAGGAACTCTTAGCTCTCAGGCAAGGCGAATGTCAGGGCATGAAGGAGGGGCGAGAGTCAGAGAACTACAAATGTGGAAGGTGTGGTTTCTGCTTTACCTTATTGACTGGCGTGGTGGGTGGGACATCAAAGGTATCACATAGACGAAATAAGGTCATCTTTAAAAGAAATTAAGTTTGGGACCCCAGGCAGTTTCCTTGGTGTAAGGAGGGTACAGACCATGAGCAATTAACAAAGGCGGAGCCACTAGCACAAAAGCTAGCTTTCTCATGTTTGTTATTAAACACTAGATCACTTGTTAAACATAAATATCAGTTAGAATGCCTTCTACAGCTGGATAAGCCAGACATTGTCCTTTTGACAGAGACATGGACAGATGCTAGCTCGGACCCTGACTGGAACTTGGCTCTTCCGTCGGGATATGAGGTAGCAAAACAGGATAGGTCTGTAGGTAGAGGTGGCGGTATAGCTGTGATATATCGTGACCATCTTAGATTAGGCACCGAACCAATTACGTTGCCCTCGGCAGAGGCGCTACATTTCTTATTTAAATTTAACGACCACTCTACGTTTCAAGGGCTTCTCCTATATCACCCTCCTGGGCCTAGAACTGTCTTCCCACAAGCACTTTTGAATGATCTAGAAACCTGCTTAGATTCAGAATCACTTACCATTTGGGAGATTTTAACTACCACCTTGAGCTAGTGAGTAATCCTGACACAGCGAGACTTTTGGACAATCTGGCAGGATATGGTCTTTCCCAAATAGTATTAGAACCTACACACCAAGCGGGGCAGATGGGATCTTTACAAACGATCCAGAAATAATTATAAGTAAGACCATGCTTCTATCGTGGACCGATCATAGAATCATATATTTTTTTAAATAATAAAAAATAAGCCCAGCGACCGTCTGCTATCTCTGCCAGAAATCATAAGGTCAGAAAATGGAATCAAATACAGGGAAACGGCCTGGAAAAGGCATTGAACCTAACCCCACCTAATTTAGACGGGGAAAACGACTTAGCGGTGGATCAATTTGATAAATATGTTCGGGCATCTGTAAATAGTATTGCGCCCGAAATAACTAAAATAAGTAAAAGAGCTTCAGCGACCTCACCTTGGTACAGCCTTGACCTTAAACGCATGAAAATGAGCTGCAGAAGAAGCAAACTGCTTCTTATAGCTGATTATAGCTCCAAGCATAAACTTGCCTATAATGCAAATTTAGGTAAATATAAGTTGGCTATTATTGAAGCAAAGCGGGTGTACTTCACAACAAAAATTGTGGAGGCCTTAAGTTCCTCTAAGGAACTATTTAAAACTGTTCATACATTAGCTAAGCCACAGCATATTGCCACGTTTAGACCAGATCAAGCGTTTTGCAACAAGATGGCTATTTCTTCCAGACTAAAGTACAAATAATATTTGACGATCTCTTAAACTCTGTTTCTGTAAACTCAGGTAATAGTTCCTCTACCATGAAAGCCTGGACAGGACATTGTAGATTGTCAAGTTTCAGGCCAATTTCTCTAGAAGAGGGCCAGAAACTTAGCAACTAAATCAGGCTCCCCAAATGATCCATGTCCCCCTGCCATCTTCCACCTAGTATCTAAGCTCATGAGTACACATCTTACTCCCTTGCTGAACCAGATTTTAACAACTGGACAATATCCCAGGGTCTGGAAACTGGCCTGTATTAGGCCAATCCTAAAAAAAATCAGCCCTTTATCCCACAGAGACTAAAAACTATCGACCGATTTCGAGGTTACCGATGCCTGCTACAATCCTAGAAAAAGCTACAAACAAGGAGCTGTTACAATACTTGGAACAGAACGATCTACTTGATTCTACACAGCCTGGCTTTAGGCCTTGCCACTTGACGGAGACAGCTCTGATTCTATCCATGGAACGGATACGGAAGATTGTGGATGCTGGGGGCAGAGCAGTACTGATCCTCCTGGAGCTGTCGGCTGCGTTCCACACCGTGAATCACACGGTGTTGGTGCAGCGACTGCAAGAGGTGGTAATAGTAGATACTGCTCTGTCTCTCCTTTCTTCCTTTCTAAAAGACAGAGAACAGAATGTCCACTGGGAAAATATACAATCTAAAACCTTCCATCTCCCGTGTGGTGTCCCGCAGGGATCAGCTCTGTCACCTACTCTTTTTAATATATATATGTCCCCGCTGGCTAACGTTGTAAGGAAACATGGCTTTTCCTTGATCATGTATGCCGATGACTCCCAGCTCACTATATCAGTGTCTAAACAACCAGAGCTGGTTGCCGGCAGATTTCATGCATGTCTGAAAGACATCATGTTCTGGATGAGCCAAAACTTTTTGAAAATTAATACCGATAAAACTGAGGTTCTTGAGATGGGCAAGGGACCCTCTCTGTGGAACAACAGTTGGTGGCCAACAGAGGCGGGGGAGTGCCCATGTTCTGTCACCAAGGTCCGGAATCTAGGTGTGATCCTTAATGATCAACTTAAACTTTCAGCCCAGGTTAATCAGCTGACCTCTTCCTGCTTTTTTCTCCTGAAAGTACTTCGGAAAATATTTCCATTTATCCCACAGGTACTTCAAAAGACTGTTGTAGTTGCACTTTTTCTTTCTAAGATTGATTATTGCAACGAGTTTTTCGTAGGGATTGACAAAGCGCAGATCAGTAAGTTGCAATCGCTGAAAAATGCAGCAGCTAGACTGCTTATGAACATTCCTAAGGGCCGCCCTACGTCGGATGCCATTAGGTCCTTACACTGGCTTCCAGTACAGCAACATGTTGATTTTAAGTCCCTTTGCTTGGTACATAAGACTCTCCACGGAGGAATCTCCCGGGAGATACAGAAATTGTTCTCTAGGTATTCACCTACTAGAACACTTAGATCTACTACGCTTGGATTTGTCTGTGTTCCAAACATTCGGAAGACAAGGTGGGGGGCGCTCCTTGTCCTGTGCTGCCAAGCTATGGAATAAGATGCCATCTACACTTTGACTCCAGCCTAACCTCTGTATGTTTAGGAAGGAGCTGAAAACATGGCTGTTCTCCAGGATCTAAAACTTTTCGTGACGTTTCTGTTCTGTATATTACAACCAGCGCCAAGACGCCTCGCCATTCGAGCGCTTAACAAATAACAATTCATCATCATCATCAATCAGACTGTAACTTTGCCTAAATTTTTCCAAAATCCTTCCACTCCAGCGGAAAGGTCTCTTCATTCCCTGGATGTTAGAAGGGTGTTGAAATTCTACTTGGATAAGACCAAGGACATCCGTAGGTCAGACCAATTGTTTGTCAATTATGGGTCGGTCAGGACTGGTCTTGCCACCTCAAAACAGTCTATCTCGAGGTGGATTGTGTCCTGTATTCAGTTATGTTATCAGAAAGCTAACAAGACCTTAGAGGGTAAGCCTAATGCTCATTCTATCAGGGGCAAAGCAGCTACAACTGCTTTGCTTCGTAATGGTCCCATTGCAGATATCTGTAGGGCTGCCACTTGGAAGTCGGTCCTTACCTTTGCTAAACACTGCTGTCTGGACTCTGATACCAGAGCGGATTCTCAGGTTGGGCAGGCTTTGTTGAGAAATCTGTTTGCACAGTAGTGGTGTTGTCTTTTTTCTCCACCGCCAGATTGGTTTGTTGGGATGGGCTTGCCATTCTATTCACTAGATTATGACTGTACACAGAGATCCCCTACTACAGAAGGAGTAGTTTCTTACCGGTAACTCTAGTTCTGTAGTAGGGGTATCTCTGTTATAGTCATAAGCGCCCGCCCTACTCCCTGGTGGAGAAATTAATAATGTACTGTATGCTACAGGCCTTGCTTTATACAAATTCAAAAATAACTGAAAGTAAAAGGACTTTAGCTGTGCATCCTGGGATACCGAGGGTCTCTGGAGAGTTCCTTAAAGGCACGGTATCCCTTTTCCAGACACATAATGGCAGCCTATGGGGGCTTGTCTGTCCAACCCTTCCTCTCTATCATTTCAAGGATTTTGGTGAAGGGAAGTTTCTCTATGGGTGAAACTTGGCAATATGTGTGAAATTTGTTTTTATTTGGCTATCCTTTTCACTTTGAGTTGAAGTACTGGCCAGTGTAGCCTTGTAATTATAGGCTGCATTATTTGTCTTTGATTTTCTCTTAAGTGTCTATGCAGGACTGCATAGAAGACAGTTTAAGAGATTATTTTTGATTGTTCCGTGGTCCCCGCACATGGGTGGGACTATTCACTAGATTATGACTATAACAGAGATACCCCTACTACAGAACTGGAGTTACAGGTAAGAAACTACTCCATATTCACTCAGAAGGATACAATAGAGATCCTATCACTCTAAACGGTATGCTTAAATGAAGGATTTCCTTATCATACCATAGGAAAAGTTTTTTATTCCCAAAGACTTTCAAACGTATTAGGATAAAACCAACCGTAAGACCTGGGTATTAAAATAGATACCAGTAATGCTCAATCAGTCAGTAGATCTGTAGAGATCTACTTGCCACCAGTGAGGGTATCCAGGCTCTGAACAGGTGTTTTTAGTTGTCCATTCCCTAGTGGGTGGAGTTGTATGTGAAGAGTTTTCTGCAGTTTTCAGAGACAAATTGGGTTTATTGAAAAACTTTGTTCACAAGATCAAATTGAATCCAATGCCCTTGTCATACACAAGCCTTGCCCTGTACCACTTCTCAGTAGAGAACCACTTAAGAGGAAATTGGAATCCGTGCAAAGCCAAACCATTATAGAAAAAATCGAAAGCTCTGAATGACTTGCTTCTATAGTAATAGCAACAAAAAGGGAAAGCATAGCATACAGCTTTGCTTTGACCTAAGAGATATAAATAGCTACATAGGGGTTAACAGTCATCCTCTCCCAAACATTCATCAAATAATAGGTTGTTACATTACGAAAAAAATTGCATCCTTGACCTACCTTCAGCTTGTTACCAAGTAGCCCTGCACCCTGACTCCAAGCTGCTGACCTATTTCATCACACCATTTGGTGCATACCAATGCTGCAGAATACCATTTGTTCTTGTGTCCACTGTAGCAGTTTTTTATAGGGTCATGCAGCACATGCTAAAACGCATCAAAATGTCTTATGCTTTCAGGATGACATGCACATTTTTGGGTAATCAGAAAACAAACACAACAATACTTTGAGAAAGGCCATCAGCACCCTCAGGGCTGCGGGTCTTAACATAAAAAAGGATAAATATAAAATTGGGGGAAAATCTGTAGAATATTTGGGACACACTATTTCAAGTTAAGAGATCAAACCCAAATAAAGTCTAGTTGACTTAGTCAAGCATGCATACTTCCATTCCAACAAATAGGAACTAAAACATTTTTGGGGCTGGCAGAGTACATGGCCAAATCTGTTGATCACTGTGTTGACAAAGCCCAGCTCTTAATATCCTTACTTAAAAATGGTTATCCCCTTGAATGGGGCACAGATCAACAAATAGCTTTGGATGCCATAAAAGAAGCAACCACTAATGCTCCCAGAATTAAAAGATTTAAGACCTACTCACTACTGACGCTAGCAACAATGGTCTGGGGGCACTCTAATCACACATACTCTGTGGTCCTGAAAACATAGTTGTTTATGCATCCAGATTTCCCAAGGATGCAGAACTCAATTGACTCCACAGTAGAAAAGGAATTCCCAACATGCTTTTGGGGCACTAACCACTTTAAATATTTCTTGCGGGATTTAAATTTTACCATGAGAACCGACCACAAACGTCTAGTTTCAGTATTCTCATCCAAGGGTATAGAAAGAGCTACACCCAGAATAGCCAAATGGGTACTAGGTCTACAGGAGTACAATTTCAAAATGGAATACGTTCCAGAAACAAGAAACTATGCTGCAGATTGTTTGTCGAAGTTGGCAGTTGACAGCAGAGTGTTTGAATCTGAGGCCCCAGATGAAAGTATCTTGTCCATCTCCATTTATTGCCATTTTCAGGGAAGAATGGGAATATTGCTTGTTACAAGACGGAGTCCTAGCTCAAGTAAATGAGAAGGTACTAGGTTTTAACTATGCAACATATTTACTTTGTCAGTGTTTTTTACATGTTACACAGCAGTTCAGCTGCTGTGCTAAATGGCTTAAAGTAGAAAAAAGCGCTTTGATGCAGTAAAAAAAAAGTGGTTTGACTCGGCCAGCATTGACCGCATCATATTGCTTTTTCTTTTTTTTAGTGTAAGCCGTGTTGCACAGCAGATCAAACACTGTCTAACATGTAAAAAAAAAAAAACCTTTTACAAACCCAATCGATTTCACTTCGCAGTCTGTATGATGGTAATCCATTCCAGTCAACGCTCCATTCCTCTGCTGCAAAGCAAGTTCTCTTTCCTCTGACTACTGCACAAAGCTCGATGATAGGGTGAAATTGCTCTGAGACTAACAGTAGTTAACACAGCAGTTTCACCCCCAGCGTTGCGCTTTGTGCAACATTAAGTTAAAGGAACGAGATACTGTCTTATAAAACAGTAATGAGTGGCGGACTGCCATTCGTTTTATGACTGGGTGTGTTTGAGTGAAAGTATGTGTGCATGCGGGGGCATAGTTTTGTTTGACAGGAGATCTCTGTTAGCAAAGTGGCCATAAAGGCATTTGACTAATAGTGGTAAAGCCAACAAATTAAGAGAGAGAGTCGAGCCAAGGGTCTGGCTTGGCTCTTAGAACCCCTGCACGACCCGAGACCTGAAACTTTTTTCATGTAACAAACATCATATAACTATCTGATAAAGTGTCTTCAAAATTCTATTAAAAGAAAATTGTTTTTAACTTGCAGAAATGTTTCACCTTCTTGAGAGGCATTTTTAAGTGACCCAGAAACATTCCTGCCCCCCCTCTCCTAATAACAATGGCATTAGTAAACTAAGAGGCAAGTCACTAGTCGTATCCACCATGTACGTGGCCTAGTTTATTATGATATATGAAGCTAAATTATTTTCTTTAAGTCAAACATACTTGTTGTGCGACAGCACATATCCTGAAATCGTATTTCAAGGGGCTCTCATATGTTATGAGGAAAAAGGAATCTCAGTGAAATACAATATTTGCCTAGTATCACACAATTTGGGCAAGATAGGAAACTGGGAATGATCCCTCGATTTCTGCTTTTACAGTGCACTGTTCAAACCTTGGGACAATGTGGCTGTCTCTTTCATGCTGTGAACATTGTAAAGAATAACGTCAGCACTGCCAAGTATCACGTATCAGGTAAGAGACTAACGCATTTCAGTGTGGTGGTCTGCATCACCGCACTGAATTGTATTGTCACGCATAATCGTTATAGCGCCTCGGTTGCCAAGCCATTAGCACTGCTATACTAAGCTGGAGTGGCTTGCAGCACTGCTCACGGCATGAAGCAGGGGCTAACGCCTTCTATGACCACCCAGTAGGGTTCAACCATTACTTCCCTCTCATCTTTTGGACGAAGATGATGATTCGGATGAGGACAGTATGTTTCGGGCTGCAAGGAGTCTTTCTGTGCTGAATGTTAAATATCAGGAGGACTCTGAGTATGATGATCAAGATATGGATATGCATGCGTACTATCGAGGCAAAAGTCACCATCAACAGCCACAGATGGTTTGTCTTCCTTCAGCCCTGGTCTCTGACCTGCAATTTATGATCTCAGACTACAAGAAGAGAGTTCTCTCTCCACCTCAGAGAGCGCAAGTTCCACCTCCTACTATTGAAGTGCCTGTGCCGCCTCCCCCCTCTACTGACGATGAGGAGGATGAACCACAAGAAGAAGGAGAAATTCAGGATTCTCAATCACATCATGACGAATGGGATGATTATGTTATCCCTCTTCCAGCATCGCCGTTGCCTCCTCAGACGGACTCGCCTCCCAAAGATATCGGAGGTTTCCAAAGTCTCCTGGAAAGAGCAGCACAACGTTTTCAACTTCCAATGCCTTCTCACCAACAGGACTGTTTCCTTTACGACTTCAAGGAACCTTTAAAAAAATCAGTTAGATCTATGCCTATCATAGATTATATCTGGGATCAAGGCATCAAGATAATGCAGAACCCTTCTACAGTTCCTTCTGTCTTGCCAAGATTGGATAAAAAATATAGAGCTCCAGACAACGTTCCAGCCTGCCTGATAGGCCATCCCAAGCCTGATTCAGTGATTACTCAGGCAGCTCAACGCAGATCAAAAAACCCATCTGCCCCACTTTCAGCACCTCTGGATAAAGAGGGCGGGTGCTTGGACAATATTGGAAAGCGTTTTTCCTCCATGTTGACGTCAACGGTGCGAGGGTGTAACTCATTGGCGTTATTGGGACGCTACAACAGGCAGATGTGGTCAGACATTGCACCCTACCTAGAGACCCTGCAGCAAGAGTCTAAAGAGGACGCAAGAAAGGTGCTGCTGGAGGGCGAAAGATCGGCTTCTGAAATTATCGACTGTGCGATGGACAACGCATCCACTGGTTTCCGCCAACTGGCTGGGACGGCAGTCCTACGGCGCCAAGGATGGCTTAAGGCAACAACATTCCGGCCTGAGATTCAGACCAAAAACCTTGACATGCCCTATGATGGACAACTCCTTTTTGGAACTCACATTGATGAAGCCCTCCAAGGGATCAAAAACGATACAGACACAGCCAGAGTTTTGGGTACCCTTCAATATAAAAACACCCCTTTTCACAGCTCATCGGAGTGGAGGGCAATATTCTAACCAAGGAGGCTTCCAGCAGTATAGGTCTTCCTACTCCTCCTCTAACCAACAATACAGGCCACAATTCCAGCAGAGGCAACAGACGTAGACTTCGTACAACAAGTCTTTCTTTCGCGGAAGGGCCGGACGACAAAAGGATTTTGCCCGACGCCAATGACTTCTCTCTGCCGCCAATCTCCGTTTCATCTCCACCTTCTAAAGTGGGAGGAAAAATATCCCACTATCTTCAGATTTGGAATCAAATCTCAACAGATCGTTGGTTTCTCCAACTGGTGCAGTTTGGGCATTCTCTAGAATTTGTGCAAACTCCACCACTGACACCTCCTCAACCTATGGCTCACAAACATTTACATCTCTTACTCCTGGAAATATCATCAATGATCCAGAAGGGAGCTCTAGAACGGGTTCCTGTTCGTCAAAGAGGACAAGGTTTTTACTCTCCATTCTTCTTGGTGCGAAAAAAGGAAAATAAATGGAGGCCAAGCCTAGACTTAAGAAATCTAAACAAATTCTTGAAGAAACAATCATTTCGCATGGTCACCATTCAGGAAGTCCTGCAGCTTCTCAATGTGACCGACTACATGGTATCCTTGGACCTCCAAGATGCCTATTTTCATATTCCTATCCACAGAAGACACAAAAAGTTTCTGAGGTTCGCTGTGGCCGGCAGACATTACCAATTTCGGGTCCTGCCTTTCGGACTCAAATCAGCCCCACACATCTTCATGAAATGTCTTTCCTCAGTGGCTGCATACCTCAGGCAACAACATCACCAAGTCTTTCCTTATCTCGACGACTGGCCCGTCAAGGCACCCTCTTTCGACAGCGCGAGGAAGTCTTCCAGAGCCTGTCTAAGGCTTTCCAAAAATTGGGTCTTACCCTCAACCCAGACAAATCGGTCCTACAGCCTTCTCAGTGGATAACATTTCTGGGAGCTGTCCTTGATACGGCCCTGAAAAAAGCTTACCTGTCACAAGAGCGACAACAAAAACTCCTGCATTTAGCAGAGCGCGTACGAAGAACTAAGTCTCGTTCAGTGCGCCTATTCAAATCCCTCCTCAGGATGATGTCTTCCTCCATTCTTGTAGTTCCCTACTGTCGCCTCCGCATGTGTCCTCTTCAAGAGGCTGTCTCTGCTCAGTGGATTGAAATCAACAGATCCTTCAACGACATCATACAGGTGACTCCTCAGATGGTCGCCCCTCTAAACTGGTGGACTCATCCACATAATCTGTCTCGAGGCCTACCCTTTAACTCAAGCCTCTCAAGTGATAACCAAGGATGAGTCTCTAGAAGGTTGGAGTACCTTCATTCAGGAGCTTCAGATCAGTGGGAAGTGGTCATCTTCCGAGCGGAAACTGCACATAAACCTAGAGCTGAGAGCAGTCTATCTAGCCCTCCTGGCTTTCCTTCCCAGGGTAAAAGGTTCACTAGTGCTAGTCAGGACACACAATACTTTGACAATGCACTACATAAACAAACAGGGAGGAACTTGTCCGCTATCACTCTCTCAAGAATCTGGAAAAATTTGGAACTGGTCACTTCAGCACAAAATTTCCCTGAGTGCGGAGTATGTTCCAGGAAAAGACAATACATTGGCAGATTCGCTAAGCAGGCTGCAGACGACCTGCCACAAGTGGGAGTTTAACCAAGATACTCTCAACAGCATCTTCTCTCAGTGGAGCGAACCACTGTTGGACCTGTTTGCCACTCAGCACAACTCCAAATGCCAACACTTCACAAGCTGGCATCCCCAACAGGGATCTCTGGGGAATGCATTTTCGATAGCATGGTTTGGCATATTCGCCTATGCCTTTCCACCCATTCCCCTAATTCCCAGGGTCCTCCGGAAGATGAAGGCAGAGCCCTGCACACTGATTCTAATAGCTCCAGCATAGCCTCACCAACATTGGTTCACGAACCTCCATCTCCTCTCCCTGCAACCTCCAATTCCGTTGATACCATTTCCATCTCTTCTCACAATGGACCAGGAGTAAGTTAGAACACCCGGATCCAGCATCTCTCAAATTATCGGCCTGGCTCTTGAGTTCCACGAATTTCAGGGCTTAGACATTCCTTTAGACAGCAGGGCATTTCTATCTCGTGCTCGAGCGGATAGTACAAACAGGACTTATTCCTTCAAATGAAAAAGGTTCTGTATCTGGTATAGATCTGCTAGGGTGCATCCCCTCATGTCCTCTCCGGAAGAGATATTGCCATACCTTCTCCATCTAGCAACTTCGGGTCTCGCTCACGCTTCCATCAAAGTTCACCTGGCAGCAATATCCCGTTTCAGGAAATCTTCTACAGGACCTTATCATTGGTCAAATAGATTGATAAAACAATTTCTCAAAGGTCTGTTTCGGACTTTCCCTCCCGTAAAGTCTCCACCTCCAAAATGGCAGCTCAACACAGTCCTTGCTCAGCCTATGAGACATCCTTTTGAGCCGATACACAAAGCTGACCTCAAGTTCCTCTCCTGGAAGACTTATCTACTTCTAGCCCTTGCATCCGCAAGACAAGTCAGTGAGCTTCACGCTTTCACATTACAAGCTCCCTTTCTTCAATTCAAGAACGATAGGGTAATTCTTCGGACATATCCAAAACTTATACCCAAAGTCCCGTCGGACTTCCACCTTAATGAGCCTATCGTCTTAAAGACTTTCTTTCCAAATTCTCAAACGGCAGCTGAAAGAGCTCTACATTCATTGGATTTGAAACGCTGCCTTAAATTCTAAATTGACAGAACAAAAGCATTCCGCAAGTCCAACCAACTTTTCGGGGCTTACAGTTTACCTAGGAATGGTTTTCCCCTTACAAAACAAAGTATTTCTAGATGGATCTCTGGTGTTATTGTCTTCTGTCACCAACAAGCTGGTCAACCTTTACAATCAAGAATTCGTGCCCATTCCACTAGGGCAGTTTCTACTTCTGTGGCACTGTTTGCGGGGGTGCTTATCACAGAGATTTCCAGAGCGGCAGCATGGAAGACTCCGCATACATTTACCAAACATTATTGTTTGGATTCGGAGCTAATGAAGGATGCTGCTGTGGGACAGGTGGTGTTGCATCATCTGTTTTGATAGAGGTGAGCCTTCCTTCCTTCCCACCAGCCTCTCTCTTTCTTTTTACACGCACATTTCTGTTACTTCTATACCTTTTGCCATACTTGCAACTTATTGCTTTGCATTTTAATGTTGATATACTTATTAACTGGTGCATTTATGCTTTCTGTACAAAAGGAAATGTGCTCATCTTTGCTTTCTATTCTGATTCAGTACAAAAGGGGGTGGTGATGGACGGAGCATCTGAACCAATCAAACACTCACACCCAGTCAAAAAATCTGGGTTTGATCCATCACCGTTCTTTAGCCCACTCTGCCACCCCAGTTCAGACATGGCTATATGCAAATCAGTCTGACCCTGTGCCTCATGGGAACAGTCCAGCCCACTGCCAAGCCATTTTATTTATTTTATTTATTTGCGGGTTTATAACACGCTTGAATCCACTCCTACCGGAGTATCTCTGCGCCCATAACACCAGAAGCATGATCAAGCCGTCAGTGGATAGCAAATTACTTCTAAAATTGGAAAGTTTTGAGCTTCTTTCTGAAGCTCAGATGTTCAGAACATTGCCTCAGTTCAAGGGGAAGCTTATTCCATAAAGTAGGACCAACTACAGATAAGGCTTTGCCACCCTGTCTGGCCTTTCTCACAGCAGGCACTCTCAGGAGAAGCTGGTGCTGGACCTAAGGGACCGAACAGGGTTGTATGGAATGAATTCATCTCTCCAGTGCGATGGCCCTAGTCCGTTTAGGCTCTTATGTATTAAACATCAGGTCTTCAATTTTACCCTGTTATGGACTGAGAGCCAATGCAATTTATCCAAGAGAGGTTTAGACGGTGTTCTGGGGGGGGGGAATTTAATACCAGCCTGGCAGCAGTATTTTGAATCATCTGGAGTTTGGCTAGTACTCCATCATTGGCTGATAGCAAAAGGCCGTTACAATAGAACTGCCAAGCCATGCCTTCCCTGGACCGGAAACAAGCTTCCGAGGACCGGTTTCTGGCATTCCAGCCGTCTTCAGCCCGGCTTGCTTGAATCCAGTGGCAAAGTGAGCAAGGGACTCACGTCTGAGCATACCCTGCCACACTTATGGCGGCCAAAGCGGTACAAAAGGGGGTGGTGATGGACGGAGCATCTGAACCAATCAAACACTCACACCTAGTCCAAAGATCTGGGTTTGATCCATCACCGTTCTTTAGCCCACTCTGCCACCCCACTTCAGACATGGCTATATGCAAATCAGTCTGACCCTGTGCCTCATGGGAACAGTCCAACCCGAACTGCCAAGCCATGCCTTCCCTGGACCGGAAACAAGCTTCCGAGGACCGGTTTCTGGCATTCCAGCCGTCTTCAGCCCAGCTTGAATCCAGTGGCAAAGTGAGCAAGGGACTCACGTCTGAGCATGCCCTGCCACCCTTATGGCGGCCAAAGCGGTACACAAGGGGGTGGTGATGGACGGAGCATCTGAACTGAGAATGGTGATGGATTCAACCCAGATCAGTTGACTGGGGGTGAGTGTTTGATTTGCTCAAACGCTCCGTCCATCATCCCCTTTTGTATCGCTTTGTTCGCCCTAAGTGTGGCAGGGTATGCTCAAACGTGAGTCCCTTGCTCACTTGGCCACTGGATTCAAGATAGCCTGGCTGATGAGGATTATGAATCCGAAACTGGTCCCAGGATGCTTGTTTCCGGTCCAGGGAAGACATGGCTTGGCATTTCGGGCTGGACTGTTCCCATGAGGCACAGGGTCAGACTGATTTGCATATGGCCATGTCTGAACTGGGGTGGCTGAGTGGGCTAAAGAATGGTGATGGATTAAATCCAGATCAGTTGACTGGGGGTGAGTGTTTGATTTGCTCAAACGCTCCGTCCATCATCCCCTTTTGTATCGCTTTGTTCGCCCTAAGTGTGGCAGGGTATGCTCAGACGTGAGTCCCTTGCTCACTTGGCCACTGGATTCAAGATAGCCTGGCTGATGAGGATTATGAATCCGAAACCGGTCCCAGGATGCTTGTTTCCGGTCCAGGGAAGACATGGCTTGGCAGTTCGGGCTGGACTGTTCCCATGAAGCATAGGGTCAGACTGATTTGCATATGGCCATGTCTGGACTGGGGTGGCTGAGTGGGCTAAAGAATGGTGATGGATTAAACCCAGATCAGTTGACTGGGGGTGAGTGTTTGATTTGCTCAAACGCTCAGTCCATCATTCCCTTTTGTATCGCTTTGTTCGCCCTAAGTGTGGCAGGGTATGCTCAGACGTGAGTCCCTTGCTCACTTGGCCACTGGATTCAAGATAGCCTGGCTGATGAGGATTATGAATCCGAAACCGGTCCCAGGATGCTTGTTTCCGGTCCAGGGAAGACATGGCTTGGCAGTTCGGGCTGGACTGTTCCCATGAGGCACAGGGTCAGACTGATTTGCATATGGCCTGGAGAAGGTACACTCGCTTTTAAGTGCATTGCAGACTCGCGCACACTAGCGCTGTGTTTAAGGCGCGCTGCGCACTTTAAAAAAAATCTGTTGTGTATTTATGTTATTTTTATTTCTTAATCCCTGCTTTGAACTCTGGGTATTTGCCCTCTTACCTGCATTTAAACTGTTGATTCACCGCTGCTTTAGCGGGTCCGGTTCTGGGGGCTTAGTAAACAGTTGAAAATCGGCCGCCATCTTGGGAGGGGTGGTGACGCTTTTGGGCGCCATCTAGAGCGTTCTAGTGCTGCTGCCTACACGTGGTAGCCCTACTTTAGCCAGTCCTCGAGCGCGCAGCGGTACCGCGCAGCGGGCGCGCCTTTCGCTGCGCCCGAGTCGTGCCAGAGTCCTGCCCGTCTGCGCCCGTCCGCGCTAAGGAGGCGTTAGGCGGGGCTCCACTCTATCCATGAGATTTTTTGTTCTGCCTCCAGGTAATGTCTCAGTTGTGTGGTTATACTAGGGATGAGTTGCTGGACATCAGGCAGGTGGTCCCTAGCTGTTTGCATGGACCTGTTAGCCCTTTACGTGGCCCGTTTGTATGTGCTTGTGGTACTTGGTCTCTTGATGCCCCCTCTCTGCCTCTGGCCTTGATGGGTTCTCCCTTGGCCAATCCACTTCGTCCTAGACCTTTGGTCCCCCGTGATATTACTATTTGGAATCTCAACATTTGCTCCCTTCGGAAACACTACTTAGAACTCCATGACCTTATAAGAGATGATACACCTGATGTATTTTTTATGACTGAGACATGGCTTCAGGATATGGACACAACAGTTGTTAATCTTGCTTTCCCCCCTGAGTATTCCATCTATACTCACAATCGGGCTTCCAGGGGTGGCGATATTGCTATGGCTGTGAAATCCTGTTATCCATGTGAGTGGAAGATAGTCGACCTGGCAGGATGTGAAAGTGCGTGTTTTAAAATTTCTTTTAGCCATCATTTCACCTTCTCTGGCCTCCTTATTTACTGTCCTCCTGGTTGCGACACGGCTTTTAGAAAGGATCTCCCGGAATGTGTTAGTTCCTTGGCAATAGACTGTGCTAATTTTAGCATACTTGGAGACCTCAACCTTCATTTTGACTGTAGTCATATGTCAGCTATTAGCAGCACTCTGGCTGATTTGGAGGCACTTCAGCTTATTCAGCTGGTCACTTTCCCCACCCATGTGGGTGGTCATACTCTTGATCCTTTTTTCACCAATCTGACTGGGGTTAAAGTGGCAAGACCTTGTCCGGTTGCTTGGACTGATCATTTCCTAGTGAAAATTTCTTTCTTGATTAGAGAGCATCCTTTTTTGCCTGTGGACAGAGTGGTGCTTAAACGCCACTAGAAGAAACTCAATCTGGAGGACTTCCATCACCTTTTGGAGGTCAACCCATTAGGTCCTCTTCTTAACGTTGACTCTGGCTATGACCTCTTCTCTGAATGGATTTCTCGGGCATTGGACGCACTGATTCCTGCTGTCTGGACTAAATGCCGCTCCAGAGCTCCCAGCCCATGGTACGACAGTTCCCTGCGGCCGTTAAAAAAAGCCTGTAAACTGGCAGAAAGGGACTGGCGGAAACGCTATGAGGCTGAGAAAAAACGCTTTATTTGGCGAAAGTCAAAATTTATCACAGAGCTGTGTGTAGGGCACGTGCAGCCTACTATTCTAAGGAATTCAGTAATAGTCCTAACCCGTCGAAACTCATTTTTAAGGTCCTTAAAGAGCTGACGGATAATAGAGCCTCTATGGCAGGAATTTGCTCAGCAGCCCACTGTGAAGACTTGGCCATTTTCTTTATTTAAAAGGTCCAAGCTATTTACCGTGCTTTTCCTAGTGCTGAGCCGGTTGCTGAGCCTACTAACCTTATACCGACCATAGGTCATGCTCTAGACTCTCTCCCTAATCTATCGTCTGAGACATTTTTCGGATTGATCAGCAAGGTAACATCTGGCTCGCCTACTGATCCTCTTCGTCCAGCTCAGTTCAAAGACTCTGCGGACATCTGTCTCCCCCCTATGCGCCATCTTATAAATCTCCCTCTTGCCTCTGGTGTCGTTCCAACCAAATGGAAACAGGCTGTGGTGACACCTATACTTAAAAAGCTACCTTGGACCCTCTCAAACTCGAGAGCTATCGCCTGATTTCTCTCCTTCCCTGGGCTGCTAAAATCACTGAGGCCTTTGTGAACGGGGTGCTGTCTGAACATCTTACGAGGGCAGGCATTCTGGATCCATCCCAGAACGGTTTTCGGGCTGGTCACAGCACCGAGACTGCACTGCTCTCTATGACAGAACACCTTCGTTCTGTGCTTGATTCCGGTCAGACTGCGGCACTGATACTATTGGATCTCAGTGCCGCGTTTGACACGGTCTCACATAGGATTTTAATTCAACGTCTTGGTGACGCGGGGGTTTCGGGCACTGCCCTCGACTGGTTCAGGTCCTTTCTTGCTGACCGGACCTTTAAAGTAGTCACCCCACCTTTTGAGTCCAAGTCCTACCCGCTGGAGCTGGGTGTGCCGCAGGGTTCGTCGTTGAGTCCCACATTATTCAACCTTTATGTGAGGCCGCTGGCGGGTGTCGTCAAGCAATGGGGCATTACTATTGTCTTGTATGCTGACGACACTCAACTGGCGGTCGTCCTGAGTGGTGACACCGACCTTGACGCCCCCAGATTCCGGAAGGGACGTTTGGCGGTGGCCAGCTGGATGAATGCCAACTGTCTCCAGCTGAATGCAAAAAAAACTGAGGTCATGATTGTGGGCAAGCGGACTGATCTTTTGGGTGATACATGGTGGCCCCCTGAGCTGGGTGTGACTCCTATCCCTGTTCTAGAGGTAAAAAACTTGGGGGTTTGGCTTGATCCTGCCCTTAGTTTTTGTGTTCACACTAAAAAAGTGGTGGCCACTTGTTTTGGCATCTTACGAGGGTTGAGACCTATTTTGAGGTTCTTTGATGCCTCCACCAGGCAGCTGGTCATACAGGCTTCCATTTTATCTCGGCTCGATTATGCCAGCTCGCTCCTGTTGGGAGCCAATCAGGCCGAGATTGCTCGGATGCAACGTGTCCAGAACGCCGCAGCCAGATCCTTGGTGGGCCTACCTAGGTTCTGTTCTGCGGTTAGTACCATCCGTTCGCTGCATTGGTTGCCTATGGCACAGAGGATTCAGTTTAAGACTCTGTGCCTTTCTTTTAAGATCCTCAAGTTGGCCTCCCCCCAGATTCTTCACAATCTTTTGGTGCCTTATGTGCCTTCACGAACCTTGAGATCTTTGGGGCAAAATTTGGTAGTAGTTCCGCGGTTTAGGCTGTGTAGGGCTGGAGGTCGGTCCTTCAGGGTATTGGCCGCAAAACTGTGGAATTCTCTTCCGCTCCATCTTCGTGAAATGGGTGAGCTCCTGAAGTTTAGGAGGGCCATTAAAACGCATCTGTTCCCTCACTCAGTTTAGTCTTTTTCTTTTCTTCTGCACTCCTTGTTCGCTGCTGTTGTGTTGTGTTTGGTACCTTCTATGAAGCGCCGGGACGCCCCTTGGCCGGGGCAGCTGTGCGCTATAAAAATGTTTCTAACATAACATAACATAACATGTCTGAACTGGGGTGGCTGGGTGGGCTAAATAATGGTGATGGATTAAACCCAGATCAGTTGACTGGGGGTGAGTGTTTGATTTGCTCAAACGCTCCGTCCATCATCCCCTTTTGTATCGTTCTATTCTGATTCAGGCATGTGAATCTATGAAAGATACCCTAATACTGGATAAGAAATGCATTACTTACCTGTAACTGCAGTTATCCATTATTGGTATCTTTCATAGATTCACATACAACCCACCCGCCTCCCTTGGAAGTGCTCACCTAGTACTCTCAGTTGTACCTCTATATAGCACTGTGCTAACGAAAATCTGAGGGACTAGAGCTCCTTCCAGGAAGGTTCAAAAGGATGGTGACAGCTGATTGGTTGTTCTCTAGAGTTTGGGCCTTATTACAAAAGGACCTGGATAAGTTACCAATGTGAGGCCTTCGGCCTATTACTCTATATGTCTAATAGCACATTACTTTACTTATGTACCGGGAACTCCCATCCCGACGACGGGGAATGATTCAGGCATGTGAATCTATGAAGGATACCAATACTGGATAACTGCAGTTACAGGTAAGAAAAGCATTTCTTCCCTTGTCTTCATTGCTTGATTTTGTTTGTGAGAAAGTGTCACTCATAGCCATTGCAACTTCACTCGTAATTACACTGAAATTATGAAAATGTCACGTATAGCAATCTGAAATCTTGGCAGCTATGTAACGTTTATGGCTGTAAACGGGAGCCCTCGCTGCCCCCTGATAATGCTTCCGTTACTGAATGGTGGATCGCTGACCTCCCCCCCTTCTCTTCATACCTCCCAGAATGACTGGAGCAACGACGGTGAGCAGCTGTGGGGACGACCAGACATAGACGACGAGTGTTCCTTTAAGGGGGCGTGTACCGAGTTCGAGGGGCCATCTGGAATGACGTAGGAGACGGCGGAGTGGTGAAAAACGAGGAAGTCCTGGTCTCGGCGGGTGACGTCACCGAGAGAGGAGCGAGAGCGGAGGTGTCGAGAGGAAGACGAGAGCAAGAAGGACGCGAAGCGGAGGAAAGACGCAAAGACGGAGAACGTGAGGAGAAGCCAGGAGGCCAACATTTCCACACGTCGCCCAGCCACACTCACGGAGGAGTGTGGCTATCCCAGGTAGGACAACGGGTGTCGAACTGGGTCGGGAGGCGGGGTGGGTCTGAACAAAGTTAGGGGGTTTGCTGTACATAGACTGGAAGCACTCTCCCTTTTTTGTCTTAGGCACCCCTAAATCCCCGTCCTACACACCTACCCTCACAAAGTGCATCTAGGCACGAGTTTAGTGTTTGGCACTGGTGTGTTTTTTCCCTCACTCCCTGGGCTCCCTAATCTACGTTATTGAGACGGTGATCTGATTACCCCTTTTTGTTCTATTTTTGGGTATATCGCTTGCTGCTGTGGACGTCCGGAGGAACCGACCGGCCACAGGAGAAATAGACCCTACGAAGAAGAATAACCCCTGTCCAACGCCATCACGGATCCGGCTGCCCCCACTCGGGAAGGACAGTTGATAAAGAAAAAGAAGTCCTTTATAAAAATAAAGCCTTATCTACCGCGCTCACGTCTCCGGCCTGTTTCACCGTCCCCTACCCCGCCACAATGGCCAACTACTTTCAAGTCACCAGCAGCCGCTTGTACGCCCGGACTTTGGATCTAGATTGTGTCATTCATTAAAATAATTTCTTTTTTAAATAAAGTTGGAGACTCCTTATATTTTAACAATCTATTAAATTTACTGTCACAGGGGTTCTTAGTCATCAACATTTAGATCGTTATATCCAGCACTTGTGAACTGAACCTATTCGCAATGCCACAATAGGCCTTCTTCCTTGCTCATCGACCTCTGAACTTAGTACCTGAACTTTGGAGTTTCTCTTACACCCTTAATAAAGCATGATTGCCATGTACATATTACTGAATTGATCCATCTCAGATTTGCCAACAAAGCTGTATATTCCCTCTCTGGCAAGTGCACCTCTTGGGGTATGATTCATTAGGCACCACAATCTCTCTAAAGCTCCAAGATGCAGCCCTGTCTTTTCCATGACTTCATTCCAGGATTCAAAGCTAATCATATTGTTATCATTTTTTTATATCAATAGAATCTTAACATTTACACCAGACCCTGCACAACTTATTTAGGGCCCATACGGTCTATTTTTTGGTTGTTCCCTCCACATGCACTTCACCCAGCGAAAACCCTCGCCAGGGAACTCTCAATGCCTCCTTCAGCTTTCATGGAGCTGTTGAGTGGTCTTCCCAGGAATCCACTGCCTTTCATTGGTCGGCTTTTATTGAACAGGATAAGTCCTTAAATGCCACAGATTTACCCTTTAGTGCCACAGATATTAGTCCTGGCGCCTTGATATACCTCCATTAAAAAAATGTCTAGAGATTTTCACTTTGCATTTGTGTTTTTGTATCGTTAGAGAAGTAATTTAGCTTTGCCATTGCTAATTCAGGCCGAATTTTTCTGAACGACATTTTTTTAAAATGGCAGATGTGTTGCAGTGATGGTATTATATTTCAGGAACCATGAGACCTATATACTGAATTTTGGTGTCAACACGTAGGTTTTGGAAGTCAAATAGTCGTATGGAGCATGCACATTTTAGAAATCTTTTATAGCTGTGTATACTGTTGCGTAGTTTGTGACTAGAGATGGTATTACTGATAAATGTGATTGCATAAACTGTAGTGTAGTTCCTATATTCCCAATAGGCTCTGCGCATTGGAATAACAAACGATAGTTTAGACGTAGGACTGAGGTCGACTAGGTCTCTACTGAATATGTTAGACTTAATTATGAATGCCAGCTAGCTCAGAGGTCACTATAAACTTTCTCGAGTGAACAGGAAGGAGTTAAATTTCCTGAATAGACAAGAAGGGATTAGTTTCTGACAACCGCATAAACATGACAACTTTGCTCCCTCCAGAATAAGGAGTATATCTCCAGAGTCGCGGAAACAATAGATAACTATTTCACTCAGTCAATCGTGCATACTTAGTTTCACCAGAAGCGCAGAGAAATAGAGAGACGGGCGTTTTCAATAAAAGTGGTTATTTATTGAACAGTCGTCTTTCTCATGCAAGAGAAGTGAGTTGCCACAATTGCAATACTTGTCATAAAGTAAAGTGCGTACAGTAAAAGGAGTATTATAAAATAATACTGTAAAAGCATGGTATGGTTTCTAAGCCATACGGTATCTAAAATAGATAAAATATATACATATATATAAAACCATGACTAAACGTACTCAACTGGTGCTTCTAAGATACGCCTACCGCGGTGTACCTAACCTAAGCCTAGTACGTGGGAAGGAGTAAGTGAGCTGCAGTTTAAGTTAAGATAGTTTTGCCAAGAATCTGAATCAAGAATTCTCTGAGGATCTAATCAGCTCCGTACCTTGGTTAGAGAATGAAGGAGGTCTTGTATCTCGTTCTCAGGACTCAATCTCCCAGCAACCCGCAAGGGTGACTGGAAACACTGGAATTGGATTTCTCGGCAGGAGAAAAGACAGCGTCTCTCTTTGTGCGTCAATGGGAGGGTCGGCTTCCTTCGGCACTTGCCACAGCAGGGCGTCGGGCAAGTAGACAGCTGATCTGCTCCAAACCACTGTGTGTTTGCTAGCGCAGCTGCTCGTATATTTATACCTGGAAGGTGCCGAGTTTGACGTAAGGTTGGGCATAAGACGTCACTAAGAATTTGCAGTTCTTTCAGGACTCCAGGAGTTCTTGGACAAATCAAAACAGAAGCACTGGGGAATTCCCGGGCTGCTGGAGGCTTGGTTTGTTTAAAGAACGCGTTGTACTTTCTAGGAGTCTATGGGAGTAGCCTTGCCGTCTTTGGACTGCATTGGCTATGACTAAATATGGATATGATTCTTATGCCTTTATAAGGATATGATTTGTTATAACCACATAAGGGCATAAATCGGGAATATTTAAATAGGGTCCTAGATACGTTCTCAACAAAACTACATGAGATATGGGTCCTGCTGTTTGCGAAGAGTGAAGAAGCTAGAACAAAGGCTATAGGTAGAAAAACCATACCTCTATAGAAAATTAATTCAAGTCCTTTTGTGGTGAAAGACAGAGCAGAGAGGGAAGGTTCAGTGGCTCCAGATCTAAAACTGGACATAAGATCCAGAGATCACAGAAAAGCTCCAAGAGAATTGTTGGTCAGATATGTAAAAGTGAATATGTTGCTCAATGGCAGCTAGTTTACCATGAAGTCCTTTCTATTTGCAATGTTTTCAGAGAGATGACAAATTCAAAACTAATGGAACATAGTGAAACTGTTCGACACCATGAACTTGTGGGAAAGAGAGGGGAACCTTTTAATAAACATGTTGACCGCCTTCATTTCATGCAGCAGCAAGGAACCACCCTTAAAATGACAGCCTGTGCGGCTACACAACTTTGTGACCAAACAATATGTGGGTAAAGATATAAAGACATGTCCACTAGAAGTCCTAGAACATGGTTTGGAACTATACGCATGAGAGATTTGTATTGAATGAGAAATAGCCGTTTGACATCACTAAAGCTAAACTTCCTTGCTTTATAAGCTATAGTGAGAGTTTCGTCCAACCAGCTACTACAAAACAGGTTATAAAAAAACAACATTCGCAAGCACATAGAGATGGAGGTAGCAAAATAAAGGGGTGAATTCATCAAGGACATTCTGTCACATGATCTTCCTCCAACAAACACATTATTTGATTGTTAGATGCTGCAACCAAACCAGTGAAGCACAAACTCGTACAAGAGCTTGATAAAAAAAACTATTTCAATTAGAAAAAGTGTCCTCATTGAAAACTGCTGTTGTTGTGGAGTATATGTTATAATTGCGAATGGTGAAGATTTCATCCATGCAACCTTCGGAGAAGTCATTCATACTGTTCTACAGATATCAGTCAATGTGCACCTTGCAAGAATTGCACATTGTCTTCGACAGTTATCTTGAACTATCTGTCAAAGAATGTGAGTGAATCAGACGAATGTCTACAAGTGGAACAATTGACCTTGCCTGCATCAGAAATTCGACACCTCTACCTATGCAACTTGATAAATTCTGGCCATCAACATCGAACAAGATGAACTTGGAGACGTTAACTCACTGAAACATTGCTGATGCTTTAGTGAACACTGGATTTCCAATGATTGCAAGTGGAATGATTTTCAATGAGGAGTTGGTGCCTGCTGTCAGGACTCAATCTGTGGGCTCTGTCATTACCTATCCAACTGCGCTGTTGAATAAATCAAGAGGTACTAAAAACACTTGGGTTGACAAGGCGCGATCTTGGAGACTTAAGATGGCCGCCGTTGTTGCCAGCGTAGAAGACAGCAGACGTTCTAGTCTCTCAGACCCCAGCTGCTGAGACTTCTATGTGGAGCGCGAGCGTCATGGAAAACGCGCACTTCACCGAAGATCCTAGCTGAGGAGGGTTGTTTTCCTGAGTGACGAAGATTCTTGTAAAGAGCATTTCCCAGTTTAAGAAGTCGAGTACCAGAGCGTATCATTTGTGGAAGACGTCGGAACTCTGACTCGGCGCAGAAAGCCAAGCGCGAGTTTCTGAGGGCATTGTGAGCGTCAGAATGAAAAGGCAGTGAAATATCGTTGACAGCTGCCAAGACGTTGAGAAGTAGCCGTCAGTCAAAACCTATCGGAGATTCAAGTCCTAGGGGGGCAAGACCGAGCGAGAAGCACCTACAGTGCCAGTCACTGAAAACACAAGCTAAGTGAACTGCTACCTATTGCCTGTGAAATCTAAGATATATATATATATATATATATATATATACATACGTGAATTGCAATTCAAGAAAGCTACTGTTGTTCATTTGAAAAATAGAACTTATAAGTAAACGTTTAAAAGAAAAGGAAAGACGATATGTAAAATATGTAAATACTTACCTCAACTGCTAAAACTGCTCGAGGAGCTCAGTGAGCCTGCAAGGAAAGAAAAGAGAGCAAGAATTAGTCATCAGACAGAGGGCTAATATGTAATAAGGAAAGACAATTCAAACAGAAACCCATATTAAAAGAAAGCTCTTAATATTAGTGAAGTAAGTGCACCTTCCCTACCAAAAAGTATTATTGGGTAACATTAAGTAAGAATCATCAGGAAAGAAATTAATCTATGTTTGCTGTTTATTTGTTATAATAGTGACAACTGATAGAAGAGCTGAGCTATATCATTTCATTAAGGAGAGAGGCAAGGTCCAGCAGCACAAGGGTGGGTGAGCAGAAAAACACGCAATCAAGAGTAGACAAATGATTAACAGGAAGGCAGGAATGTAATGTTGTGCTATTGCTTTTAGGTTCCTCAAACTACAGAGCCACCAGAAGGCAGAGACCAGAGGGAACCAGCGCAGGACCATTCTCTTCTCTGTTTGTTATTTTATCCAACACCCCCTTCCCTTAGGGCAATGAAGGGAGGGTTCAGAGTATTGACCCACCGACATTGCTCAGAGGGATTTGGGTTCTAGCATCTCTGTTCCCGTGCAAGATCTTGGTGAGCAAGATAAGTTACATAGTCCTGACAGAGTGAAGTGCCCAAGTAGCCTTTGCACCTGAACAGAGATGGCAGAAGGAATTGATGTCCAGTCCTTAGGTACAATCCTAGATGCTATACAGAAGGAATTGGGAGCGGTGAGGGAGGAGAATCGAAGCTTGAGGCAAGAAGTGATTAGTGCTAGGAAAGAAACTGCTGAATTGGCGTTAAGATTACGCCAACCAAGTAGTTTGGAGAGAGAAGCCATGAACCCAGTCTTAGAGACAACTAATAGGTCCACTACTCAGGTAATACATTCTCTCTCTCCGGTCATTCCATTAGCAGCTCCAGAGAGATTTAATGGGGATCCTCAGAAAGCGCAGATATTTTTATCACAGTGCTCATTACATTTTATGTGCCGCCCTTCGATCTTCCCCGACGAGCAGTCTAGAGTGGCTTTCATACTTTCATATCTAAGTGGAGATGCAGTTTTGTGGTCCATGCCCCTAGTCACAAGAGATGACCCCTTGCTACGAAATTTTGAGGATTTTAAACAAGAATTTTTAAGAATATTCGACCGACGGAGAATTTCTCAGGTGGTGGATAATGAACTCTTAGATCTACGACAGGGGAATCGAGACTTTATCGCATACCTGGCTCAATTCAATAAGTTGGTAGTAGAGACCAATTGGCCAGAGAGCAAGAGAGCCGCAGTATTTTATCGTGGGCTGAGAGATGAATTAAAAGACACCTTGGCTCAAATTCCTAATCGGCCTACCGAAATTTCAGCACTGATAGATTTAGTGTTAGAGATAGATTTCCGTCAAGGAGAGCGGCGTGGGGAGAAGAAGAAAGATTTTAAGGTAATACCTCCGAGATTTGACCGGGCTCGGTCAGATGGCACTAAAACCTCTGACAATCATACAGGAATCGAACCGATGCAAATTGGGACAATAAGAGGCCCTTTGACTAAAGAAGAGAAGGAAAGAAGAAGAGCGAACAACCAATGTATGTATTGTGGATCCGGAAGCCATTTCGTCCGAGAGTGTCCGAAGAAACCAAAGGGTCCATTCAAGCCGAAGGAAAACTAATGGCACCACCTGTGGGAGGAGTTGAACAGGTGAGTGCGACTCAAGGAATAACTCCACATGAACACCAAGTCGCGAACAAGCTACAGTCAGCGGCGCCGCATCTAGTTTTGACGATGGAAGGGAAATTCAGACAGACTACCTTGACTGAAGTGTCGGTGATGATTGACTCAGGTGCCACAGGGAACTTCTGTGATTTAAAGTTTGCCACAAGTGTTGGAATTCAGGCAATTCGGGAGGCAAAGAGTGAACCAGTACGTGCTGTAGATGGGACAAATCTTTCTTCAGGGCCCATCGTGAGCCACACAGAGGTTATCCAGTTGACAACCAGAGAAGGACATCAGGAGGAAGTTCAGTTTAATTTGATATATGCCCCTCAATTCCAATTGATTCTTGGCCTCCCCTGGCTTACAGAGCATAATCCTACAATTAATTGGAGTTCCAGAACTATAGTGATGGATTCAAGTTACTGTTGTGAAAATTGTTTCGATTCAGAGAATCAACTTGAAAAGAACACCCCAGCGCAGGCCTTGTGTACCATAGAGTATTCCCTGTGTGTGATCAATGTTCAAGAAATCCCTGAAAAATATAAGGAATTCGCAGAAGTATTCAATGAAGTGGAAGCAGAACGTTTACCGCCACATCGAGTTTATGACTGCAAGATAGAATTAGAGCCCGGGTCAAATTTGCCATGCAGTCGTGTCTATGCCTTGACCGAGAAGGAACATCAACATTTGAAGGAGTACTTGGATAAGTATCTTGCCAATGGTTTCATTCGACCGTCCCAATCGCCTGTTTCGTCGCCCCTGTTTTTTGTGCCTAAGAAGGAAGGGGAAATGCGGACGTGCATCAACTACAGAGCCATCAATAAAATAACCAAGAAAAACCGATATCCTCTACCACTAATCTCAGTGCTTCTAGACCAAGAAAAAGGGGCTCGAATCTATACGAAGCTCGATCTAAGAGGGGCCTATCATCTAGTCCGGATGCGAGAAGGAGACGAGTGGAAAACGGCATTTCGGACAAGATTTGGGCTTTTTGAATATCAAGTGATGCCCTATGGATTGTGCAATGCCCCGGACGCCTTCCAGCACTTCATCAACAACGTCTTGAAAGAGTTTATTGATCGGTGTGCAATTGTGTACATAGACGATATCCTAATTTATTCTTCCGATGTGGCAAGACATCACGAGCAAGTGAGAGGAGTGTTGCAGAAACTACAGGAGAATACATTGTTTGTGAAGTTAGAAAAATGCGCCTTTGATTTGACCAAGGTGGAATTCTTGGGCTTCGTACTGTCACCTTCCGGAATTGTGATGGACCAACGCAAGGTGGAAGCAGTGACAAACTGGAAATCCCCGAGAAGTGTGAAGGAAGTTCAAGGCTTCATAGGATTCGCTAACTTTTATCGGAGGTTTATCAGCGAGTTCTCCAAGAAGATCCTCCCTCTCACCAAGTTACTGAGAAAAGGAACCAAGTTTGAGTGGTCTGAAGAAGCGGAAGAGGCCTTTCAATCGTTAAAAAAGAATTTCACCACAGCGCCAGTTTTGTTGCATGCTGACCCCTCAGAGCCTTTTTACGTAGAAACTGATGCGTCAGATGAAGCTGTGGGAGGAGTGCTGTCTCAACGACACAAGACCACCGGCCAACTGCATCCGGTTGCCTACAGATCCAGAAAACTATCTCCTGCCGAAGTGAATTATACCATCACGGAGAAGGAGCTGTTGGCTATCAAGGACGCCTTTAAGGAGTGGCGACACTATTTGATGGGGGCTCGACATCAAGTAACGGTGTTTACGGATCATCGTAATTTAAAATTCTTGAAAACGGCCAGAACACTTACTCCACGACAGTTGAGGTGGTCTCTGTATTTTGCAGATTACGATTTCATAATCACTTTTCGTCCTGGAGCCCAAAATGGGAAAGCAGACGCGTTATCCAGAATTGGTACTGAGTTTCAGAAAACCTCCAAAGACATTCAGCTAATCATTCCCAGTGATAAGATTATCGGAGCCATAACCACCATTCAACTACAAGAGTCAATTGCAGATGTCATGAGCGAAGAGGCCATGCAGAGATGGGTGGAAGAAGACACCAACAGAAATATAATTCAACAATTGCCCTATCATCAGAATGCCTTGTATCTACCAACAATCGAGTTACGACAGCAAGTAATGCAAGAGTGTCATGACGACAAACTGGCTGGCCACAAAGGAGAAGCTAAGACAGAGGAATTAGTCAAGAGACATTATTGGTGGCCTAAAATGGCGTCAGATATTGAGAGGTATGTTAAGTCTTGTGAGATTTGCGCGCAGGGGAAGTCAGAACGGCAGGCTCCAAAGGGGTTATTGCAACCCCTACCCACACCCCCCCATCCATGGCACACAGTTACATTAGACCTTATAACAGACCTACCCGTAAGTCAGGGATACGACACCATTCTAGTAGTAGTGGATGCCTTCTCAAAAATGGCCCATTTCACAGCTCTAAAGGGGGTACCTACAGCCAGACAGTTAGCTGCTCACTTTAGCGCCCAGATTGTTAAAATACATGGAATTCCTAAAATAGTCATTTCAGACAGGGGTTCTCAATTTGTGTCCCGTTTTTGGAAGGCCTTTATGGAAGGGTTGGGGACGGAAGTTAGGTTCTCCACTAGTTACCACCCCGAGACAGATGGGCAGACGGAGAGAGTAAACCAAGAATTGGAACAATATTTACGACTCTTCCTTTTAAAAGAAGAAGGGAATTGGTCGGAATATCTGTGGACAGCAGAATTTGCTCATAATAATGCAAAGAATACCTCGACAGGGTTCTCTCCTTTCTTTGTGAATTATGGCAGACATCCAAACGCAACCATTCGACAAATGGAAGCAGCAGTTCCAGCAGTAAAAGAAGTCATGTCACATTTGTTTCGAATTCAACAAGAGGCCATGAACAATCTTCGATCGGCTAAAGCAAAATACAAGGAATATGCTGATCGGAAGAGAAAAGCAGGACCTTTTCTGGTTAAAGGTGACCAGGTCTGGTTAAGTACCAAAAACTTGAGACTCAAAGGAAACAGGAAGTTTCAACCTCGATTTATCGGTCCTTACTCTATAAAGGAACAAATTAATCAGGTCACTTATCGATTGGAACTGCCATCCAAGTTGAAGATACATCCAGTCTTCCATGTTTCACTGTTAAAAAAGGCTTCTACAAGTCCGAGGAGCCAATTACCTCCAAAGCCAATTCATTTGGAAACCGGAACGGAGTATGAAGTAAAAGAAATTTTGGATTCCAAGTGCTCCAGAGGAAAACTGTACTATTTGATAGACTGGAAAGGTTATGGCCCAGAGGAACCATCTTGGGAGCAGGAAGAGGATGTTCATGCACCAAGATTAGTAAAATCCTTTCATCAAAGATTCCCTACTAAGCCAAGAAGGGAAGGATCTACCTTGTTGGGGGGTACTGTCAGGACTCAATCTGTGGGCTCTGTCATTACTTATCCAACTGCGCTGTTGAATAAATCAAGAGGTACTAAAAACACTTGGGTTGACAAGGTGCGATCTTGGAGACTTAAGATGGCCGCCGTTGTTGCCAGCGTAGAAGACAGCAGACGTTCTAGTCTCTCAGACCCCAGCTGCTGAGACTTCTATGTGGAGCGCGAGCGTCATGGAAAACGCGCACTTCACCGAAGATCCTAGCTGAGGAGGGTTGTTTTCCTGAGTGACGAAGATTCTTGTAAAGAGCATTTCCCAGTTTAAGAAGTCGAGTACCAGAGCGTATCATTTGTGGAAGACGTCGGAACTCTGACTCGGCGCAGAAAGCCAAGCGCGAGTTTCTGAGGGCATTGTGAGCGTCAGAATGAAAAGGCAGTGAAATATCGTTGACAGCCGCCAAGACGTTGAGAAGTAGCCGTCAGTCAAAACCTATCGGAGATTCAAGTCCTAGGGGGGCAAGACCGAGCGAGAAGCACCTACAGTGCCAGTCACTGAAAACACAAGCTAAGTGAACTGCTACCTATTGCCTGTGAAATCTAAGATATATATATATATATATACATACGTGAATTGCAATTCAAGAAAGCTACTGTTGTTCATTTGAAAAATAGAACTTATAAGTAAACGTTTAAAAGAAAAGGAAAGACGATATGTAAAATATGTAAATACTTACCTCAACTGCTAAAACTGCTCGAGGAGCTCAGTGAGCCTGCAAGGAAAGAAAAGAGAGCAAGAATTAGTCATCAGACAGAGGGCTAATATGTAATAAGGAAAGACAATTCAAACAGAAACCCATATTAAAAGAAAGCTCTTAATATTAGTGAAGTAAGTGCACCTTCCCTACCAAAAAGTATTATTGGGTAACATTAAGTAAGAATCATCAGGAAAGAAATTAATCTATGTTTGCTGTTTATTTGTTATAATAGTGACAACTGATAGAAGAGCTGAGCTATATCATTTCATTAAGGAGAGAGGCAAGGTCCAGCAGCACAAGGGTGGGAGAGCAGAAAAACACGCAATCAAGAGTAGACAAATGATTAACAGGAAGGCAGAATGTAATGTTGTGCTATTGCTCTTAGGTTCCTCAAACTACAGAGCCACCAGAAGGCAGAGACCAGAGGGAACCAGCGCAGGACCATTCTCTTCTCTGTTAGTTATTTTATCCAACACCCCCTTCCCTTAGGGCAATGAAGGGAGGGTTCAGAGTATTGACCCACCGACATTGCTCAGAGGGATTTGGGTTCTAGCATCTCTGTTCCAGTGCAAGATCTTGGTGAGCAAGATAAGTTACATAGTCCTGACACCTGCAGAGAGATATTCAAAAGGTACGGACCATATTGTTCATGAACCTAGCAGCAAATTGGAGGAAGCTGACCTTTGTGTTTTGCAAACTGTTGAATAGGTTGTTTGACATGGTTCCAATCGAGTCATTGTACTGTCAAATGACAGATATTATTATTGTGCTTGTTAGATGTTAATAAGAAAAGGATTGTCATTGTTATGGATACGTTCTGGAACAGGTGAGCAAAGACACTTAATTCCTCTTCATATTCTGTACACGAATCTTGACCCAGAGATGTGTTTTTATCAAGGCACATATTCTTACAGGTGATGATACTATGAGCAAAATTTGAACAAAGCTTGGAACTTCAATTGCTGAACCTGTAAAGTTTCAAAAAGGATTTGCAGAGACAGAAGAAGAATGTGACTTTAAAATACCTTGTGCTCGTGTGGAAACGAGTTTTGACTATTACACATTTGACGATCTTCTATACAGTGAGTTCAATATATCGTTCCACTAAGTGTCCACCTTCCACCGACGTCATATTCTGTGCATGGACACATTAAAAGAGCATTCTACTTGATCAGAAAATGTGTAAATGTTTTGGATCATTCATATGTAGAGGAAGATCTGTTGTAATTGGGTTGGGAAGATCTTGATGGGATGCTAAAACCTATTGTAGGAAAGTAGGATCTGCTTCTATGGTTACCCCCACTTTTTGCCTGCTGCTAACCTGTGATTGACTAGTCTGATTGGGATCCTGCTAATCAGGACCCCAGTCGATCTGCTTACTCACTAAACTGTTATGAGAAGTACTTGGGTACATCCCAGATTGGATACTGGAGTACTCTTGTATGTCCCTGGGATATGGTACTACGGTGCCCAGGGCATAGGTACCCCAGAGGTCCATTATGGGCTGAAGCATGCATTATGCCACCCATGGGAGACCATTCAAAATGGAACTACAGGCCTGCCATTGCAGCCTGTGTAAGCTGGTGCTAGCACCACTTACGAAAGATGTAGGTTCCTTTTATCTAGGGTCACTGCACTTAAAACCTATAAGTCACCACTATAGCAGGCCTTTGCAATCTTGACGGCAGGGTGCTGGGTACTAAGTGAGAGGATTGCCTTGCATGAGGAGTACACCCCTACAGCCTACGGAGCCCATTCTCCCGGGTTGTCAGTGAAGGAACCATATAGAGGGGCACTGCATAATTATGCGATGACCATCTTGAAAATTGGCTGCAATGAATCCTATCATGCTTGGTATCAAACATGTTGGAATCATACCCCCACACCATAAATGGTCTGGCAGGTATGATTCCAAGCACTGCAAGAGCTCTCCGTTAAGCTCTCAGTGTTCCCGGTGCCCACCTTCTAGACCTAGACAGCACAAAATGGTTGCTGCCGACTAGAGACACATTTCTGCCCTCCTGCTGCTGAGCCAAGCTCGAACAGGGGAAGACAGAACAATAGGCATCCTGTCACAGGGAAGTGTGACCACCTACCAGACAGGATTTAGTGTATTGGGACTGGGTGGGTGCGCTTGCCAGGGCCACTGATTTTGCATGAGGCGAACATTTGGTGTCCATGCATAGTCCAGTTCAAACCAGTCCTGGGAGCCGTTGGCTCTCGCTCTGGTGCGAAACTGGACAAAGGACATGGGAGTAACCTCCCCCCTGTCCAGACCCTCCCCTGGAAGAGTCACCTTCATCGTCCCAACCCTTTCCTTAGGGAACTGAAGGGCTTACCTGGGTGTAGGTCCTTAGATTCATCGTAGGATAAGATTCAGATCAGACACCACTTCTTATACCGTTTGGGTGCTCTGGACTTCGTTTGGGCTCGACTTAGTCTCCCTTCCAGTCTGCTGCATCATCTGTGCCTGTGCACCATACAGGAACCTTCCAAGGACTGTGGGCATCAAAGACCGCTGAAGGAATCTCCCTTGGAGTGAAGTAGTCACTCCCCAGCATTCACAGGGACCCCAACTAAGTCGACCGGTCTGCTGATCCGCCTGCCCTGCCCTCTCGCCAAGTTTGAGGCCAGTATCCCTTGTGGGGATTGCAATAACCGAACCCCTGTCGACCACGTCAACTTGCAGTTGCAAAGGCTTGTTTTCTTCTTTCCAAGAAGATCTTCGGGCTCCAAAAGCTCCAACCTCGAGCATCTCCAGTGACCAGAATCTTGGTCCACACTGCATCGTGTGCATCGTGGTTTGCACCTTCTGGTGAGGTGCTTGAGGTCCTCTCGCGACTCCAGTGCCTCCGGCCTGTGGGTCCTTTTGAGAGTCACCTTTGCTCCTCTTGGGCTCTCCTGATTGCTCGGGCCTGTCCTGACTCCCTTGTTTGTGGTGAGTCTCCTGGACCTGGCTGGTCCCGACGTTGCTCCTTCTTCAGTTCCTGCGTTGGTTGCATTTGCCAAGGCTTGTTGGTGCTCCTACCAGACACCGACCCCTCAGCACACAATATCCTTTGTGGGACAGCTCGTGCATGGCTCCTGGGCTTCCTCAGCATCACCTGGTCCTCACACCTGCAGAGTCAAGGTCATCGCCAACTCTCCTTCAACATCCGACATCGGAGGGCATTCGTCTTCCAAGTCTCCTGGTCACTTTTGAGTTACATGGGCTCTGTCCCCTCTGCTTGCAGGTACCTCTCACCTGGAATCCACCTTCAGATTCTACCGGACACTTTCTTTTTCTTCAGCAGGGGCACTTTCCTGAAGTCCTCCATTGGGTTTCATGGTGGTTTCTGTCACCACTTCACACGTATCCACCCTGCTTCCCTGGTGTAGCTAACATCGGTATTAGGGTATCCACAGGTGGGGTGTCCCTTCTGTCTTCCACTGGATTTCTTCAGGGTCCACTGGAAAGGGACCTTAATCTTTAAAAATCCAACCATGACTTACACGTAGACTTGTATAGAGCACGCTGTCGTGTTCCCACACTGCACACGCTCTACGTGGGGTCCGTAGTCACTCACCTTGGGTGGTTCCTTGGGTCCCCAGCTTTTCTATGTCCTCTTGAAATTGTCTTGACTCGAGGCGTGGTTCTTATACCACTTTCTTAGTATATGGTTTGTTCCACCCCCCCTACCCCCCGGGGTCCACTGTGTATTCTGTGGTATTTACTGTGTTTCTTTGCAAAGTATTGTGTGCATTACGTTTATCTCTGGGTAGGAGATATCTAAACGTGTTGGAGAGTATTATATAATTGATACATATTTATATAAATACCTTGTGTGGTTCTATTTCATTTAATCTATACAATAAGATTGCATTCTGGTAAAACCAGCTGCTTTACACTCCTTCTGGGCTAAGCCTGAAGGCTGCTCTCCATTGCTACTACTTAGAGAGCTTTCTAAGGTTGCCTAGACCTCTTAAATCACCATAAGGGTTGTCTGGACTGGTGCAAGGTGCCCACTTACATAAGTGGACATCATATAGCAGGCCAGCTTCTCACACCTATGACATTTCTAAACGTTCTACCCATAGAACTTTCACATACATGTCCTTGCAAAACCTGTGCTACAAAAAGATATCCTTTTCAATATGCTGCTCTCAAATGTTCAACATTCTGCAAATGTACCACGAGCAATTGCCGAAACAAATAAAGAAAACTATGAAAATGTGCCTAAAACAGGAGTGATAAACATTTGTTTTCATATTCAGATCACTACAAACATTATTTGTTTTCATATTCAGATCACTACAATTGTTTGGTGTATACATACAAGGATTAAAAACCATTATTATTTGTTTAATTTCTATTTATGTCTCTTCCTCTATTATAACCACCATTTTGGAAAATGGCGGAACAGTTGCTCTGAGTAGTTATATTCTGTCTCTTAAGACTTCTTGTCCCCCAAAACCTATGTTTTGAAACCAAAATGAAGTATACAGGTTTCATGGTTCCTGAAATATTACATCATCACTGCAACACCTTTGTCATTTTTTAAAATGTCTTCCAGAAAAATTCGGTCCGGATAAGCAATGTGTACCCAAGCTAAATTACTTCTCTAACAATCCAAAAACATAAATCAGAAATGAAAATCTCTGGACAATTTTTTTTACGGAGGTATGTCAAGGGGCTGGGATTAAATTGAGCTTTAACCAAAAATGTAAGGGAATTTATCAAGATTTTACTAGGGATTTTCCGATTTGGGTTTAATTTTAATGGGGCACTCCATATCTCCAGCTCAAAGTCCGCTTGAACCATCCCCGCAAAAAGGCCATCTTGTAATAGACTGATGATAAATTTCCTAATGTCACTACCTTCTGCTCTTTCTGAAATATTTACTTCAAAAGTTTTTTATTAGTGGGTTCCAAATTAAACAGTACATACAATACTTCAAATGAGGGGCATACAGAAATAAACAACAAGAATAAGACAATAATTAAATGGCAAGCAGATGTCACTGGTAAACAGGTTGATATGGCAATAAATCACAAATTAAACACATGTATCAGAGTATTACCACACAGGCGACTAAGACTATTATCAATGACATTAGAAGTATCCAATGATCAGCAGGGAGAGTCCTAGTACATAGAACAGACCACTTAGGAATCTGTCTCAACTAGTGGCACTAGAGCACTGGCACAAGTTTGGGGAAGCGCGCACTAGTGTAAGTAGACCGTGGGTGGGGTTAGATTATTACAATTGGTGTGGTTCATGGTGGTTTGTGTAAGCTAAAGTAGAGATCAAGAGTGTCCCACATATGTCTGGTAGAAGATTCCCACGGTGAGTTCTGGAGAGTTACATTATCAGCCCCTCGTAGGTTGGTGACCCAGTTTAGCCAGCAATTAAAGGAAGCTTTGCGTGTGTCCTTCCAATTGCTGAGTACAATATTGACCGCTGCTATTAGAAGTAGGTCTATGAGCGCCCTATCATTTTCATTGAGTGACTCTGCTCTGAGGAAACCGAATGCTAGTGTCGATAGATCCTTACTAGGGGAATATGAGAAGAGTTTAGATATGAATTCGAAGATCTTATCCCAGAAAGGTATAACACATTCGCATTGGATTAATAAGTGTTCTAGGTCACCTACTTTGTCATTGCAGTTCTAGCTGATGGGATCCTCCCTGATTTTGTGCGAGTGGAGTCGGGCTGGAGTCCAAAAGGCCTTATGTAGCAACCAGAACTTTGTCTCGGAGAGTGCTGGGCCGATCTTATATCTCATGGTTGATTTCCAAGTTTTGGTCCAGTCCAACTCCGAGATCGGAGAAGAGGAGTGTGATTTTCTTATTGAGGGCAGAATGTTGTGGGCATCTTAGCTTATAAATCCTGGAAACCTGGTGACTTAACTTATGTAATTTTGAGAGATAACTCTGGAGGGAAGGGGGTATGGGTGATAGTTTCTATTTAGTTACTGCTGATTTTATGTTTAAGAAGTTATAGAATTCAAGTGAGTCCAGGTTGTATTTCTTCGAAGGAAAGAGGGTAGGCACCGTTGAAGAGTTGTTGGGGGAAGTAGATACCTTTACTAACCCATGAGTCGTTGTGTAAGGTTTTCCCTTTATAGAGTATTTTATGATTGTTCCAAAGGGATTCAAGATTAGACTGTTTAATGCTAATGTCTAAGAGTTTGTTTATCTTCAGCTGAGCGTATTTTGTGTTCTTCTAAGGGGTTTTGAGCAGGTGACCATGGTAAGATTTGCGGTCAGAAGGGTAAGATTCATAAGAAGCGATTTCTCAATGTCTAGCCATACAGGGGTGTAATTGTCAGGTGGCATGAGCCAGTATGAGCCTTGTTTTGCCAAAAATGCTGTCTGATAGACCTTAAAGTCAGCCAGGTTGACCCCTCCCAAGCATTTATCTAGTCTAAGTTTTTTCCTACTAATTCTTGCTTTTTTCCCCTTTCATAAATTTTTTGAGAGTAAAATGTCCAGCTTATGGTGGAAGCCCTCAGACAGCAGGAATAAATGAATGACAACGTACTTGTATAGCGCATGGCTACCCTGAGGCCTCCCAGCGCTATTTGATAGAAGAACAGAGAAAGCAGAGGCCGTAATGTTAAGGGAATGTCTTAAAGAGGTGGGTTTTTAGGAGCTTCCGCATGAGGGGTAGCATAGTAATTAGATAGTTCACTTGGGGAGAGATCATCATCTTGATGGCCTCGATCCTACCCCACCATGTTATAAATCTTGGTGACTATGCGTCTAAAAGAGATGTAATGTTCCCTAGGGTGTTAGTTTCGTTACGTCTCTAATATTGTGCTGCCAAATTCAATCCCTAGGTACTTTATGTATCCTGCCTGCCATGCGAGGCCAGAGTCACCCTGCATTTCCCGAGTGCCGAGAATATTCAGTGGCTTGACTTCGTACTTATCTCGGTTTAATTTATATCCAGAATGACTAGAACATCTTTCTATGGTGGTCATGAGTGCCTTGATGGAATCGCCCGGGCTCTCTGTAAACACAAGGATATCATCTGCATATGCGGCTAGTTTCACTCGAGTTTCTCCGAATTTTACTCCCATTATTTCGTTTTTGCGTTTGATATACGTGATTAGTAGTTCTAAGGCCAAGAGAAACAGAGCAGGAGAGAGAGCAGCCCTGCCTGGTGCCATGTTCTAAATGGAATGACTCCGACAAGGTTCCATTAATAGCAATTCGGGCAGTAGGGTTTGAGTAAAGTGCCAACACCATGTTGATGTATGTCTCACCAAGATTAAAAGATGACAAGCATTGTTTTAAGAATGACCATGCTACCCTGTTGAACGCTTTCTCTGCGCCCAGGGTAATGGCGATAGAGGGGGCGGCCGTTATTTTAGCTTTCTCTAGAATATGGCACAGTAATCTAGTGTTGTCATCAGACATGCGATATTTGAGGAACCCCACCTATGAATTACTGATCAATTTTGGGAGGATCGCATTCAATCTATTGGCTAGGATTTTTGCAAAGATCTTGCAGTATTTTGTGAAGAGGGGTTCTTTCCCTTCTTTCGGAATGACAATAATATTGGCTTCTCCCATCGATTTGGAGACACAGCCGTCTTTAGCTATAGAGTTGAATAATTTTAGTAAGGTAAGTTTTAGTGACTTATCAAACTCCTTGTAAAAGGAGGCCGAGAAGCCGTCTGGGCCTGGGGCTTTATTGTTTTTGAGGGATTTAATAGAGATCGAGAGTCCTTTTTAAAAAAAGGGGGGTCCCTAACGCAGATCTATCTGTTTCTGTTAGTTTTGGTAGGTTTAGTGACTCTAGGTATTTAGTGCAACCCTCAGGATCCATTGTTTGTTTATTTTTATATAGATCCTCGTAGAAGGCTTGGAACGCACTGAGGGGCAGGTTTACAAGCTCATTGCCCCTCTTTTACGTTGCTGTTGCGTCACAGCGCCATGCTGCGGGGTATTTACAACGTGATGCATCTGGGAGATGTGTCACGTTGTAAAGCCTTGTGCCACATGTAGGCCTTCTGGCGCAGGGGGGGGGGGGCGTTCCAGTGCAGGAACACCTCCTAAAAGTGGCTGAGTGAAATCTACAAGATTTCACTCAGTCACTTTTAGGGACATGCTGCGTCAAAACCCTGCGCCTGCTTGAAGCAGGCGTAAGGATTGTCGCAGCATGTTAGAGATAGGGCACCCCCGAGCCTTGCTGGAGCTGCGTCGCGCTTGCAACTCCAGCAATGCGCCACATTTCCGCCGGGGATGCGTCACGCATCTGCCCATCCGAGCGCCACGGTGCGCCGCATTGTACCGCTTTTGGCCGCCATAAGTGTGGCAGGGTATGCTCAGACGTGAGTCCCTTTCTCACTTTGCCACTGGATTCAAGCAAGCCGGGCTGAAGACGGCTGTAATGCCAGAAACCGGTCCTCAGAAGCTTGTTTCCGGTCCAGGGAAGGCATGGCTTGGCGGTTCGGGCTGGACTGTTCCCATGAGGCACAGGGTCAGACTGATTTGCATATAGCCATGTCTGAACTGGGGTGGCAGAGTGGGCTAAAGAACGGTGATGGGTCAAACCCAGATCTTTTGACTGGGTGTGAGTGTTTGATTGGTTCAGATGCTCCGTCCATCACCACCCCCTTTTGTACCGCTTTTGGCTGCCATAAGTGTGGCAGGGTATGCTCAGAGGTGAGTCCCTTGCTCACTTTGCCACTGGATTCAAGCAAGCCGGGCTGAAGATGGCTGTAATGCCAGAAACCGGTCCTCGGAAGCTTGTTTCCGGTCCAGGGAAGGCATGGCTTGGCGGTACGGGCTGATCTGTTCCCATAAGGCACAGGGTCAGACTAATTTGCATATAGCCATGTCTGAACTGGGGTGGCAAGGTTGGCTAAAGAACGGCGATGGGTCAAACCCAGATCTTTTGACTGGGTGTGAGTGTTTGATTGGTTCAGATGCTCCGTCCATCACCACCCCCTTTTGTACCGCATTGTAAATGCGGCGCATCAGTGGTGGCGCACGGGTGGGCAGATGCGTTGCAACTCTTCTGGCGCATCTCTGCTGATTAGCAGAGATGCGCCAGAAGTCATAAATCTGCCCCCGAGTATCTCCTTTTGTGTGGTTTGGATGTCATTCCTGGAATCTTTAATGGAGGATATAATAAATTGCCTCTGTTTATGTTTGAGATAGGATGCTAGTAATTTACCTGCCTTGTTCCCCTCACATAGCTTTAGTGCCTTGAATTTATTTATCAACACTCCGGCGCGTTTGCTCACTATTTTATTGTATTCGTATTTCCTCTTGATTAATTGATCAAGGGTGTTGTCTATATTCGCAGAATGTGATATTTGGAGTGATTTGATTTCTTTCTCTAACGATTCAAGTTCTAGATTTAGCTTTTTGTTGACCTTTGCTTTGATACCGATAAGGAGTCCTCTAATGGTCGCTTTAAGTGCATCCCATAAAGCGGAGGTGTTCATATCCGTCAGATCATTTAGTGTAATGTTTTCCTTAATTGCGTTTTCAATCTTCAGTTTGTTTGCTGGGTCAGAGAGTATTACATCGTTAAATCGCCAACTTTTTGGGGGTAGGATAGTCTGTGTTTTGTTTCGTAGATTTTGCCAGGTCATGGACTTCCGCTAGTTTTTTTAGTATCATGTCCTTCGTGCTGTTTAGGTCTGGTTTGGCCTTTATTGGTGAGTCTGAGGTAGCTGGCTCCGGTTTTACTTTCTTATAGGAAGTTGTGCTTTCTTTGTCCGCCATGGAGAAGTGTGGCTCACTGGTTAGAGGAGGCAGACCCTGATGCAGAGGTCAGACCCGGGACCAGGGTTCAATTCCCGACGTGGCAGGGTCTTGAGCCCAAATGTCCACGGACTCGATAATTCTCGCCTCGGTGCCTACTCAAATCATGGGTTCACACTCTGCAGCCCTGGGCAATAGCTTGCTTAATCTCCACTACAGCCCCCCCGCGGCGGGATGCCTGGTCTTCACCTTGGGGATGCCCAGTAGGGGTAATCTCGCAGGGAAAGCCAGGACGGGTTCCCAAAGCAAGCGCTAAGAGACCTGTCGGTGATTTGGCGCTATATAAATCGAAATTAACATAACATAACATAACATGTTCGAACATGGTTGAAGTGGTTAGTCCCAGACTCTTTGGCGGTCCTTAATTCCCAGTCTCTCACTTAATGGTGTTTTATTCACAGTCTCAGTTAGTGCGGAGAGAGTTGGGATGTGGTGTAGAGCCTCTGCTGGATAGGCGGTGTTAGGTAATGTTGGGTAGACACTGTTAGGTGTTGTTAGGTGGAGTGCTGATGCCTTGATTAGAAGTCTACTTCCTCTGATGCTGATGGCTCAGTCGACAAGACTCTTACAATCATGCGCTCTCTATACGCACGTAGGTCTCGTGGGGTCAGGATCGCAATGGCGTGGTGAGGCTTGATTGCGAGTGGGTGCAGGTAAGCTGATACTGAACTTTCTTGTGCCTCCAATTATCACCACTGCACTCAAAACTCATCAGGGGAGGAGGCCTCTTTTGAACAATGGATGGGTCTGAACTGGTGACAGGGGTGTCTATATTGCCAGCAGAACCAGCAGTGCCAATAGCTCTGGTAACGACTGGCTCAGTGCCGGCAGCGTCAGCAGTAGGTGCTGTCTGGAGATGGTGGTATTGATGGTATGGTGATGGTGTGAGACGCGATCCTTGTGGTGTGTACCTTAGTTCTCCACCATATACGATCGGGGCATTGTGCTGTCAAATGCGTGCTGCAGGAAGGGAGCAGGACAGAAGACCGCAATAAGGCATCACAAGGCCAGCGCACAATGCGCAGCGAGACGGTGGCTCTGATGTGAGAGATAGGTCTGCCGCAGCGCGAGTGTATCGCGGAATATCTTGAGGCACCCACCTTATTGTTCTGTGACCTCCAGAAGGTGTTGTGGCGGGGTAGTGAAAGATCTTTTTGGAATCGTTTGTTTTAAAGGAGCCAGAGCGATATGGGTGGCGCCGCCATTTCGGGGATGTCAGGTGGTCTCCGCTCTTCGCATTCCTCGTAATAGAATAAGTCCTGACTTTTCAACTTCTAGTGTTCATATCGTATGGGCTGGGTCACTGGGTGTTGTGCGTGAAATTTGGAGTGAAGAACAGTTTTTTTACATCGGTCTTTGACGTGAACTTCGCATTGCCGCCATTGCAAGGTCAGGCATCACGACGTGGGGAACTAATCTTCTAGCTGCCGGCGGCTCAGAAAACAGCACAGGACACCCACCTAGGCTGCGCAAGGTGCTGGGGTGCTCCAGTAAAGTTGTGCGCTCATGAATCACGTGAAACATCGACCTATAAGGGCTTCTAGGTTGCCCCGGACGTCACCGCCATTTTGGTTCTTTCAGTCAAGGTCCGCACATAGCCCCTCACGTTTCAGATTTGGTGTCTTTTAAGTTGTCAATCCAGGATAGCTTGGTCGCAACGTGTTCTACAAGGCACAATGGGGTGAAAGCTGGTCTTTGAGTCAGTAAACTCGCAGTTTGTCTCCCGATTTTAGCATAAGTTGCTCTCCCGTGTGCCGAGCGGTGGGTTCAGGCAGCCATTACCACTGCTGTGCAAGCCATGCCCCTTTCTGAAATATTTATGATCTTGAAGTTGTTCCGCCTTGTCTCGCTTTTTTACCTCTCGAGTGTCTCTTGTGTAGTCTTATCCTGGGTTTAGGAGAGCTAAATAATGAGTTTCTTTCACTATCTAAAGATGTTTTTGGCATTGCCCCTTCTAATGCCATGTCTCTACAGGCTAGCTCGTCTGTGTTTTCACCTAGTGTTTGACAAGTCTCCTGTACATCTTTCTGGTTTCCCTCCGAGATAGAAAACCTGTCTTTTATTTCATTCGAGATTTCCTTCAAAGTTTGACTAGAGGACTTGCTATGCTGGGCATCCTGGAGGATGTGGTAGGTTTCCGAGGTAAATATGCCGTGGCGGGTATTGGCACAGTGATTGCCTAACATGTTATCGCCTGCCTTTGGAAAGCCTGGGAGCCGCAGATGCTGGCAAAATGGCGATCCTGAATGGACTGGGGCGCTAAGGCGTAGGAACAGATATACACTGCTAGGGGCTCGCCTCGTAAACAAACACAAAGGGGGAGATGGTGGTCGCACTAAGGCCTGGGTCATGATGGACTTGACTAATGCATGCCATCTTACTATTAGAATGTTTTATACTGTTTTCTATCCCAGTTGTTTGTGCATAAAATACATTTTAATTATTTTAAAAAATGATTACACTTGGAATGCGGCCCTCCGAGAGGTTGGATGGGCAGGCCACATCATGCTAGAGACCCCATTGTGGCGAGGCACTAGATTGCTGCAGGTGGTGGCCCTGCTGGTGTTCTCGCCCTGGGACAGCATAGGTTTAGCAGCAGTCCTGGATGTGCTCAGTGGCGGAACACTCAAATCAAAGACCTACAGGATGAGTTTGCATGCACCGCACTCATTCTTTCCACTATCTCCAGCACGCCCTACTCCCCACAATACAAGAGACTTTCCATGAGTTTTCCACACTGAAAGCCAAGATCCTACTTGCGCACCTCCAGGAGCACACACTGTCGGATATATATATAAAATGCTGCTGAATAACATGCCGGACCCGCTGGCGGGGTTCAGGCGGCTGGGGAGAGTGACCTGGACCCGGTTGACGATGATGGGAGAGGCGGTGGAGGCCACCAGAGACGCAGTGATAGCCTCCTAATTCCAGCTGATCCAACTAAAAGTGCTCCACAGGGTGTACTACTCTAGAACTCTACTCCATAGAATAGGCTTTAACCCTGTGCATGCCTGCTTTCGATGCGGCGAGCCACAGGGAGACTTGCCCCACATGTTCTGGCACTGCCCAAGATGTGCCCACTTTTGGGGAAATGTGTTAAGAAAACTTGAGGGAGTGCTGGGATGGGCTGTCCCCTGGGATCCCAAACTCATTATTCATGTCACAGGCGACCTCGGGGAACACGCTACCAGAAGGCACTCCTGTGGCTGAGTTTAGTTATCACCAAGAGAGACATCGCTAGGGCGAGAAAATAAGCAGAAGGGCCCACAGTGGAGGCATGGCCAAGGGTATGAACCATAGTATGGGCTCGAGCGTCCGATATATTTATCACAGGGATAGCCCCAGAAACACTTCAAGATATGGAAGGAATGGTCGGAATACAGGAGGAGCCACCTGGAACTTCATAGGGACCAGCCATAGGCGGCAGAGAGCACATAATGTTTTTTTTTTTTCCAATGCATGATTATATGTAAAGGGATCAGGTCTTCTTATATATGACTTTGGTGACTTCAGTATGCTGATAGCTCCACATTCTGTTGTCTGGTGTAGTAATATGGTGATGTTTATGTATGCCACTCTGGGTGCGCTGTTACGGTTTATCCAAAACACAATGAAAAACGTTTATATATATATATATATATATATATATTTTTTTTTTTAAATCTAACATGGGTTGGAACCCTGTCTGACATGTTGTCTCAACATCTTGATCTGCTAGTTCCTGCAGTGGGACCAGATCTGGGTCACCTTTCCTCCCGTACTTTGCTGCCAAGATTTTATATCTATTCGATAAGTGAACATCTTTTGCAAAGAAGGGAACATGGTGGCATGGACTGCCCTTATTAGCCATGTGAACATTTATTTCTTTTCACCATTTACCTTTAGCACTGCTTAGTATAGTACTTACCTCGAAAAGGTGCCTCGCCTGGGCCTCGGTCTTTCAGCATGAGATGGCGTCAGCTCCAGGAGGTTGGGAAGCAGGCACAGCCATCTGCCGGAAGGCTGTTATACAAATTCTGTACCAGGGGAGCATTGACAGCAACAGAACAAGCTGGTCGACAGCAACTGAGAGGAGTACGGATCTCGCCAGAGGAAGACAGTGGGGAGCACCAACCCATTAGTCAGGGCAGTAGAACCCGCTTGCGAATGTCCATGGAGGAGCAGCAAGCAGTCCAGCTGCAGCAGCACACTCCATAAACAGCTTCTGCATACATACAAAACCCAGAATAATTCGCGCTGCTTATAGTTTTGACAAAAACTGGAGAGATGAGATTAAGACGGTGTCAGATATCAGAACAGCTTTCTGCTCACATAAAATCACTAACCGGTACCAACTCCGACTAGGAGGCTTACCAAAGACCTAATTGAGAGCAGGGGTTCACTAAAGGAGGCACACAAGGGAATCTGAATTGGGACTTGGCAACAAAAGCCTACATATGTAGAGAAGGAACTTAAGTAAAGTATCTTACAAAAACCACTCGGAGCTGAAATTACCCAAGAAATCTAGTAACCAAATGCCTATTGTAGTAGTGTGGGGCCCTAGGCCCACATGGTAGAAGAACTGCGACACATGGACACCAGTGGTACGTGGGTTAGTGAGCCTCGAGCACGTGCGCTCGGCTCCTTTTATTAACTGTGTCACGTGATGTCGTGACATCAGTGGTGGGTGGGTGTTCAGTGTAGGCATACATGGTTAACTCTTAACAGTGTCAGATAGGACACCACATTCCTCCCAAACTTTAATAAAAATTAAGGAAAGGCAAAAAGTCCGAGCCTGTGGGAGGAAGTACATAAATATACAGTAATTACAAATTTACAGTGAGTCTCTTCAGCTGCTTGCTTGATGACGGTGATGGAAATTGCTGCTGAGACTTTATTTCTTCTTAGATCGACGTCCGGGTTCTCGGTGGGCGTGTTCTTCTTTGCTTGCGTCGTGGACGTGTGGTGGTCAGTCCACGGAGATCTTGCTTTTGAGGATGACGTCAAACAGGATGACCAGAAGTTAAACTTGGATGGGGTTGTCTTCAGCTGGTCCGTCGGTTTCTGCACTGTAGGCAGCTTGGCTTCACTTTTCAAAGGGTGGAGTGTTCGAAGGACATTCTTCTCACTAGGACGCCCCTCTCGCGGGTGTTCTCCTGCCACGAGATATCACCGGAGGTCCTTTTACCAGGTTTCCACTGGGCCGGGTATTATTCCACAGCGTTGCTCCAACTCCACAGTCTGCATGTGAATGGAGGAGTCGATGGGGTACTACCTCACAAAGTCCGTAGCTCCACCTGAAGGGTAGTTGTTGACTCTTGCCTTTGCGCACAAGTTCCTCATCTTCCCGGGACATGCAGGTTAGACAGCGATGGACTCATCTCTCGTGTTGGGACCCTCTGCCACCGGTGTCCCTGAGGCCTTTGCCCCTTGAATCTCCACGGGCTGGTGTGGATTGGTCAGTTCTCCTTGTTCAGGACATCTGAGCTCCCTCAGCTTCCAGACTTCCGCTCAATCCCAAAGGTGGGTGTTGCCAATGGTCCGGCCTGTGCTCTCCTACCGTCCACGGGTCGTCGAGGTCTTGTGAATAGGTGCCTGTTCTGTTCTTGGTGCTATCAGTGTTCTCCAGGACGTGCGGGTCACTGTACACGATGTTGTAGTGTGTCACCTCTTCTTCTTCTTGTAGGTGTGTGGACTTGTTACACCTCTCTTCACCTTTTCCAGAAGTTGTTGATGATGGCGTCGTGCCACATGACTTCTTCTTCAGTTCTCTTCTTCATGGCATCGTGCCACTCTTCTCCTTTTCGAGCGGTCACCTTTCTTCCTTTGTCTTGCTGACCAGGCTTCTTCAAGCAGCGTGCACTCCGCCTGTTTCCTTCTGGTCTTGTCCTGTCTTTAGGACACTGTCTTCTCTCCACTCTTCGGTGACTGGACCGGTCATTACGATCTTCTCTCTTGCCTCCTTTTACTTCCAGTTACTCTTGGTGTTGCGTCCGTCTCTCCGGGTCTTCTGATCTCTCGGTTTACGGACGTCTTCTGGCAGGACATATTCATCCTGACTTGGCAGAAGTTCTTCTTTCATTTCTGGCAATCATTTTGGGTGATCGGCTTTTGTTTGGGCGCCCCTCTGGCTTGTCGGATCATCCTTTTTCCTGGGCGATCTTCTTTGCTACCAGATGGGGTGGACAGCTTGCTCTTCGTGAGTCTTCTTGCTATCCGCGACCGTTGGGATCGCTATTGGTTCGGCTGCAGTGCTTTTGCGTTGGCGCAGTTTCTCCTGCGCTCTGCTTGTGCTCTGCTTTTCCGGAAGGTGAGCTTCACCTCTCCCTGGACCTTCTCCGGTGGATGCACTTCTCGTGCTCGCTTCCGGTGAGGTTCTTTAGCTTCTTGGGGCGTTCACCTTGCTTGGTTGTTTCGCCTCCTTTTGGCTGCGGGGTAACTTTGCGTTACTCTTCCGGTGCACGTCAGTGTGCAGTGTAGTGGCAAGTTCTTGCTTCACTTGGTACCGTCGTGATACATCTTCAGTGTAGCTTTGTTCCTTGCGGTTCATTTGATTCTTTGGCGTTGTCGCTTTTCCACTTGCCTGTCGCACTTTTCTTCTTCACACTTGGGTACTTGCCTCGCACGTCTTCTGGTGCTTTGGGTGTGGCTTCCTTACTTTCAGGCGCTGTCTTGTACTGTCCGCGTCCGGGGTACACTTGCGCTCTTCCAGCGGTTGCCTTTGAAACTTGCTGCTTGCGGTAGACGTCTTGACTCTTCCTCTCCGTCCAGCGTGAGGTTGTCTTCTGCGATTGCGGTGATCACCTGTGGCCACATGCGTCACTTCTGCCGCGGGGTTGGGTCTCCGTCTTCGGCCGCGTCGCTGCAGGCTTTCTTTACCTCTGTCGGCTTTCCCTTGTTGTGTCTTGTGCTTGTTGGCTTCTTTGTGCTTCCTCTGACGCAATATCACCCAGTGACCACTAGATGGCAGTGTGGGCTGGATTCCCTTCAGCAGGAGCTTGCCTCCTCTTGGTAATTTTTCCTTCCCATGTTGTTTGGGCTTGGAGTCCTGAGCTTGCTTGCAGGACCTGTTGGTGCCAGGAGGGGGCTGGAGTCACTGCAGGTAAGTCCTTTCTTTTCCTTTTCGTAACTTGGGGCAGTTGGGGGCTGTATGCAGCTTGCAGCTGTGGTGCTTGCTTTCGCTGTCAGCCGGATGCCTTTTCACTGTTTTTTTTTTATTTTGGATGCACAGAGTGTGGGTGCACATTTCTCCCCCCAGCGCTGGCCATGCTAGTCTTTACGCTTCTTCCTCCCTGCCCTGGCAGCTCGTGACAGTTCTCGGGCGGGGAGGGGGAACTTGCAGGATCTGTGCAGTCTCGTGGGGTTGGGCACCCACTGGCTCTTTACCGTTGGTGCATTTATTTTCTCTTTTCCCGCTCTCTACCCTCAGCAGCCGGCAAAGTGTTCACGGGCTGCGGGGGCGGGAATTGCTCAGATCGGCTGCTGGCGCTCTTGCAGGTGGGGCGAGTCAGCGATCACAGCGGGTAGGCTCCGCTTAATTATCATTCTCCCCTTGCTGCTACCGCTGCACTCTCTCCTGCGGTGCGGGTACAGGGTGTCGGCAGTAGATCACGGCGCTCCTCACTCTTTCTCTCGGGGCAGGCAGCGGTGGTCGGCGTCATTGCAGTCCGGCCCCGCTTGCTTCCACTTTCGCCTCTCCACCCGCGGCTCTTCACACATGCCGGGCGGCGGGAGAGATGCCGCAGGCAGGCCGCGGGTGGGCTCCGCAGGCCTTGCTGAAAACGTTGTCCATCGGGGGTCGCCTCAGGCAGGCCGCGGGTGGGCTCCGCCGGCGCTGCTATGTTTTTATTGTTTTTCACCCTCGCCGCGGCCGCCTCTCATCACACGCGGCGCGGCGGGGGACAGCAGACGCAGCAGGCAGGCCGCGGGTGGGCTCCGCTGGCACTGCTTTATTTAAAGTTTATTTTCGGACTGCTTCACGCCCGGCGGGGCGCTTGACCATGCGGGTGGGCTCCGCGTCAGAGTTCCCCACGGAGTCGCTTCGTGCAGGCCGCGGGTAGGCTCCGCTGGCGCTGCGTTATGCAAAGTTTATTGTCGGGCACCATGGCCACGCGGGTGGGCACCGCCAATGTTTAGACATGAAGGGGGTCGCTCCTGGCATGCGCGGCCCCCCGGGGCCATTCACCGCTCACCTCCGGCCGACGGGCCTATCTTCTCCTGCGGCCTTGGCGAGTGGGCTCCGCCCGGTCAGCACTCCTCACAGGGGCACAGTCGCGGCCGGTGCAGGTGGGCTCTGCCCGGTCCGTTTTTCGTCAGCGCTAGGCCCGGGGCTTAGGCACACGCCCCTTGGGCCTCTCGGCGGCCGGCGTCGCCTCACCAGGGGGTGCCCTTCACACGGGCAGCATTCTCCTCCCCTGTCGCAGTGGCTGCGTCGCGTGGAGTTCGAAACACTCCCTCGTCGCCATTGTAGTAGTGTGGGGCCCTAGGCCCACATGGTAGAAGAACTGCGACACATGGACACCAGTGGTACGTGGGTTAGTGAGCCTCGAGCACGTGCGCTTGGCTCCTTTTATTAACTGTGTCACGTGATGTCGTGACATCAGTGGTGGGTGGGTGTTCAGTGTAGGCATACATGGTTAACCCTTAACAGTGTCAGATAGGATACTACACCTATTAAAGCCCACTCTTCCCCTAAGATTATTTTTTCGGAATTTCCTGAAAAATGAAGAGCACGGTAGCAAAGGAAACTGGTAAAGCCCGCAATCTAGGTGGCAGACAGTCCCTAAGAACTCCAGCAGAATTGAAGAGCACCGAAAGGAGGTTTTTGCTGTTAACTTGGCAGGGGTAGAAAAGGACAGTGATATTACTACTCAAAAGCATCCTCACCCAACTGTATCTAGCCCCACGTGTCCCTTTGCAGTGTTTATATGATAACTACTATCCACTACAGGATTTGGGGGGGGAGGCGGTCCTGTAGTGCCTAAAGATGTTCACTCCTGTACTTTATAGGTATTACAGATCGATAAATTGAATTTGTTGAAGAACTAACAGCATTAAATCTGTGTCAAAGCCACCCGTATCTCAGTGAAATACAAACTGTAATTAAAGCCTGTTACCATAAGGAAGCATTTGGATGACATGTTGGTAGCAACGTATGCCATGTGCTTTATTGAGGACAGACTGTGCTGAATGGTTTTTCTCAGATGGGGTTGGTCCACAAGTGGCATGAATGTTAACATGATCCATTAACTTGTGCCAGATGAATACTAATATTATGTGAGACGAGCATCCCCTTCCTTAACATCAACATGATGCTCAGTGTATTAAGAAGAATGGCATTTTTATCAGTGCTTGATTTCTACTCACAGAGCTCATACGTTACACAGTTGAATGTGACAAAATATCGATAACACAAATATCGATATACAAAAATATCGGAACAAAAATATCGAAGTCAAAAATATAGGAATCCTATCCCTAACAAGGTAAGTACAAATATATCGAAAACAATATATAGAATGACAAAAATATCGTTTTTTGTAAAATATCGTTTTTTTTTATTAAATAAAAATCTAATATTAACAAAATAATACTTATAAATGTAATAAACATTTAAAAATGTACTATAATATTAAAAATTAATACATAATGTAATACAAATTAATAAATATATAATACATAATATATTTTTCATTAATATTAACTCTAAATTAATTATTTTCATAACTTATAAAAAAAAAAAAAAAAAAAATTACTAATACATTTATATACATAAAATAATCAGACAAATAACAATTAATAACAACATAATACTAATAAAAAAGCTAAATACATTTTAGATAGTGTATGAGTAAAAATTACTATTCCCACTCCAGAGAGTGCAACAGTAGGGAAAGTGTTGGATAGCGTAGGGGTAACAATTACTATTCCAACTCCAGAGAGTGCAACAGTAGGGAAAGTGTTGGATAGCGTAGGGGTAACAATTACTATTCCCACTCCAGAGAGTGCAACAGTAGGGAAAGTGTTGGATAGCGTAGGGGTAACAATTACTCTTCCAACTCCAGAGAGTGCAACAGTAGGGAAAGTGTTGGATAGCGTAGGGGTAACAATTACTATTCCAACTCCAGAGAGTGCAACAGTAGGGAAAGTGTTGGATAGCGTAGGATTAAAAATTACTATTCCAACTCCAGAGAGTGCAACAGTAGGGAAAGTGTTGGATAGCGTAGGATTAAAAATTACTATTCCAACTCCAGAGAGTGCAACAGTAGGGAAAGTGTTGGATAGCGTAGGGGTAACAATTACTATTCCAACTCCAGAGAGTGCAACAGTAGGGAAAGTGTTGGGTAGCGTAGGGGTAACAAATACTATTCCAACTCCAGAGAGTGCAACAGTAGGGAAAGTGTTGGATAGCGTAGGGGTAACAAATACTATTCCAACTCCAGAGAGTGCAACAGTAGGGAAAGTGTTGGATAGCGTAGGGGTAACAATTACTATTCCAACTCCAGAGAGTGCAACAGTAGGGAAAGTGTTGGATAGCGTAGGGGTAAGAATTACTATTCCAACTCCAGAGAGTGCAATAGTTGGGAAAGTGTTGGATAGCGTAGGGGTAAGAATTACTATTCCAACTCCAGAGAGTGCAACAGTAGGGAAAGTGTTGGATAGCGTAGGGGTAACAAATACTATTCCAACTCCAGAGAGTGCAACAGTAGGGAAAGTGTTGGATAGCGTAGGGGTAACAATTACTATTCCAACTCCAGAGAGTGCAACAGTAGGGAAAGTGTTGGATAGCGTAGGGGTAAAAATTACTATTCCAACTCCAGAGAGTGCAACAGTAGGGAAAGTGTTGGATAGCGTAGGGGTAACAATTACTATTCCCACTCCAGAGAGTGCAACAGTAGGGAAAGTGTTGGATAGCGTAGGGGTTGAAATAACATACTTATAAAAAATTATTAATTATTACTTAATTACATTAAAATTAGTTCCCACCATATTCCCCTATCAACACACAACCCACAACAGAACACATTTATCAATTAATGAATTATTTAAAATTAATTACCAATTAATTATAATTATTTACCAATTAATAACAATTAATGTATGCTTCCTACTAATTAATAATTAATTCTACATAATTAAATTACTTCCCACCCTATTCCCCTATAAACCCATAACCCGCTACAGAACATATTTATCAATTAATCAATTAATATTAATTACAAATAATTCTCAATTAATTAATTAATAATTCCTACTAATTAATAATTAATTTAACATAATTAAATTACTTCCCACCCTATTCCCCTATAAACCCACAACCCGCTACAGTACTAAAAGACAACATTTAATTAAAGTACATTAAAAATAAATTATTAAACATATTAAATACAATATAATATACACAAAATGTATTTAAAAATCGATATTAGTAACATCGAAATTATTTACTTCGATATTACTGACATCGATATTTAAAACTTCGATATTACTAATATCGATATTAAGAGTGTCGATATTACTTACCTTCTATATTATGTCCCTTCGATATTTAAACTTCGATATAATTGTATATCGAAATTTAAAACTCGATATTTTGTCTGTGTATCACACAGTTTCATGCTTGAGTATCTTATCAAGTCCAGGGCTTTTTTCATTCAATGCTGGGATTTCTAGTACTTGCGAGACCATTATAAAACCAGTACCAAAAGTCCCAAAATTAAAGGAAAATTACTGGCGTAGATGACCCATTCAAACTGGGAAACGTTGGAGGTCTGCACATCCTAAAATTGAGCTTTATTGAGAGCATAAACAGCCTTAATCGCCATCCAAAAGTTGTATTAATTTAGAAGGGGCTATTTGTGGTGTAGCATAGAATGGAGTATGCGTGGTGTGGTAGCACACGGCCATTACAGACAACACATTTTCAATTGAAATTACCATCTGAAAGAGATAATTCTAGATTCCTTACCTTAGAATTACCCCCAGGCATCAGACTAGATCTGGAGAATTTTTTCTTAGCAGTACCCCTGCGTGTCAGTAGGTGACGTCGGTTGACTCCGCGTCCGTCATCGGCGTCATGTTCGCCGGGATGGCATCGTGGTGCCTACTTAGATGCCGCCCCTGCAAACTGACATCAATTCTTTCTTATTCTTAGTCAGCCTAGCACAGATCCGGAAACAGCTACCCCTGTATAAATTTTTTGACAAAGATTTTTTCGACTTCTTTTTTGAGTATTCAAATCCTGGTGCGCGAGGGATGTCCCATTGTTGGACCGACTTTAAGCCCTGCGATGCCTCTCACAAACTGATGTCTAGGACAGACCCGCACCTCGTGTGCCTCTGGTGCCTAGAGCGCGACCACAACCCGAAGTCGTGCTCCGACTGCCGGGCCATAAATCCAAAGCCTTTGCAGGAGAGGTCCGAAAAGCTCTTGGAGGCCCGGCAGTCGGCTCCACGTTCTTCCTGGTCTTGCTCAAAAGGAAAGTCTCAAGACTGGTCACAGAGCCCTCACACCTCATCACACTCAAAGTCCTCGGGTAAGTCATAGCACAAGAAGAAGGTGAAGCACCAATGTTCTTCACCTTCTCCCCGTCGGTCGGCTGATGCGACGCGGGGGAGCGTCGTCGCTCATAGGCTCGGTCTTCGGTGCCTCCTGGGACGACTCCGCGACTTCCTCCATTGCCGAGAGCCAGAGCATCCTCTGCCCAGTTTCCTGCAATTTACGAATCCCTACATTCCATCTTTGGGCAGCCTGACTGTCGGTGGGGGGGTCCTTGGCTTTCGATGCCGGCGGCTCCGGCCCCAACAGACCCCCAAGGATCCAGGCCTGGATCTGGATCGAAGCCGGTCAACCTTACTCTACCTTCTCCAGCACTGTCCCCAGCGTCGGTCATGTCCCTGACTGACGCCATTCCCGACCTCACCCCCACGATGGACCCGGATCGATGTCGGCCGCCGTTGAACCCGACACCGGAGGCTACTTTTGTTCCCCTGTTCATCCCTGGTGGTCCCTATCATCAAGAATGTGGTGATGAGGAATAGGAGGGGTCGCTGGACCCTGTAGCAGACGAGCTGGACTAGAGAGAGGGCCTAGACACTTAACCAGACCTTGGCATGCTTTCTCCCTTTACCATGGCTAGGGAGAAGGGAGCGTCTTATGCTGAGGTGGTGCGAAGGCCAGCTGAGGCTCTGGGCCTGGAGCTCCCTTCAATGGCATTCAGAACTAACCTTCTGACAGAGGTGCTTCAACCAGCAGCAACCTCCTCTGAACCCCTTTTGCCGTTCAACAAAACCCTCATTGACATCCTTCTGGGCACCTGGTCCAAGCCCAGTACAGGGGTTCCTGTACAACGGGCAATTGCCTGCCACCACTGCCCGGCTCTAGGCGACCCAGTTTTGCTCACCCAACACCCTTCCCCCCGAAAGCTTGGTGGTTCAAGCCTCTTCGTCCAAGGGCACATTCCCTTCTGCACCCCCGAGATAGGGAATCCAAGAAGCAGGATCACCTTGGGAAGTGCATGTTCTCTTCCTCCAACTTAGCACTGCGGTCTATGAATACTGCGTGCCTCTTGGGCCGATACTCCCATATGATCTGGGACTCTGTTGCGCAGATGCTGCCTCAGTGCCCGGGCCGTTCTCTCCCAGGCAGTGGTAGATGGGAGAGACGCAGCCAAATTCACAATAAGATGTGGATTGGATACCACCGACTCACTAGGCAGAATGATTGCCACGTCAGTAGCCCTTTGGCACTACACCTGGTTGAGAACGTCTGGCTTTTCGGGGGATGTCCATTCAACATTGCTGGACATGCCCTTCGATGGGCGACTCAGCGTTTGAGTGCTTTAAGGATTCTCACGCTACGGCCAGATCCTTGGGCCTCGCTGCGTCGTCCCGTCCCCCTCAGTCTGCTTTTCGCCCCTTTCGTGGCTACGGGAGGGACACCCAACCACGCCTGACCCAGTCCAGCCACTGGTTCATGCAAGCTGCACAGCCTCTGCGTGGCCCCTGGGCCCAACGATGCGGGTCTGGGAGCCAGCGGGCGAGCCAATTCACTCTTTCCCTTCTGCAGCGGCAGCCAAACCTTCCTAGTCCAATCTTTCAGGGCCACCAAAGGCCAGTGGGCGTCAGGATTCACCATCACCTCCCCCACGGGCAAGTCATCACGTAATACAGGTGGGTTTTGCAAATAGTATGAAGGGGCCACTCCCTCCCCTTCAAGACTACCCCTCCTTCCATGCCACCAGCTTTCGATCCCATGTCGGAGGATCATTTGGCACTTATCCGCCAGGAAGTCTCAGCTCTCTTGGCCAAGGGAGCTATCGAGAGCGTCCCTACGCCAGAAGCAGGTCGTCATTGCTATTACTGCTACTTTCTGGTGCCCAAGAAGGACAAAGGCCTGCATCCTATTCTAGACCTCGGCCCTCAACCGCATCCTCTGGAAGAAGTTGTTCAAAGTGCCAACCTTGGCCCAGGTCCTGTCTGCTCTCGAGCCTAGAAACGGGATGGTGTCGCTGGACTTCAAGGACTCCTATTTTCACTTCCCCGTCCTACTAGCTCACAAATGCTACCTACGGTTCACGGTAGGCCACAAACATTTTCAGTTCACCATGCTCCCCTTTGGCCTCACCAGTGTCCCTCGGGTGTTCACGAAAGTGATGGCTGTGGTTGCAGCCCATTTGGGCAGATCAAGTGTTCCAGTCTTCCCCTATCTCGACAACTGGCTGTTGAAGGGAGGCTCGCCCCAGGCTATTATCTCCCATCTCCAGACTACAGACTACTCCTGCATTCACTGGGGTTCACTATCAATGTGCCGAAGTCACACCTGACTCCCTCTCAGATGCTTCCTTTCATCGGGGTGGTTCTGGACGCGGTGCAGTTTCGGGCCTATACTTCCGAGCAGCGAGTCTGGGATATACAGGCTATGATATGATGCTTAAGCCTCTATCCCGGATTTCAGTGAGAATGACCCCGATGCTGCTGGGCCTCATCGCCTCCTGCATCCTGCTGGTGGATCAAGCCAGATGGCATGTGCAGGCTCTGCAGTGTGATCTGAAGTTCCGGTGGGTGCAGCATCAGGGGATCTTTCAGACTACATCCAGATCACGGATAGAACTGCACAACAATTGCAGTGGTGGTTAACGAACCATGATTGGGTCAGAGGCAGATCCCTCTCCCGTCTCCAACCAGATCTTACAGTAGTGACAGATGCGTCACTTCTGGGATGGGCGGCCATCTGGAAGAAGCAGAGATCAGAGGCGCCTGGTCTCGGCTCCATGTCAACCTGCTGGAGCTCCGGACGATCCACTTGGCACTGAAGGCATTCCTTCCCTCTCTCAAGGGGAAAGTGGTGCAGGTGTTCACGGACAACACCACCGCCATGTGGTACTGCAACAAACAGGGCGGGGTGGGGTCATGGACCCTAAGTCAAGAGGCTCTTCGTCTCTGGACAGGGCTGGAACATCGGGGCATGACCCTGGTAGTTCAACACCTGGCAGGTTCTCTGAACGCCAGGGCGGACTAACTCAGCCGCCGGTGCCTGGTCGATCACAAATGGTGTCTTCACTCTGAGGTGGTGCAAGGTCTCTTTCTGCAGTGGGAGGGGGGAGCCTTGGTTAGATCTGTTTGCTACTGAAGAGAACGCGCAATGCCAGCAATTCTGCGTGTTGGAGTTTCCGAGGCGGAACTCGCACAGCGATGCTTTTTGCCGCAAGTGAACATGAGCCTCCTGTACTCCTTTCCACCTGTACCACTTCTGCCCAGAGTGCTGAAGAAGATCAAGCATCACTCTTAAAGGCTATTTTACAGCCATCTCTGCCCTCCTTCGGCTACCTGATCAGCCATCTTTGTTCAAGTCCCCTATGGTAAATAGATTCTTTAGGCCATTACTCATCTCTTTCCTCTATCTCCTTTTGTAATCCCCCAGTGGGACTTGATCCTTGTCAGTGGGACTTGAACCTTGTCTTAACTTATCTCATGTGCGCTCCATTCGAGCCTCTTCACAATAGTCCGCGCTGGCTCCTCACCTTTAAAACTGCCTTCCTTTTTGTCATCGCCTCTGCTCTTCTCTGTGCATCTGGACAAAGTGCTGCTTTGAACGAGACCCTTGTTCCTTCTAAAAGTGGTTACATCATTTCAAATTGGACAAACCATTTCTTTGCCCACCTTTTTCCCACCTCCGCACTCATCAAGGAGGAGGAGAAGCTCCACCGTCTGGACCCAAAAAGTGCGCTGTCCTACCTTGACACAAAAGATTTACGGGTGAATGATCAACTCTTCGTTGGCTATGTAGGTGTCAAGAAAGGTTGGGCTGTTCAAAAACGTACCATCTGTACATGGGTTGTGCTTTGTAATAAAGTCTGTTACACTTTGGCGAAAAAGGAACCTCCAGTAGGGTTCCGAGCTCATTCCACTAGAGCTACGTCAGCCAACACTGCCCTTGCATGTGGAGTTCCACTCATTGACATCTGTTAGGCAGCCACGTGGGCATCCTTGCACATGTTCACCAGACATTACTGCCTGGACAGCCAAGGCCGGAGGGATGGCTATTTTTCCTGTTCTGTCCTCCAGGACTTTCTGGTGTGAACTTGGTTCGCAGACCCTCCTCTGGGGTTGATATTGCTGGGGTTTGTATTCTAAGGTAAGGAATCTGTAACTAACTGTCTCTTTCAGATGAACAAGTTACTTACCTTCTGTAACAATGTATCTGTAAGGGACATAGGGTACTTATAGATTCCTTACCACCCCACCCATCCTCCCCGCTCTGTGAACTGACTTCTAGGTACAGGGACGCCCTTGCAGGGCCCTAGTTTTAGCGCACCAGTGGTCAGTGTTTTCCATGGCTCTGCGCTTCTGGCATGGAAAGTCGTGTCAGAATGGACGTCAGTGCGCAGGGGCAGCATCTAAGTAGGTACCACAACGTCATCCCGGCGAACACGACTCGGACGACGAATATGGAGTTGACCAACGCCACCTACCGACGCGCAGGGGTACTGCTAAGAAAATATTCTCCAGATCCAGGAATCTAACTAACCTACATCACTTACAAATACATCATTACAGAAGGTAAGTAACTTGTTCATTACATTTGCACAGACCTACAGTTTAACTAACAAAACTATATAGCGCACAAACAAGAATCTGTGGAAATGCATCACCTAGTGTATCGATTTGTTTGATCATGTTAAAGTATTTGTTTCTAACACACTTCAGAATCAACAAGAAATGTGCTTCATTTGAGCGTTCATAATTCTGATATATTGTTAAATACTTGCACATTTCATTTGAATGTTCAACCTAATTTCCTACGCAGATGACACCCAACTCATACTCTCATTCACCGATGACAGTACCAGAACCAACTTCCACAGATGCATAACATCCGCCTACAGCTGAACACAGACAAGACGGAAGTACTGATCTTTTGCAAATCAGCAACACATGGAACGACTCCTGATTGCTATCAGACCTAAGACCCTCACCCACTCCCTCCGACCATGCAAGAAACCTCAGAATCATTACTGACAACAAGCTCACCATGAAATCCCAGATCAACGTTGTCTCCTTCACCTGCTTTCTCCCTCTAGCTACGTAAGATCTTCAAATGCCTGTCCCTACACAGGAGTTGCATCATGACACAGACCCGAATCACTAGCCGACTGGCCTCTATCAATGCCCTCTACATAGGAATCGCCGTACACCTCCTCCAGAGACTTCAGACCATACAGAACGCTGCAGCCAGACTCCTCCTCAGCCTTCCTGATGAACCTACATTACACCCCAACTCATGCAACTCCACTGACTCACTGTGCAGTAGAGATGCCAATTCAAGTTGCTTACCCATGCACACAAGCCATTACACAACCAAGACCCGCATACATTAACCCCTGTATGAACTTCCAACCGTCGAGAAGACTAACCTCAGCCTCCCTTTAACTTGCCCATACTCCCTGCATCGGCCGAAGCAAAAGTGGAGGACTTTATTTCTGCCACATTGCAGCAAAGACCTGGAACAGCCTCCCCAAGCACCTCTGGAACATCACCTCACTTCTGGAATTCCAAATGGCCCTCAAGACCTGGCTGTTCGAATAAGCCTCTGGGACCTGCAAGTGCCTGAATACCCTATTGGGTGATTCGCCGTACTTTATAAATCCTGATTGATTGAAATGTGTGCTAGAAAAGAAAAAACGTTCCTACCCCCAGTATCAAGTAATATTGTCACATAAATCCTCTCACTTTGAAGTTCGAGAAAGAAAAGTAAAGACGAAGCTCCGTCAGAAGACAGAGTCTGATATTTGACCCCCTGTCTTCAAAGACGCAACAAATGTGACGAGATAAGAACACGATTTACTGGCCTGTTTACAGAAAGGCTTTTCTCCTTGGGAGGTACAAACTCGCCCTGGACAGACCAAAACAAATAAGTCCAGCAAATAGAAAGCTAGACAAATGAGTTACAAAGCCAGTGGTAAGCAAAGGACGGAATGCATTCCAAAGGAAGCTTTCTGAATGTCCCCAAGATGCAATTTAGGAAAGAGCTAAAGATCCACCTGTTTTTCAAGAACACTACCTCATGACAAAGTAACAGTTTGCGACTGCTCTCGGAACCCAAATACTACTCTAATCAGTCATTGACTGCATATTCACCTTTCACCCTCTACAGTACTCTGTTAATGTTTGTTATAAAAATCACATACATACAAACATCAAATAATTCCCTTCCTGCATTTTAATTTTGTAACATTGGTGTCAAATAAGGTATATGTGCTTTAAATTGGATGAGCTTACATCTGTTATTGCACAACACGTTATTGCTGTTTTTTATATATAAACAGGTTGTCTTCATTCAAAAAGTTATTTCCTCAGCATAGTTGATATCCCATTTCATTCTAGGATTTAATGGGTCTACTTGAACATTCAATCTCAGATATATTTATATGTTGAATAAGAGTCTCAAAAGACCAGAATCCATTTTTGAAACCCAGCCCAAGTATCCTTCATTGTTTTGACATGCCTCTGGTACTGTATTAATTCCCTCCTGGAATTTGTGTAGTATAGCCATCCTCCTCAAAGGACATACATTCCCCATTACTACACATAATCAATCACAGGCTTGTAAAGCGCGACTACTCACGCATAAGGGTCTCAAGGCACTGGGGTGGGAGGGGAGCTGCAGGTCCATTGAAGCGATGTGGTTCAGCCGAAGAGCCAGGTCTTGAGGTACTTCCTGAATTGAGGCAGTGACGGTTATTGCCTCAGGTGGAGAGGCAGGGTGTTACATGTCTTTGCTGCAAGGTAGGAGAAGGAACTTCCCCCAGCTATGGTCTTATGGATACATGGACGGTAGCCAGGGCCTGTTGAGTGGAGCGTAGGACTTTGGGGGGTATGTGGATTGTGAGGCTGTGGTTGAAGTATGCAGGTCCCATGTCATGTAGGGCTTTGTAGGTGTGTGTGAGGAGCTTGAAGGTGATTCTTATGTTGACTGGGAGCCAGTGGAGGTCTCTTACGTGGCTGGTGATGTGGTTGCGGCAGGGGATGTTGAGGATGTTTCTGGCGGAGGTGTTCTGGATGTTCTGCAGTCTCTTGAGGAGTTTCTGGGTGATGCCGGTGTATTGTGTGTTGCCGTGGTCAATTCTGCTGCTGACAAGTGCATGGGTGACAGTCTTTCTGGACTCGGTGCGGATCCATTTGAAGATCTTTTGGAGCAGGCGCAGCATGTGGAAACAGGATGATGAGACAGCGTTGATCTGGTGGCTCATGGTGAGGGAGGAGTCCAGGATGATGGCGAGGTTCCGCGTATCGTTTGTTGGTGTGGGGGAGGTTCCAAGTGCTGCAGGCCACTAGAAGTCATGCCAGGTGAAGGGAGTGGAGCCATGATGAGGACTGTGTTCTTCTCTGAGTTGAGCTTGAGGTAGCTGTTCTTCATCCAGGCAGCAACAGCCTTCATCACACTGTGAAAGTTGTTCTTGGTGACTGTTGGTTCATTGGTGAAGGAGAGAATCAACTGCGTGTTGTCGGCATTGGATATGAAGTTGAGTCCGTGGTTCTGGACGATGGCTGCGAGCAGGCCTTGTAGATGTTGAAAAACGTGGGTCTGAGGGAGGAGCCCTGAGGCACTCCACAGCTGATCTTTGGGGGTTTTAAGAGGAACAGAGGTAGTTTGACTCTATGTTTGGCTGGTGAGGAAGAAGTGGATCCATTCCAGGGCTTTTTCATGGAAGCCAGCGTCGTGGAGTCTTGTACATAGGGTGAGGTGAGAGATTGTATCGAAGGCAGCTGAGAGGTGCAGGAGGATGACGGCTGCCGTTTTGCCTCAATTGAGGAGGGCGCGGACGTAGTCTGTGATGGCGAGGAGGGCTGTCTCAGTGCTGTAGTTGCTTCGGTAGCCGGATTGGGAGAGGTACTGGATGTGGTTTGGTTTGATGAACTCTGAAAGTTGGGCATTGATGGCCTTCTCAATGACCTTGCCTGGGAAGGGTAGAAGCAAGATGGGTCTAATATGTTTGAGGTCAGTCTGATTTTTTGAGGCAGAGGTTTTTTTCAGCAAGGGGTTGATTTCTGCATGTTTCCAGTCTTCTGGGTAGGTGGCATAGTTGATGGTGTAGTGGAGTTCGGGGGTGATAGTAATGCCTGATCTGTTGAAGATGTGATGCGGGCAGGGGTTTCAAGGGTACTCTGGAGTAGATGTTCTTCATGATCTGGAGGGTATCATCCTCTGTGAAGGGTGGTCCACCTGAGTAGGGTCTGTTGGGGTCCAGCGTTGTAGGGTGCGGTGGTAGGGGGTTGGGTGGGAGGGTCAAGTGTATCACGGCTGTCAAAGCTGTTCCATATCTCCCTGATCTTATGGTGGTATTAGGTGCTGAGGTTGTTGCAGAGGTTTTGGGGGGGATGTCTGCTGGGTCTGGTGAATTCTTTGACCACAGCGAAAAGTACCTTGCTGTGGAGTCCGTTGGCTTTGACCCTTTCTTGTAGGGTCTGCTTTCTTCGTTGTTTTGATGAGGTGGTGACAGCGGTCTTTAAAGCGGAGTGGTCTTCAGGGGTATTGCTACTCAATCTCTTTTTGAGCCGTCTACAGGTGCATCTGGGCTCATGAAGGGCGGGAGAGAACCAGCTGGCTTTCTTGGAGTGTCCCTTGCTAGGTGCTTTCTTCAGGGGGGCCAAAATGTTGGCGCAGTCAGAGATCCATCGGTGGAGGTTACGTGCTGCGGTGTTGGTGTCTGTAGATGTCGGTGGATGGGATTTCACTGAGGGTGGTGGTGAGCTGTTCTTCAGTGACCTTGTTCCAACTTCTGCAGGGGTAGTAGTGGGTGTGGTGGTGTACAGTGGATTTGGTGAAGGCGAAGTAGGCGCAGCGGTGGTCGGTCCTAATGATGAGCTGTTCTTCAGTGACCTTGTTTCAACTTCTGCAGGGGTAGTAGTGGGTGTGGTGGTGCACAGTGGAATTGGTGAAGGCGAAGTGGACGCAGTGGTGGTCGGTCCTAATGGAGTCCTGTTCTTCCATTTGACCCATACTGTACCACATGGGACATGGCTGGCCAAATCCTACTCTACATTGCGCATGAAGAAAAGAAAAAGCATTCTGATCTTTGAGTGTCTTTTCTTGGCCGCTTGGGGTAGTTTTCTACATCACCTTCCAGGGCCTTTGCCCTGTTTTGGGGCAGATCTCAGACTACACATTGAATCAATCAATCAGGATTTGTTAAGTGCAACTGCTTCACCCATGAGGGTCTCGAGGCACTGATCCACTATTTAAATAATGCTGGCTACATTCCAATTTCATTTCCTGGACACGGGAAAAAAGTTATGCCAAAATGTATTTATAATCCTCATAATTGCCAAGTCAAGCTGCCCTTGTAGAAGCACAAATTAATGGGAATGACTACGTTTCAGCCCTCTCTTCTCTACAGAACAAGTCTGTGGATGAGGATTTGTTAGGCCTCCATTTCCGTCTGTATTTATCCATTTTTATTTTGTGCAATTTTACCTGTATTTATCCATATTTATTTTGGGTTTCATGGAAAAATTAAGCAGAAATTAGGGTATTTCCACATTTAATTAACCGATAAATATGCACTCATGCTTAAATGTCTGCCATCGGCAGTGCTGTGAACACCTGCAAAAGATAAACCAGTGCACTTATATGAAAATATGCACATTTCAGTATCAACCTTGTACATTTCTACTGCTGTCAAAGCCTCGTTGCTAAAATTCCTTTCTTTTTTAACCCCCTTTTCTATCAATCCACACATCTATTGGCCTGGCAGTCATGGCAGACAATATTTAGAATTACTCAAAAAGCAACTCAATTTCCGTTTTTATCCACATTTAAAAATAATAACACACAAGAAAATGAATGATTTCGGACGGTATTTATCTGTAAAATTAGTAAAAAAGGAAATCAGGGAGCATTATTTATAAACCAAAATGTACAGTTTTAAGGTAGGCTTTCATGTGGACAGTCTGCTAAAAGGGCAGCAGCGCTCTTCCCTGGCCATGTTTTTGGGAGTTAAGGATCTCAGTCTGTAGGATACATAATATCACGCCTTAGGGTTCATATGTTCATGTCCTCTCGGGGACACAAGTTCATCATGCATACTACTAGGCAGTATGATGAGACGTCTTTCTTGCCTTTTTTCCATCTTTTCCCAAGGTTCAGACATTTGATTGGCAGCCTGAGGGTCCTTGATATCAGACTGTTTAGGAGCCAACGTGCCTTGTGGTCCATGTGCACTTTACCTTCTGAAGTGTAACATCGGAGCACAGAAAGCACTCTTCCAAGAGCCGTCATACCTCACTGAATGCTACGGAGGTTGGTTCGAAAAAGCTCTGCAAGGTTGAGACAAGGATTTCCACTATTCCCATTGACCATATTCAGGCTGCGATTGCTTCTCTATCTGAAGCCCATCAGCAGTCCAGAAGTGAATTGGTGGGGGAAGACCTTCTAGTCTGAATTATCCTCTCCTTCCACTGGTCCATTATGAGAATTATACCCTCCATCTACTCCAGGCCTTTCCCAGAGTTTGATGATGAGATCCCAGATCCTGACCCTTCTGTCAGGGGCCAGTTTGTGAATCACTTCAATATACAGCCATTTCTTTGGTATTTAGCATGCAGTCTTCCGTTGCCAGTAGAGGCTGAACTTCCCACAGCACTAGTTCAGATATGTGTCAACAATTCCAACTGCATCCTCCTTTCCACATCACGTCTGTAAATCGTAATGTCTCTGATCTATCGAGTGAGTGGAAGGACCCTGAGAAAAGTGAGATCTACTTTGATTCCTTAGACTATGTCCTCTGGCTAAGGGTAAGATGGACTTTCTTCTATTAGACTGCGTTGTATAATCGCATGGATGGCTTATGCTGTCTGAGAGGCTGCATCAGTACAAATGTGTGAAGCAAGCCCTCATGAACCGATTGCAGGCTTGAATCGGGCATCTCAAACTGACATATTTCCTGCGTTTTTTCTCTGGGCCTTGGCCAAGGATTTTCAAATTATAGCTACTACAGTTCAGTCTGGAGAACATTGTGCTGATTTATTTGGGATGGAACTCAGAGTAATGTAATTTTCAAAGGTTACTTGTAACATTGTCAAAGCTTCCACCTTCACCACTTGTGAGCAATGTTGCAGTTTAGTGACAGATTCACCTTTAAGACCAGAAGGCAGAGTGTGCCCAAAAAGCAGGTCGTCTTCTGATGCTATTCTTGGTGAATCTGCGGTTCCGAGACCTGTTTGAGGGTTAACATCACTGTGCTTTCAAGAACAGGGAACATGCTCAAGTCTTCAAAAAGCAACCCAAGTCTTTGCAGCCTTCCTATTGGCTTTCTAACGGGCACTGCGCCCCAGATATCCCAATGCCCCACCTGGCCAGAGTAAAGTCTAGCCTTTTTCCTTTCGAAAATGGGTGCAGGAGAATTGTTCAATGATCTGCTTCTTATTCTGAAAAACCAAAATGCAGCCATGATTATGCCGTGTCACTGCTTGACACTGTGTTAGAAGGACCTCTCTCTCCACCATCATGTCTGGCAGATTCTATCACAGAATCATGAGTTCTGAATTTGATACCCGTTACATTTTCTGGAGGTTCTTTCAAATTCAAGAGTAGACGTCTGGCATGGCCCAGGGACAGTCCTCGTCAATGGCCTTTGCTTCAAGGGATCAACAACTTGATTAAAAGGCATGCTGTGTTGCCAATTCCACAAGAGCAAATCAGACTGGGATTTATTATTGCCTTTTTGGTGCCATCGGTTCACCTGCAGTTAAGTCAGCTGGAACTGCATTTGCGCCAGCATTGGAATCCTCTTTCCCTGTATTTAAACATCCTGATACCTGTTCCCAGCAACATCTCAACCAATATACATTGGTGGTTTTTATGAGCAACACTGGAAAGAGATATTTCTCTGTCTCTCTCCGCACTAGTGGTTACGTGAGATAGATGGGAAGCAACACTGGTGGTAAATCAGCCCCAGGGGTTATTGCTCCCTTCAGATTGCTCGAATTCTTCCAACTGAAAAGCTGGAGGTAGTGCTTCTGGCCTCCCCTAGTTTGCTTCTCATTTGCAGGGTCAGGTAGTCGTTCTGACACTATATTAGACCAGGCTAATGCCAGCAAGCAGTCAGAGACAGGTTCTTTGGACATGGCTCCTTTAGCAGTCTAGACAGCAGTTCCGCAGAAAGTCATTTGATAGCAGTATTAGTGTCAAACATTCGGTAGGAGCATAGGAGGTGGATACTTTTGCCGCTCGGTGGCCTCCTATTCTGCTCTTTGCGTTACTCCTTCCCCTAATTTTCTAGTTTTTGGTTTGCCTTCACAGCAAAAAGGAAGATGTAATGTTAATTGTCCCATTCTGGCCTTGCATGGTAGGGTTTTCACTAGTGAGGTAAGTATCTTTTTATCCAGATGGGATAATTCACTTGTTTGCTCCAGAGTCCTCTTCTCTCACAGGTGGCTACCTGCTGCTTCCCTGGTTGACCTGACAGAAATCCAACTGGCTGCCAACTCGACATACTTACGACCATCACTGGGTTTCTTTTTCCTACTGGTGCTCAAAGAGTTCCTTAAGCCCTTGTAGATGAGAGTCAAAATGGGTTTTGCAATTTTTTGTGTTAGCAATTTCACCCTTTGGTCTAGTAGGCAGCTGTAAAAGCCATGAGGGCTATTTGGGGAGGGAATGTCTCTCAGGAATACAAGACTTGAATAATCAACCACTGCAGGATTTTTCTTTGTCATTGTCCTTTAGGTCTGTTGCTGCTTTACCTGGGATATACCTCTGGTGAATGGGGCCCTGCTGCTTCCTCCCTTTAAACTACTACGCACACCTAGACTCCTCCGACCATTATAATTGGCGTCAACTTCCCTGTTGGTTTTAATTGAGAGAAGTGGGCTCGCAGATTAAACTTACTTGGAGTACCACCTCGCCTCATTTTATTTCCCTCACATTAGTTCACATCTACACCACTAGGCCCCTCACACGCACCTCATCCATGCGGCTTGGGAAAAAGATCTCCGACAAAGAGCCCCTCACAGGGTGCCCGTCAGGCATTGCAGCGCCTCCCTGATGAGGAGAAAGCCCTATTATGAAGCAAGACACCCAATTGGGTGTGTGAGGGCCCCACTTCCCAAATTGGGAGACACCCACACTCCACTCTAGGGTAGGGGGTTGACCAACACAGCCTCCTTCCTCTTTCTCCCCACCCTAGAGGAACGGCATACTCCTTCGTTGCTACATTGTATTATTTGGGGCCTGTATGCTGGACCTACAAGTGCCCCCTCTCCCTTATTTGTATTATTATTGCTGGGGCAGTCTGCCCATGGGATTGGCTGCTTTGTGGGCTGAGATTGCAGGGCTTTCATCCAGAACATCTGTTGGGCTGCAACTTGGGTGAGTGCCTCTGGCTCTATTTCCATTGCCATTTACATTAACATTTGAGGTATCAGTGGTCCTGGGATATCTACCAAGTACTCACAACTAGTCTTAAAGATTGAGTTTACACTATAGTATTATATTTTTAATTTAATACATAGACTGTATTACACTAGCGCTGGTGTCTTTTTTTTTTAAATTGACAAGTTACATTACTTTGGCATATCCTCATTCTTCACGGACTGAGAAGAGGTAGGATTAAGGAGGTTTTTACAATCGCTATTACTCAGTTTATCATTCATTGTCCCAGTAATTGTGTCGCCACCCAATCTATCAATGTCCTGGCACTCATTCAAGCGCTTTGGGAAGATAGTAAGCATGATAGGTCTTCTTCAATGTTGGGTCCTTAGAGAAGCATGGATAATTAGGGGGGGCAGAGTAAAGTAGAGGCAGTGATTATTTATTTTGGCTAAGTTAAATGGTGCATGGATTTAAGTACTGGGATGAGGAAGGATAATCAGAGTAAAGAAGGTTACCAGAAAGAAAGCATCACATTACATGTCAAAATATGCCTACTCATTTGTGACACCAGTTTTGAGTATACATCTGTCAAAGCTTACATTTGTACAGAATAGTTAACCCAAAACCTGGATATCTATCAGGGTAAAGAAGAAAAAAAAAGGCTTCCTTTGCGTCCTTTTTTATAAATGATCAAGAGGTTTAAAGCATAATGATTACAGTACAAGAAACATGAAAGAATATCCAAAAGCGAATTTCATAACATGCAAAAGAAACGGAAAACAGTATCTGGCAATGTTTTTTAAAGCACAAGCGGACATTAAACAGCTCTTCTAACAAATGTTATTTAGCACTGTATTTTGACAGTAGAACAAATAAGGCCTTCTAAACCTGACCTGATTACTTCTGTTTACATTTCATCCCTGAACAAAGACAGTTGTAAATTAAATCCTACCTCCACGTATCGTTTGCCACATTCAGCCCTTTTGAGCCTTATCCTTACAATATACTCGTTAAGGGTATTTTTTAAAGAGTTCATGTTAAAAAACAATTAGGCGGATTGTCCTTATGTTCTACACACATCTAAAGCTAGAAGATTTGAGGCATTATTTTATCTATTCTTTGATGGAACAGACTGAATGTGCTGGTTACCGCTAGGCATTTTGGAAACCGCTATAGGGACACAAGGTCATAACATTTAGAATGGGATGTGTAAAATGTGCATATGTGACGTTCTTCATCAGCATCAAAGCAGCACCCCAACACATTTAAACAATAAATATTTATAAAGTGACCATAGAGTAAGCCCTTTACGTAAGGAAGGAAGGGTAACAAACTACAATCTTGCTCTTTAAGGCATCTATAACGTGAGTAATTATATGGCACTTGAGAACAAGGTTTAAGAAATACATAAAAAGGACCTGAGAAAGGCAATAGACATTTAAGTGATATGCAATTGATCCTGCTTCTAAACTATTTGCAGCTTTGGAATCTCTGAAGTCCCAGTTTCACATTTTTCAAGCATCTTCATTTCAAATTTCCAGTAGTAAAAATATTGCTAGCTTGCACTCATCTATTCCAATATATACACATTATGTTCCTGGACAATGATTACTTACATTAGGAAACACATCACTATTGTACATTAGTTAAAATGTACCACATATATTTTCTTTTCTAAAAAAAATATATATTTGCAAAGTAGTTCTTTTGGTTTGCTTTAAGTATTATATTTACGGTCACTCTGTTGGCACATTCCATCCAAACGTATAAGTCATTTTTTCTGCGAGAGCAGGGCATTTTCCGCAACATAGATGCTTCTTGGGATACTCTAATGTAGTCTAGATTATAATAATGTGCGAGTGTTACATCCATGTGCAGAACACGAATCCCTCTTCAGGAACCGAGACTACGTGACGAATGTGCTTTGGTTAGTGTCTCAAACCTGGACCACGTTTATCGACACATTATTTGACAAGGTTCAGCACTCTCGATCAAGGACGAGCACAGTAAAACAATTATACTATCAACAGCAATGGCATCTGTCCTTTGCTGACATCTGCCTTCGCTTCTGCCGTTGCTGTTTTTTTTTTATAAAGCATGTTCACCACTTTCAAATAAATGACATTTAGCATTTTCTTTAGTTTGGTGTGCACAAAATCTATTTATATCTATACAAGTGAGGAGAAAATGCTGATGCTTATTCTTCAAAATATACATTTTAAAATGTAAACCCTTCCTTGTAGGAAATCAGACCTGGCATAGTCAGGCTCCAAGATATCATTCCTTGGCTGGCAGGGGCCTGTTACGAAGAACATAACTCTACTGTGCAGTGAGGTTGCAAAGTATATGAAAAACAAGGCTCTTTTCATGGTTCCCTTTACCTTCAACCTTGCATACAGAAGGCGACGATATCTGTAAATGCAGGTGGTAAGTAGTGCCAATCCTTGTAAAAACTCAAAGCAGAATCTAAGGGTCAACCATGAAAAGCACTGTGTAAATGTGAGACTATTCATAAAAATTGAAGTATTTGAGCACGCAACCAAGAGACTTGGTATTGCACCAGTAGGCTTTTAAAACCGATGGGAAGAATGTAGTTGTGTGCGGAAATATTGTAAACAAATAGCTACTTTGTTGGGATTCAAGTGAATATTGCTAATGTACTTTGCAGACTTTCAAATATTAATCTTGATTTCAACATACTGAACATACAGTCATTTCATAAGGGCACCCTGATGATTTTGAGCTAAACGTCTTATAGCAAATTCTTGTTACATTGCACTAGCCTATACTCCGTTTAATTAATACATAAATTATTTAATTAAGAAAGTTACTTGCACATTGAATAGACAAGTGTCTTACAAATGTTATTGAGGGTCTGATTGCTGTGCCTGTTGCTCTGTGTTTAAGTACCTCTGTTACACTGCGTGAAACACTGATGAAGCCACATACTTATATGAGCACTTAGTCCTTAAATGGATTAAATGCATCATCCAGTTTTTATAACCAATGTCTTGGCTTCAGACATTGTTGATAGCGCATCTCCTTTTCGCATCCCAGTTCTAATTATTATTGCCATTAATTTAGATGGTATCTTGTGCCTTTTCTATCAAAGATGGATAGGTGTATTTAAACATCAACTGCTAGTGGGGAAAGAAAATGTCACTTGCCTAGTAAGCTTCAGTTTGTAGCATGTAGTGCTGTAGATTTAATTGCTCTTGCTATCTAGTATTGGGTTTTGACGTGCGAAACTTGTTTTTCCTCGAAGAAGTCTTTCGAGTCTCAAGGTATAGTGACTCCTCTATTGCCTGGTAATGTGCCTGGGCTCCATTGTTAGATTGTTTTCCTGAGTAGCAGGTATGGATAGCATGGATCACAGACGTGGAAGAAGATGACCATGCAAGTAAATATAGAGTATGAAAAAAAGAAAAGCATCTGCAACGGAAGGCTTTTGGGGAGCATGGTGGGTGCATGTGAATCTACATCACCACAAGCCACAAACAGATGCAGGCTAACATTTTCCGTTTGAGGCATGTGTAGCTGTAGATACACATGCTCTTCATAGACTGTAAATCAGTTCTTACCTAAGAGGTGGTTAGCCAGAGGGTGTTTCAGAAGATTGAAAAAGTGTACGTAGTACAGCCTGGCCAATATGAGCCTGCTGGAATGCGAGAACATCCACACAGTAGTGATTGGTGAAGGTGTGTGGGGTGGACAGAGTATCTGCCTTAAAGATTTCAGCTATTGGGATATTACCCAGAAAGGCAATGGAAGGTACTTTCTTATGTGTTGAGTGCAGCCTAGGTGGAGCAGGGAGATGTATTTTGGTCTTGGCATAGCAGGTTTGAATTAACTTGCCTAACCACCGAGCTACTCTGCTTTTGAAATGGTATTGCATTTGTGTGGTTAAGGAAAGACTGCAAATAGTTTTTTTGTCTTATGAAATGATTTTGCCCTATTGCTGTAGTACATGAAGGTCCTTTTACCGTCTAGTGCATGGCAGGCTCTCTCTGCTACTGAATCCAGGTGTGGGAAGAACACCAAGAGCTCAATTGTCTGGTTGAGGTGGAAAGGAGAAACCACCTTGGGCCGAAACTTTGGGTTAGTTCTGAGGATTACTTTTCCATTGTGAACCTGGAAAAAGGGTTCTTCTAAAATGAGAGCTTGGAACTCACACGCCCGAGAGAAGTGACTACAACTAGAAACACAACTTCCCAAGATAGGAATTGGGGATGGCAAGAGTGAAGGGGCTCAAAATGGGGGTCAAAGAGTCCAGGTAGGACTACGTTGAGATTTAATATATGGGCCATGGGTCCCCTGGGGGGATAACCCTTTAAAGACCTTCCATAAAGACTTTAATGACAGGGATTCTAATAATGAATCGTGTTCCCTGTTCTGCAATTAAGCTGCAACTGCAGCCAAATGTAAACAAATGGACGTATAAGCGTGACCTGAAAGTTTCGAATTAAACAGGTAGCAAACAATGTTTTGCACAGTTGGATCGAGTGGGTCAATGTGTTTGGGTAGACAGTAATGAACAAACCTTTTCCACTCTGCTGCACAGCAAGCTTGTGAGGTGTGGCAGTGAGCCTTTAAGGATGGACATACATTCCAAAGGTAGATGGAGGTAACCAAACTCTAGGACCTCAGGAAATAAATTGCAAGATTGAGCTGGCCGGGGTTCAGGTGCCTTACTGTGCCCTGGTGTTGAGTGAGAAGGCTTGACCAGTCTCTCAAGACGGACCACAGACAACTCGAGAAGGGTCATGAACCACATTTGTCTGGCCCATGTGGGAGCCACCAAGATGAGGTTGAGATGTTTGCCAAAGCCTCTGAACCGTGTTCAGAAGTGGTGAGAGCAGTTGAAAAGCATAGGCAAATATCTCTGACCAGTTCATTCATAGTACATTGCCCATAGACTGTGGGTGCTAAACCCTGGAGGAGAAGCTTGGGCATTTGGCTTTTTCGCCAGCTATGAACAGATCTATGTCGAAGAATCCCCAACGCTGAAAGTACGAGAGTAGTACCTTGCAGGTGGAGTTCCCACTCATGGACTTGTTACCATATCCTGCTGAGCAGGTCTGCAAAATCTTTGTCCATTTCTGGAAGGTACTCTGCTAACTAATGTACTCTGTGGTGAATCGCCCAACACCAAGTGCTGTGCTCTAACGCAGGGATTTGGGGAGAGAGCGTGCCTCCTTCTTTCCCAAGGTAGTACATGGCAGTCATGTTGTGAGTTCTGACTAAAACACCCTTGTGATGTACTTGGCAGAAGAACATCTTTAGAGCTAATTGGACTGCCTTTAACTCTAGGCAATTGATGTGGAAGCCCTGTGGAAAGGGTGTCAACATTCCCTGAATGGTCACATCTGCAGATGTCAGCCCATGAGAGAGACATCCATGGTAATGGTCATTTGGGAAACCAGATCTATAATGGGCCTGCCCTGCCAACAGGTTGTTGCTGTTCTGCCATTGCAGAGAGCACTGGGTGCTGCCAAAATCATCACCTGATCTTCCCAGAGACCCTGCACTTGTGGCCACTGGGCCACAAGGCACTCTTGAAGTGGACGCATATCTAAGCGAGTATGGGAAACTATGGTAATGTAGGAATCCATTATGCCAAGGAGGCGCATTACTGTCCTGATGATTAGGTGGCAATTTGGCTGGAAAAGATGCAGCAGAAGCTGGAAGGCTTGAACCTGTGCAGCGCTGGTGTAAGCTTTTCCTGTTAACCAAATTGAGAACAATCAATAGGAAGGGCTGTATTTGGAGGGGCTGGAGATGGAACTTGACCACATTGATTGTGAAACCTAGATAGTGTAAAATGTTTAACGTTATCTGGGTGTGGGCCTAGAACTGCTGCCTGCATGCACTCTTTATCTGCCAGTAATTAAGGTAAGGGAAGATGTGGATGTTGCTCCTCTGAAGATGAGAAGATACCACTGCAAGGCATTTTGTAAAAAGACTGCCGGTCGTAGTTAACCCTGAAGGGCAGGACTTTGAACTGGAAATGCTGTCCACTTACCACGAATCTGAGGTAGCTATGGTGAGAAATGTGTAAATAGATGTCCTTCAGGTCGAGGGCAGTCATTCAGTTGCTGTGATGCAGCAAAGGAATGGCGTCTTAAAGTGTGCCCATGTGGAAATGTTCCAACAGGATATACTAGTTGAGGGGACCGTCGAAGATGGGCATGAGGGACCCATCTTTCTTGGGATTAGAAAGTAAAGGAGTACACCCCTTAGTAGGAGCGCTTGTACTTCCTCTTGTAGGAAGCGCTTATGTTCTTTGGAGAGGGAGCGTTTGCGCAGGGGGGGGGGAGGACTGTTTGGTGGTGGAGCAATGAGTTTTAGTCAGTAACCCTGCTCTACAATGAAAACGGTCCCTTGATCTGAAGTGATTGTTTGCCAGCAAGTGAGGAACTCCTGCAGTCATCCCCAACAGGTGTTGTATGGTCTAGGAAAGTCATTGTTTGGTGGAAGCAGATCCCTTTGCTGCACACCCACTACCCCTGCATTTGGAGTTATTACCTCTATAGGCACCCCTGTAGTAACCCCTGAAGGGTTGCGGATGCCTCTGATAGGAGGTGGAAGCCTCCGGAAAGGTGGCTTAAGCGCCATCATAAAACTGGGTCCTACGAAAAGACCCACGGGTGATGAGAATTGAAGATCCCCTATTGTCTTAGATATATCTTTCTTGATTTTCTCTAGCATCTGATCAGCCTGTGGCCCAAAGAGGTGTTTCCTTTCAAAGGGCAGTTTGATCAGATGCTGCTGGACTTTTGGCTTAAAGCCAGAGACACGGATCCACGCATGACGGCAAATGAGAATGCTTGAGGGAATGCCTCTGACAGCAGTGTCATTCACGTCCAGGACACACCTAATGGTAGTATTAGATATAGTCAGGCCCTCTGCGACTAACTCTTGTGCCAGCTGTGTATATTGATCCGGGAGGGGCTGGATCAGGTCGCCTTTCTAATCCCACTGGGCCGTATCATACCTGGAGAGTAAGCTGACACAGTTGGTGATATGCCAAATGGGTGGCAGATATGTGGCCACTCTTTTGCCTGCCACGTCGATGTTCTTACTCCCTGTCTGGCGGTGGGGCATCACCAGTACCTTGGGCATTAGCTCACTTAAGCGCAGTGTGCACAACCAAGTCTGGTGATAGTGGACTCCGTATGTAAGCTGGGTCAAAGGGGGAGGGCGTATACTTTTTATCCACCCTCTGAGTAACCACTCTGGGCTTCACAGGGTCCTTGGAGGTAACCTGAGTGTGCCTTTATGCATGGGGCGATATTGAAAGGATCTCGGAGTGTTAGAAAGTGTTTCAATGAGGAAGTCATCTTCCTCTGGGATTGTGTAATGGTCTACCCCGTAGAAGGTGGCTGCCTTGTAAATAACCTCATGATAACAGGTGGTGTTAACTGGAGGGGATGGATTTGCAGGTTACAGGTCATGGTCACTGTCCCCTTCGGGAACGATGTTATAATCTGCCCAGGGTTCAGAGGACCTGTAAGGCGAACGCTTCCCCCAAATAGAATGAATGTGGGGAACCCGCTGGCAATTTTGGCCTATGTGGTAGAGGAGGAGGAGGAACAGTGGAGGGGAGAGAGAAGGTAGAGGACTGATGCCCCTGTCCTGGTATTTCCTTGGCTTTAGAGGTGCTTAGGGTTACAGTGCGAGCTGCTCCTCAAAAGTAAGCTTTCTTTTGTAAGGAACAGTCTCCTGCACCTGTGGTGGAGGTGGTTTTGCAGAAATCTTGCACATTTGCAGGTGAATAAAAGGAAACTTCTGCCGAATGTCGAACTCCTCCTGGAGGAGCTGCAGAATAGGTTGTTCATGCTCCTCAGAGTCCGCAGAGGAATTAATTTTTATTGGTCTACTAAACGTCGAAGTAGGTTTCAGCCACAGTGCTGTTTCGGCTGCGACGTCCAGGAAGCCATCGGTGCAGAGGAAGGTTGGGTCTTGTGCAGCTGTTTCGGACAAGGAATAGAGTCAGAGTAGGATGCAAACACTTACGACGGTTCGGTGCAAGGCTGGGAGGCAGTGGCGCACCGAAAGGTTGCGGGCTGGTTGTGGGCCTGAAACCAGACCCCCCTGGAGATCGGTCTTCAACCTGTTGGTGGGGATCGATGTGAACCAGGTTGTAGAATCATTCTCATCTTGGGGACTAAGGGAGAACTTGTCTATTGGCTGGAGGGAAGTGGCTGGTCAGTGAAAGTGCTGGCTTCAACTTACTCTTCGATGTCTTCACCGAAGATGTCCGGGTGTCATCCTCTTGTCGCTGCGCCACTATGCATTGAGAAAGTTAACGATCGCGCCTGTACCTGAGAGTCTTTTTTAAGTCAGAAAGCGAGGCATGTGGTCAGAAGGTCTCATCGTTTTCCAGCGAAAAGCAAAGGCTGTAAATCTTGTGATGATCCATCCACAGGTACTTTTGAGTTACACTGTAGACAGTACTGAAAGGGAATCCTTTCCATCATGGTCTGTACATTCTCGAGGATGAAGACTGATAAAAAGGCCCCAAATGGGGCATTAATGAGATCCTGGACGCAGAACCGACAGAGGTGAACCAACTGCAAAAAAACAAATTGTCTCTTGCCAACAGGAGTGGAAGGCCCAGACGATGTGCACCATGTGGCGTCAACCCAGAGCTTTAGCGATGCACGTCCGAAGAAACAATCTAACAATGGAGCCAATGTACATTACCAGTCATAGGAGTCACTATACTTCATGACTCCAAACACTTCTTGAGGAAAAACAAATTGCATACGTTTGAGCCCCACACTAGATAGCATGAGTGAATGGCTCTCAATGGGCCCTAGATGGCAGGAGGAAATGAATGATTTATTTGTAGAGCACACTGCTGTCTAACAGACATCTTGAAGTGTGCAGAGCAAGTGTATCTACAGCTACACATGCCACAAACTTTGTATTTCAGTTGTGAAAATTATTTTTGCATGTCCTGTTGAATTCAACTTCTCAAAACATTTCTAAGTGTTGGATCGTTTATCATTGTTTGTTTCAGGAGTACCGTAGACCATGCAATAAAATAAACTATTCATATACGTTGCGTATTGGTGTGGTTGGTTTCACAACAAACAATCAGTAGTTAAATGGTGTTATATGAGTGGGAAACTATAAAGACCTCCTCAAGAATGCACCGAAACCAAGACTGCATAAATGTATGTGTTATGAAGGACTAACAGTGTGAGCTATATTATTGTTTGGAGAGAAGCTAAAAGACAAAGAACAGAAAACACCCCAAGATGTAGACAAATTGTAATTCTAAGTTGAAACTGAGCAAAGACTTTTTGGTAAACAATTAATTAGACCCTGGTTCAAAAAGGTAATTTAAACGGCAGTTCATACTTTAACGTGACTTGACACCAATTGTTCTATAACACAATACAAAATATCTTTTGTAAACAGTGCTGTTGACTGCTTCCATACGCTTGAAATTTTACAATTTTATTTTATCTCGTGTTCTGCATGGAGGACCTGATCTCAAGATGACATGTAAACTAAATCTTTTTCTCGAAGCAATTAAATACCCTACAGGAGAGAACCGATAGACTTTAATATTTGATTTGGATGTCTTTGGTCGCCCTTCTGTTGCTTGGTGCACTGTTGAACAATTCAATGGAAATGAAGAGATTATTAGTCAAGGAGCTGTTGCAATGCTACTGAGAAGTAATTGGAACTTCCAAAAAGTTTCCGTGCAGACCAAGCCCGTGCTCCGATTGTCGAAGAACTGCAGAGTCTGCATTTAGTTCTAACTCAGCAACTGGAGTCAGGCCAACATTTGTTCTAGTGATCTCTTCGCAGTTAGAAGAGGTCTGTGGCTTGCTTTGCATTCGTTTGGTTTCTTGGGAACCGTTTAACACAACATTGTTTAACTGATGATAGTTTAGATTGGGTTGACCCATTTCTGCTGTGGAATCATTGCTGAGCACTGTTTTTCCAACTGCGTTTGTTGTCCCCGAGAGAAAATGCTGAATGTACTGAGCACTCAACACCTCCTCCTTGAGGTTCATTGTGTTGGGCTCTGCAGTTCTAATTACAGTGGCAATGACCGTACCGGGATGTTGTGCTATTACAGATTGTCCATTGCCATTGAGGGCCAGCATTTGTGCTAGGCTATTTATTGAAAACTGTGAATCGGCATTGATATATGTTGTGAAGTTATTATCAGTTGATGCTAGACTGCTCAAAAACAACTGATGGCGTGGTGTTTCTTGTCCTCCTTTTGGCGGCGGTAAGGCTGCTTGAAGAAATACTCCGTCTTGTAATTCGTTGGAGGATGGCATGGGTTGCATCACTGCTTTGTTAGGCGATAGGTTGATGGGGTTACTGGTCACCCTGAAAGTTGCAAGAGAGGTAGGTTGTATAATATCCTGTGGACCTGGTGAAACCATCTCTAGGGAACTGTATAAATGAAAAACAAAGTGTGTACTTTAGAGAAACATGTAATAAATAACACTGATGACTCAAAGTTCAAGATTTGTACATCTCTCTGATAGGTTTTTAGTACACAGTGATCTGATTTAAGCAGAAGCCTATTTTGTACATTCGCCCAATCAGTAGTAAAACAAATTGTATGTTTTTTCTATTCGCAGGTAATTTGGTTGCATTTTATGACCATTTAGCAGCATCCAATTATTTCCCCCGTCTTTATGTAAAGATTATAAAGAGCAAACAAAAGCAAATCGAAAACATCCACATGCTTAAAGTACATGAAATAAACAACCTTCACACACATCGAATTGTATAACTAACCTGTTAACTTGTTCAGCTTTCTTAATAGGATTTAACTTGTAGTACAGTCAGTGAAATTTCAATCATGCCTGACATGTTACCAAGTCTCTCGTGGCCTTACCGGTCTTTCAGATGTATTCGCCCATCAAGAAATAAACCCATTTCCCGACAGGATAAAGTCTCCATCTAGAAATAAAAGTCTTCTAAATAGCACATGGTCAGGAGAGCCCTGTATCTTTCATGTCCAGTGATCTCAACATTCCTGCTAGAAGGAAGTGTACTTCCATTGTACTTCTGTGAGACATCAGGGCTATGCTGATGAGAGGCACCTCTCCTGGCGAGAGTGGCCACTGCCCTCTCGACCCAGGCTGTGAGACTGACATTGGTGGTAGCATAATCAATAGTCTGAGGTGAAGCCTTAGTACTTGAACCCAAATGAAGGGAGGACCGGTCAGCTCCATTCAGGTAAAGTTTGTGCATTCACATATTACTCGGCTCCTTTACCTCCACAATTTCTGAGCCATACATGAAGATTGTATGCACATGTGTTAGTTTAACCTGCGTACCGGCATCGGTGAATGGTGGAGTTCCTCACCTGAAGCTGCCAATATGGAGCTTGCACTTACTTATCGCCTATCTCCCTCTCCAAAGCGATTTGTCAAAGTATGTTGACGGAAGCCCCTTTAATCTAGTCCCAGTGATTATTACCCACCCCACCTTTTCCTGTTTATTTGGAAATGTCCAGAGCCATTCTTCAACTGGTCCCTGGAGGGCTGCATGAGCAGAACAGGAGGTGATGGCGTAGTCATCTTACCCCTACAGTTTTCGAGGAGCCCTAGAAATGCAAAAGGTACATGCCACCTTTGTTGGGATGGGAATGTCCCTTACATGTTGTAGACTTTTTGTGACGCCTGCCCTGCGTGCCCAAACTGCGTGTATCAGTTACCCTGCTTATTCCATTTTGGTCTCAGCTTCACACTAATCCAGTGTTTTTGTAAAGAGTGTGGCTTGCCTTTGAATAATGATGGGTTCTGGACTTGTCCTGAACCTGGAGGGGGCTAACAAGTGAACCCTCAGTGACAGCAGGACTATTGTTCCTACCACACATTTGCACACATGTAGCGCAGTGGTGGCTGATGTCAGATTTGTTTTGTAGTGATTGCACTCCGACCAGGCCTTTTTCCTAGTCATGTGTTGTGCTGGTCATGAGGAACCCAGAATCCTAGTGCCGAGATGTACATGTGTACATGAGTGACCGAGTGACATAGGCCTATGTTTTACATTATGTATGTCTTACTTGTTCATATGCACAAGATGGAGGTGAGGGACGTTTCCAGATGGTGGAAGTGTCTTGCTGAAGTTCTCGAGACTTGAGGGGATGAACCCAGAAACTGAAAAGTGGCAATAGGAAACAGGCTTGCCCATAAAAAATCAATTCGGTCCTCTGATACAGCAGTCTTCCTGAGTCTGTCATTTGGTGGACGCACACGTGAAGCGTGGGACTGCAGTATCTGTTATCAGGGTGTTACAATAACAGATGTGCCTATTAATAGACTGCGTCCTGCTCACACCTCTTGTTGGTGCATCCTGCTATCAGGAGAATCACCCAAGACAAAGGAAGCCAGCCCAAGGAGGACTCATGAAAAGGGAACTGACCCAAACCGGTTCCGACAAATCAGAATGGGGATCCACAGCCCCATCTGTCATCGCTATATACATGAGCTGTTGACCTACTTTTTATTCCAGTTCCAAGTTCTCTTCAACAGTGGAAAGAGTAAACTGTTTCAGATTGCGTCTAACCCCTTAAACCTTGTAGGGTGGCTAATATTGCAACGGTGTAACATTTGGCAGATGAAGTTCAGACATGCATGCTTCACCTGAGAGATGACCAAAACCAATTGGTTACAAATATTTGCCAAGAATAATAAAGAAAATGTGTGGCACCTTAAGAACCTGAGCAGAGCGAGTAGAGCCCAGAGTGGATCGTGCAGCACCTTGGGACACTGGTGGGACAAATGCTGGCAGATAATTCTGGGGATACATTGCCTGCTGCTTTAGACTCTGCAGCTGAGAGCATGGTGTTCTTCAGAGCGCTGGCCGCTGCAGAGACCATGCCTGGTTCGAGGGATGATTGTGGTGGAAGCGCACAAGAACTTCTTTCCATAATGTCTCCATCACACAAAATGTCTGGTAGGAGTAGCGAAGAGAGGGACATCCAAGTATGAAGTATGAATTACAGGGAACATTTTTGAAAACAAATTCAGTGGCAGAAAATCCCCTTTGGGGAACTGTCCATGATGGTTCAACCCGCATCGTGGCTATAGGTAAACGCCGGAAGGAGAAAGGAGGCAGAATAAACCCCCCCCCCTCTGAGATTACTTTAACCTAATGACTGGCTTGTTGCAAATGCTCCAGAAGATAGACAAAAATACAGCTACCTTTAACTTCAAACTTGAACAATTACCATAAGTAAGTGAGGCTAAGAGCTGAACCTAAAAGCTAAACAACTCTCCGCGTCCAGTAGCAATAGTGGCAGTGACAATCCAGGGTACATTACAGACAGAAGGGTCTATTTTCCCATGGACCTGGTGCCTAGCTTTGTGGTGGGAGTTGATACAGAGAAGTGGTTGAAAGCCTATCAGGTAGCTCTGGCGATGCATAGGGTCCCTGAGGAGGATTGGGGTGCCAGTCTCAGGGGGCATATACCCACTGGGGGGAGGGATTCCTTGTTGGCCTTAAGGAATGGTGACAGGATTAAGTTACCCACTCACTCACAAAGAAAGCCCTCATCAGGAAATATGATTTCATCCTTGAAAAGTACAAGTTAAAGCTTAGAGGCACCCAGGAGAGGTCAAGCCAGTCCTGGGTGTAGTTTGTAGATTACTCCAAAAAGGCACTAGATAGTTAGGTAAAGGGCAGAGATGTGAGTAAGTATAGTGAACAGTACACTCTTTTTTCAGTCATTGTTTTTCAGAGCTGCACCAACACCCCATTAATTCCAAGCTCTCTGTTCTAAGGGAACTTGCAAAGGAAGCGAACCACTGGCTCAGCATCAAGGTCTAAAAGAAAGTGCCTAGCCGTGATCCAACAAGGGTGGTTCAAGCCTCCCCACCCCCCCAGGAGAGTGCGGGAAAGGTCCAAGATGACACAGACACGTCCCAGAATAAGGTGGTGGGGAGGAGGGTTTCCATGCCCCTTCTGAAAAACAGAGGGAAAGTTCTGGTGGGCAGTGACCCACAGCACCCAATTTCCAACCCCAGTGCTTTGAATGTTAACAGTTTGGACACAAGCAAGTGAACCCAGTCAACCCTAAGAAACCACCCACTGGTGGAAAGTCAGTCCTCAGGAGAAGAATGTTGAGCATGCTCTAGTATCTCTTAGTTGGGTTGACGCAGTTTAAGCTTGGGATCCCTGAGGGTGGGAGTCACCACTTCCACTGGATCACAGTGAATGGAGGGCTATAAATATTCTGAGAGACACTGGTGCTAGCCAGATCATGGTGGTGGAAGGTCTGGTTTCCCCAGATTAGTACCTGCAAGGAAATGTGGGTAGGATAACCTAGGTCAGAGGCTGGACTTTGTCCACCCTATGGTTCTGGTAAGAAAGTGGCCCAGAAGAGGGTCACATTCAGTCCCCAGATGCCCAACGACCACTGTGTTCGAAAAGCTGGAGAAATGGTCGTCCAGGGAGCGCTGAAAGCGCAGGTTGCTGGGGGTACTACTCCTAAACGGAGAGTACGGAGGCTCTGATGGAGGTACAGGGGGTGGAGACAGTTCATGGTGAGAGGACCTGCAGATGTTATGTTAACAAGTACGGACAAAGCCCTGCCCCCTTTGGATTTTAGCTTAAATCTGGGTTGACTCAAGTTGGAGGCTTTGCCCGAGCGCAAGGCTCTACCTGGGGTGTACTTCCTCAAGCGCTCTTTGATGTATTCCGGGGCTCTGCCAAAAATGGCTTTATGGGCCATACAAAGACATTTAAACTGCACTCTGAGTTTGACGGGCAGCCAATGCAGCTTTCGAAGTAAGGGGGCAGCATGCAAATTCCTCGGAAGGGAGTAAATCAGCCTGGCTGCGTCGTTCTGTACCACCTGCAGTTTCCTTAAAAGCTTCTGCGGGAGGCTAGGATACAAAGCATTGCCGTAGTCCAATCTCGAGATGACCGTGGCGGACACTATAGATTGCAATGTGGGGGCCGATAAAATGGGTACTAACTTCCGGAGTTGCCTAAGCACCCCGTGCAAGACCCCACCACTGCCAAGACTTGGGGAGCCATAGTAAGGTCTGCATCAATCTTCAACCCCAGGCTTTTGCCCACCCTTCCAGGAATAGGTGTAGTCCCTAATTCTGGGGGCCAAAACAACTCACCCCAGGGGTTTACTTGATTGGTGACGACCAACACCTCAGTTTTTTCGGCGTTCACTTTCAGGAGGTTGTTGATCATCCAGTTTACAGTGAATCTGAGCCGATTCCTTACCGATTCCTGTGCTTCCCTAGTGTCCTCCAGCTGAACCAAAAGCTGGGTATCATCAGCATAGTTAAAGATTTGGCAGTTCCTATGCATTAACTCCCCCACAAGAGGTTGGAGATAGATGTTGAATAGCAGGGGGGATAGTGCGGACCCCTGGGGTACACCCCAGGCCACTGCACTTGCCTCCGATAGCTGCTCTCCCAACTGCACTCTCTGGGTCCGACCCGTAAGAAAAGATTCAAGCCACTTGAGTGCTTGCCCTGTTATTCCCAGCTTCGCGATACGGTCCAGCAAGATGGTATGGCTGACCGTATCAAACGCCACTGACAAGTCCAATAGAATCAGGGCACAAGGTTGTTTATTGTCTGCCCGGACTCTCAGCTCGTCAGCAACTGTGGCCATCACCAGTTCTGTACTATGTTGTGTCCGAAAGCCCACCTGCCTTGCGTGGAGTAGACCGTGTTCCTCCAGGTAACCGGCCAGTGAGTTCAGAACATGCTTTTCCAGGGGTGGCCAGTTCTGACAGACGTGTTGTGCAAGACAAGGAAAACCCTAGATTACGTAGATACCTCGGTATGTCATGTTATTAGGAACAGCGGTCCACATGGTTAACATAATGACAAAAGAAATGAAGATTCTATACCTTTTTCTAAACTTTTATATTATTCGTAAATAGTCAACTTATATCCAATTATAAATAGTGGGGAGAGAAGGTAGAGGGAGACAAGAATAGTGTTCTGAGAGAGGGCGAGGGGAGAGGAGGGAACCAGAGGGTGGATGGGGTTAAGGCAGACCAGAAAGAAGGAGAAAAACATTTGAGGATCGTGAAGGGAGACCGGAGGGAAGGGGGAACGGACAGAGGTCAAGCAAGATGGCGGGTCCGGGTCGTGGGTATCGACCGAGGCCAACAACAAAATGGAGGGAAGCACAAAAGTAAAAAATCCATAACGAAGAACCAGAGAGCAGGATTTAAGTGCAAAGAGTCAGAGGGAGGATGCAGCCACAAAACCAAAGGCGGGCGGAAGGCTGTGGAAGGCGTGCAGAGGCTCAGGACCACAGGGGCATCAGTGTTGACAATCCGCAGGGTGTAGCTCCCGCACCCCCATACCTGGAAAGGACTCACGGGTCCCAGAAGTCGGAACTGAGGCGGCATACACCCAAGCAGACAGCCAGTATGGTGGAGGCAGCGAGGCAGCAGCGGTGACTGGGAGAGCGAGCCGGCCTTAGATCGGTAGATTGCAGGCAGGAATTCGGGTCCACCGTGGCACTCACCCTCGATACAGCTCATCGCTGTAGGTGATCAGGTGTCGGGGCAGACAGCTACTACCGACCTAGAGGGCAGGGGGACGGTCCGGAAGAGTGAAATCTCGCTCTTAATCAATCAGCCGCCATCTGGAGTTTTGCGATGAAGACAGAGCTGCACCAAGGCTGTTCCAATTATCATCAATTCGCAGTGATTCGTTCCGAGGGAGGCAGTAGAGGGAGAAAACAGCAGCAGCCGGACGAGAAATGCCATGCCCCAATGTCTGGCTGGGTAGGTGGCGGCTGCGGGAGAAACCCGGGTCAGACTCCTCTTTAGTCGTACCAAGCGGCTCCACCGGGCATCGGCCATGTCGTCTCGATGTCCGCAGTCTGGATACGGGAAAAATTACGGGGAATAAGGGGGTTTATGAAATTAACCCTTGCCCTGCCACCCTTGCTGCCATTGGAGAGTAAATTACACATTTTCATCATATGGCATCACAGGAGCCACTTGTCGAAGTGCCATATAGCAAGAACGTATGGAGAGGGAGGACGCCAAGGATGTAGTCTGCCTGCCAAGCTGAAGTCGCCCTGGGCACATATATAAATTGTGAAAAACACCACCCCTGAGGGTTCCGAACATTACAACACCCCTGGCATACTGCTCAGCTTCATGGACTTCCAAACATGCCTTTATAATTACCGAAACTCTGCTATGGCAGAAGAGATAGCAGAATTCTTTGAGGCTATGGACCTGCAGTGGCTGTCCTTGGCCAGCAAGAGTATTTCGTATAGCCTATTACGATTGACGAATTCAAAGACTCCATATGTTCGCTCCCAAAAGGCAAAGCTCCAGGTGTGCATGGTCAGACAGATAAATTCTACAAGGAGTTCATAGACATTCTGGCACCACACCTCTATGCAGTATAGGAGGAGGTTATACTCTAAACAGACTTTGTCCCCCTTTCTAAGGGAAGCCTTTTTTATTGCACTATTAAAACCTGATGAAGTGCCAGAATACTACAGGTCTTATCAGCCGTTGTCTCTAATCAATAGTGATGCAAAGATTCTAGCTTAGATACTGGGGACCAGGCTGCACCCACTACTCCCTAGTCTAGTATTACCGGACCAATCAGGCTTCATACCAGCTCATTAAACGACGCATAAGCTGCGCACCTTCTTCACATTATTACAGCAGCTGAACCCCTTGCTGAAGGCATCAGCAGTCCTTTTGGATGCACTTAAAGCCTTCGATTCCATTGAATGGGAATATATGTTCACAATTCTAACCCATAAGGGGATCCCCCTGACATTTTGTATGTGGATTTTCTTACTATACCCTAACCCTGTGTTAGATTTGAGGTTCTCTAGTTGACAGAGATGGTACATTTGACCAAATAGGGACCCTTGCGTCTAGTCAGGGTAAGGGGGGTACATTCCTAAAATACCCCTGCTCACCCCCTTGGTAGCTTGGCACGAGCAGGCAGGCTTATCTCAGAGGCAGTGTGTAAAGCATTTGTGAACACATACAGTGACAGTATTTTTATATAGACTTAACACAAGACCACAAACAACAAAAATCCACAATACTGTACTTCAAAATGGTAGACATAGCTCAGTTCTCTTTAGATGTAAAATGAGACACTGAGTTCAATGTACCTTTGGGTGTGTAACGCTATACAACGAAAGTGTTGCAGGGAAGGTGATACGTCGGTTCCTTACACGCAAGAACGGTGATGCGTCGGGTCCCTACTGCTGCGTAGGGGATGCGTCGGTACTTCTCCATGTGGGGAGGTGATGCCTTGGTTTCTTACTGCGCTTCTGTGGCGATGCGACCAGCAGTGCCATGATGCGATGAAGATCCGGTGCAATGAAACATCTTGATGCGACAACGATGCGTGTACACCAAACGGCGACTCAGCGATTATTCTGGGCTGCGACAGCTCCTGCGACAAGCTTCTCCACTGATGCAACAGCGTCTGCTGCGATGGCGACACTCTTCTCTGGTGATGCAAGGCGCTTCGGGTGACGCAATGGCAACAGCGGCAGCATGCTTCTCCGGTGATGCGCCGGTGTCTGCTGCGACAGCGACACTCTTCTCCAGTGATGCGACAACGTTTGCGCCGGCGACACGCTTCTTCGTCTTGAGTCACTCTTTCAGCTCCCAGCAACACGCAGTCTCTCAGAAGGCCCAGCTCAACAGCAGGCACTTCAATTCCTAGCAAGGGAAGGCAGGGGAGCTGGTTGGTGAAGTCTGTTGTCCCTGAGACTTCAGCAGGAGGCAAGCTCTATCTCAAGCCCTCGGAGATCCTTTACAAGTTGATTTGAAAGTAGCACAAAGTCCTTTCTCCTTTCTTTGGCAGTCAGGCAACCAATGCAGGCCAATCCCCCAAACAGCACTCAGCTTAGGGGTTGTCTCCTCCTCAGTTTCCCTGTTTCCTCTCTTCAGCAAAGGTTCCTCTTGTGTCCCAAAAGTGATCTAAAGTTCTTGGGTCTGGTACTCAATATTTATACTGGCAAATCCTTTGTCCTCTGAAGGCAGAGGGTCTTGTACCCAGTCCAAACCAGTTCTGTGCAGTCCTGGAGCACTTTGTTGAGAAGGCACCTTCTTTCCTTTGACAGTGTGGGCCAGGGACATCAGACGCACCACAGGAGGTGGAGCCAGCATTGTGGAAGACAGGCACAGCCCTATTCAGGTCCCAGGTGCACTCCTCCCACCCATTTACATGCAGATCGCTCTATTCAGCCCTGTGCTGACTCACCCTGTCTCTTGGAATCCCCCGGCCGCCGTCAGTCAAACTCCAGACAAGGAATACACAACATAGCAGACACAGGCTTGGATAGTTAGGCAAGAAAATACCTACTTTCTAAAAGTGGTATTTTCAAACATAGAATGTTAAAACCACCTTCACTAAAAGATGTATTTTATAATTCTGAGTTCAGGCATACTAAACTCTAATTTCTACCTGGTTCCCTGAGTCAGTTAGGATTATAAGATGTTATAATCAAACTGCCCATTCTGGCCTATGGGGAACAGGTAGCCTTGCAATAGTGAAAAACGAAAATGGTTGTAATTCACTATTAGGACATGCCACACACACCAGGGCATGTCCTACCTTTTACCTATAATGCACCCTGCCCTTGGGCCTACCATAGGGGTAACTAATATGGAGAAAAGGGAAGGTTTAAGGACTGGCAAGTGGGTGCACTTGCCCAGTCAACATGGCAGTACCAGACTGCACACAGGCTCTGCAATGTCAGACCTATGACACACTTTTACAGGCTGCTTCTGTGAGTGGCACAACCAGTGCTGTAAGCCCACCAGCAGAATTTGGTTTACAAGCCCTGGGCACACTCAGTGCACTGTACTAGGGTCTGACAAGTAAACCATACCAGCCAATCATGGAATCACTAATCCATACATCAATTTACCATAGGGAGAGCCTATGCACTTTAACACTGATCAGCAGTGGTAAAGTGCCCAGAGTCCTAAAACAGTCAACAACAGGTCAGAAAAAATACAGGAGGAAGGCAAAAAGTTCAGGGATGACCCTGCAAAAAGGGCCAAGTCCAACACCGGTTAACTCAGGTGCATTTCAATGGTAACATGTCTGAGGTGATACTTATCTATAGGGGCACATGGCAGGAATGCCCTTTATCACCGATATTATTTGCAATCACTCTGGAACCTCTAGCATGTGTGATCCAGCAGCATTCAGCTTCCATATTACAATTCCTCCAGTGACCCCTTAGTATCTCCCTGTATGCAGATAATGTGGTGTTATACGTCAGAAACCCTACCACACATCTAGCGCCCGTAATACTGTAGTACATTAGGTTTGAGTGATACTCGGGCCTGAGCATTAACTGGTCGAAGTCGGTCATTTTAGCCTCTTACTCCTAATACACGATCATACCCACTGGACTTCCCTTTGGTTTGGAGCACGGACCCTGCTAAATAATTTGGAATCTGGATCCTTAGGAATCTAGAGTTGGTGATTTGCTATAACTATGGCAGGGCTGTCTCATAGTTGGAGGACCAAGTGCAAAGATGGTCCAGGCTACTGCTGTCTTTAGCAGACAGAATAGCTGTCATGAAAATGGTAGTGCTACCCAAATGTATCGACTTATTTATTAATATTCCTACAGTCCTGCCACAGCATTTTTTCAAAACACTCCGGGCACACATGATAACAATAACATAGGCAGGGAAGCAAGGATCCATTGGGACACGCTCCCACCCCCATTTAAACAGGGGGGGGTTAGTGTACCAGGCTTGAAAGGAATATGTTATTTAGCCTGTAAATATCTGTTCTTGGAATGTAGTGCTGTAGATTCACATGCTTTCCATAAGTTTGCCATCGGGTTGGTTACAAGTTGTTTTTGTTCCAAGAGGTTTTCTTCGATTCACAAGGCGGTGCGACTCCTATGTGGTAAAGTGCCCAGATTAAAAAAAAAACAGCAAAAACAAAATGCAGCACATTGTCAAAAACAGGTCAGCCGCAAAAAAGACAGGAAAAAAACACGCAAATGATACCAGGTCTAACAGAGATGTACAAGCCTCTCTGATGGATACGACCTTTGATGGCTTATGCCTTTTAGGTTAAAATATGGATTCTGCCTTGGACAACTTTAAAGAGTAGAGCAACGGTGCACTACCCCTGCCAAGCAGTTTCCGCATCAGATCAAAAAGTTTGGGGGCTACTCCAGGGAGAGGTCTTGTGAATAAGCAAAAATAACCTCCCCACCCAGTACAGCCATCAAACCCGTCCTTTTGAAGATGGAGTTCCGGCAGGCAGCGCACAAGTCGGCAGAGGCATAAGTCCTCCCGTTCTGCATCCCCTGCAGCAACAGCCACTTTAGTTTGCCCTTAGTGGTGCATACCCATCCTGTGGGGGTCAGGATTCAGCACTTCCTTCCCGGATGACTATCCATCACGTCTGACAGATGGGTCCTACAAATCGTTCGATGGCATGGCTGTGACCTACCATTTCTTTTTTTGCCCTACCAAATCCTCTCCCACCATCAGAGTGAATTTCGGAGGAACATCTGTTCATTCTGTTACAAGTAGTGTATGTGTTACTCTCCAAAGGTCGTATTGAGAGGGTTCCGGACTCAGAGGATTGAACTGTTATTCTTGCTATCTCCTTGTGCCGGAGGAACATAGGAAACTTTGAATGTCTTCCTGCAGAAGGACAAACTCAAAATGGTCACGCTGGTCCAGATCCCCTCTGTTCTGAAAGGAATTAGGCAATTAGATGGTGTCCTGGACCTGCATGAGGCATTTTGTCATACACCCATCCTCCGATACCCCCAGATATTATCTGAGGTTCATGGTAGGTCAGAGGTATTTTTTGTTTGCTGCGCTCCCCTTTGGCCTCACCAGTGTCCCTCTAGTGTTGACAAACGTGATGGTGTTTGTCACTGCCCACCTTCAAAGGTCGAAGAGGCCAGTTTTTCCCTACCTAGACCAGACCTGCTACAATCAGTCATAGGCCAAATCCAGAAGCCGAAGTAACACCTGACTCCTTAACAGAGGCTCCTGTTCATCATAGCTGTTCTGGATACCGTGAAGTTCAGGGCCTTCCCTCCACTACAATGAGCACAGGGCATTCAGGCTACGGTTCTGGGGTTTCTGCCTCAATCTGTGATCCCCATTATATCATAATGGGGTAACCCATGAATAGTCCACGGACCTGGGTATCAATCGGTATAGCAAAACAGTTGGTCCTGGACCAATTTATATACAAATTGACTTGTTTAATATTTTCAGTTTGAAAGACACATTACAATTGCATACGATTTGCATATGGTCATATAGTACATACAAATGCCACTAATGAAAATAGATTAAATAGGCACACTCTCAACCAATACAATGGCACAAATTTATTTAAGGAGAGCTGTTTTAATCACAGATACTCCTTAACTGAATAAATTGTCATATTCAATAAATCTAATATTCAATCAATATAAAGATTGCTCCAAAAGAGGGAGAAGAAAAAAAAAAGGGAGTGTGCTCATGTGTTGGCAGATAAATAGAGGGAAGAGGGAATTCAAAATTATATACAAGGTAGGCTTAGTTGCAAATTGTTGGAACCGGAGGTCTCTGGTTGGCACAGGTATGCACTTGTGACAAGCAGGGACCCTCAGCTACACGTCAGGGCAAGGGAACTACTCCTTCGAATAACCCCTGCTCACCCTCTAGGTAGTGTGGCGCGAGCAGACAAGGCTAATCCTCAGGGCGATAGTAAGTTAAGCATTTATGATCACACACAGTAAACCCACTGACCCACCACAAATGGACACCAGTTGTGTAGTTGTATCAAAAATACGTATACTTTATATAAAAGATAGATTCAAGCAGGATTATCACAAGACCATATAACATGTAACGATTCGAGGCCAACAGATGATACTTAGGCAAGCTTTAGTCTTTAAATGTTCGTTGTTCGGCAAGGTACGATGACAGGGAAATAAGAACGTTGCGGACCCTGGATCCGATATGAACTCGGGACGGAGTTCACGTGTACCTTGCTTGTGGAAGTCCGAGGCATTTCAGGCGCGGCTGGTGAGGGCGGACTCCGAACGAGGCCGACGGTTCTCCAGAGGATCTCTCCGGCTCAGGTCCCCCTCGAGGTGCGAGGTGGAGGAGCAGGACTGTGGAGGATTGCGGCGATCCGGGGTTGATGCAGCTCACGGGGCGAGGCGCCGTTCAGGCCTGCGGGGCGTACTACTTCTTAGCACGCTGGGTCGTACTCGTGGATCTGTGAGGGGCGTCACGTTCTACGGCAGACGGGTGCAACACCAGGCTTCCGGTATCACTGTACGGAGAGGCCTTTCTTGAGGTGCGGCACGGGTCTTGGTATGCAGGAGGGCAAAGTGAGACAGTCGGGTACGTTACGACGTACGGACCATCCAAGGCTATGGAATGCGCTCCGTGCAGATTCCGGCGGGAGAAGATGAGAGGTGCACAACGCGCTCCGTTAGCGGCGTAGTGACAGGAGAGCAGGCGGCCCGGCACTAAAGCGGAGAGCGACTCAGGGATGAGCGGGCTCTCTACGGCGGGGCGACCAGGCTCCGAGCTGTCACGACCTGGGAGGGGGCGAAGGCACCCGAGTCACAACTCCGGCGAGGGAATAAGAACTAAGGCCCAACAGTAGACGGGCACAAGCAGATAGAACCCAATGGTCCTGGGGTTCCGTTCAGGGGGCAAGCTCTCGATCAAGCCCTTGGAGATCGTTTCAGGCACAAGTCTACAAAGTCCTTTCTGGTCCTTTCCTCTCCGTTCTCAGCAAGGCACCACTGCAGGCCAGTCTTACAGGATTCAGACCGGTTTCCGTCCTTCAGCTTCTCTTGGTCCTTCTAGTCAGGCAGAGGTTCGTCGTGGTCAAAACTGGATCTGATTTGTAAGGAGCGGAGCTCCTATATTTATACTGCGATTCTTTTGTCTTTGCAGGCCAGGGGGCCTGAGCCTAGTTCAACCTGGTTCTGGAGTACTCGGTTTACAGGAAGCTGCCGTCTTCTTTCAGAGTGCGGGCAGGGACATCAGACGCTCCGCAGGGGGGTGGAGCCAGCATTGTGGTGGTGGAGCACAACCCTACTCAGAGTCAAGGACTACTCCGCCCACCCATCCTGGTGCAAGCCCCCTATTCACCACCTGGGGGTCCCAACTGTCCCCGGGAATCTCCCAGCCCTGTCACTCACACAAACCCAGACAACAGATACACATCCTGGCAGAGGCGGCTAAATAGTTAGGCGCGCAAAGGCTATCTTTCTAAAAGTAGCATTTGCAAACACAGGATATTAAAATAAACCTTGCTAAAGGAAGTATTTTATTATTCTGAGTTCAGGCATACTAAACTAAACATGCTACCGTGTTCCCTGAGTCGGCCGGGACTATAGCGTGTAATAGTTCCGCCAGCTCATCTTGGCCTAAGAGAACCGATAGCCCTTCCATAGTGAAGAACGAAAAGGGCGGTAATTCACTAGGAGGACATGCCACACTCTAGGCTTGTCCTACCTTACGCTTCAATGCACCCTGTCCGTAGGCCTACCATAGGGGCGACTGATATGGAGGTTAGGGAAGGTTCAGGGACTGGCAAGTGTGGGCACTTGCGCAGTCAGCTTGACAGTACGGGACTGTACGCGGGGTCTGCAATGGCGGACCCGAGTCATGTCTTACGAGGCCGCTTCTGTGGGTGGCGCAACCAGCGCTGCAGGCCCACTAGCAGCATTTGTATCTACAAGCCCCGGCACTCCTCGTGCACGATACTGGGGACTGACAGTAAACCAAATAAGCCAATCGTGGAAATCAATTGTACATACACTTTACATTGGGAGCACTTGCACTGCGGCACGGATTGGCCGTGGCGCAGTGCCCTGAGCACCGAACACCAGCAAAACATCTGAGGCACATCAGCAAAAAAGTGGAAGGGAGACTCACGCCAAGGTGCCAGGTCTAACACAAATTCCAAAAACGAGGAACGGCTATAGTTTGTATTCAGACCAGTTCCTTATTAGGGCCAGACCCATACAGGTTGTTTCAGATATTGTTCATATTTCTTTTTAAACGAGGTGCACAGAGAAACATCATCTGTGGAATGGGCGGACTGGGGGAAGGAAGGGGTACAGGCCCACGTGTGGGGTGGATGTCGACGTTTCGACCCTGGTACAATGAGGGCAATTCACAACCTCAGCTGGCAGGTCTTCATCAGGACAGGGGGAGGAAGGGGCAACCTATGTAGGTAGGTATGGTCTGGTCACTGCCCCTAAATGGTGGGTATTCCGTATGTAAATTAAAGGAGTCACATGTATGGAATGTTGAATGCTAACAGCTCCTTATTAAGGGTGAGTCAATTGCCAAAGGTCGATCTTAATCCGACGTTCAGGAGCCGCTCACGCCAGCAGTGTCTTGTGCCTGGGCAGGTGAGTTAAATAGAGTATCGACCAGAAAGTGTTTTAAAGAAGGTAGGTAACTTGTTAAACACTCAGTTACAAAATCAATGACGGTTTGATGATTCACATAAAGAGGTGAGATTTGCTTCTGTGTTTCTCGATAGTAAACATTCCCCAGCTGCCAGGGAAATTAATCACATACATTTCAGGGGGTGTCCTTTGCTACAAATCTGTAAGCAAATGAGTAACGTGCATAGTGTAAGTCATGTAAATCTTTTCTGAAACCTCCTTACTGCTTGTAATGTATTTCTTCTTTTCAAGCAAGGGATATTATAGAGACTACCTACTGACTCCCGTGCTCAACAGCAGCAAATACACATTTGTCCTCCGTCATGAATAAGAGATATCTAAAACGCCTAAAGTGCATGGAATTAGGAATTCACATGAAGTGCTACTTACCCAGTGTTGTGCAAAGTCACAGCCTCTTGCTTCACCTGGGAGACAGGAAAGGTAAACAGGGACTGTTCTTGGGTTAGTTTGCAAAACTGCTGTGCGGGTGTGGGTGATAGTCGCTCCTTCTTTATAGGTTGTGTTTTCATTGGTTGGCTTTGAGGGGGTGGAGTCTTGTTAGAATTGGGGAGTGTATCTGGAGATCCACTCCTTGAATTTTGAGGGTGTGTGTTGGAATGATGATTTCCAGGGGTTTTAGCAGGCACCGAGTCAAGTGGATCATCCTCAATCACAATCAGGTCTTTGGGCATTTCTTTGAATTGATAGACCAGTCTCTGCCCTTCAACTTTTGCCAGGATCCCGCGTTGATAATAGTACCTGCAGAAACAAAATATGTCTATTAATGGGAGGTATCAGTGATTTATGTGGGGTCTCCACTCAAACTACATATTCCAGTGCTCACATGTTTAATGCATCAACATTTCATGAAGCACGTCCGCTTCCTTTTATATAGCAGCTACCATTTCTTCGCCTATAAGGAAGTTGCTATATATGGTTTCTTAGCAAACCGGGCTGCACTAAAACAAATATACCTTAAGAGCACTGGAGGTGCTTATTCATTCATCCCTACACATATTTAAAGACTTTCTATTGTTGACAGACCACCAGGTAATTCAATAGTCAGAGAACCCAAAATCAGCTTCCTTTTAAGATTCAAGTCACTTCATCAAAAGAAAACACACAGAATGCAATGCTGATGAGCAATCAGGATTGTAATTGTTTCAGCAGCTTTGCCCAATATAAATACAAAGCAAGATAACTACTAGGACTTTTACATGTCTCCCACTTTAAACATCTATTATACAATTCAATATATTTCTTCTATTGGAGTCAAGATGACCTTGCAGATGTTCTGTAGACTCAACCTCGTCTGACAACAGAAAAATTTTCCCTCCGCCTGCCGCAGAACATATATTACTTATTTTGAGGTTTTATCAACTGCTGCACATCGCCTTGTGGTTATTTCAGAAAGGTCTATGTAATGTATTGTATTGTAATTGCATTTATATAGCGCTTACTACCCCTGACGAGGCGTCGAAGCGCTTTTTTGGCGAGTAGCACGCTACTCCGGCACCCAGAGGATTAGTTTTGAATTAGTATAGTGAAACATGCAAGTACGTTTTAAGTGGTGGATAGGTTAGTCAGTTATTTGGATTTGGAATGATAGTAGAAGGATAGAGGAGGACAAAGGTTTGTATTTATATAGCGCTTGTTGACGCACGCTATTCAGGAAGCCTATAAAGGATTAGTGGTGAATTAATATGGTGAAATATGAAGTAATTTCAGTGGTGGATATTAGTCAGTTACTTGGAGTGAGAAGGATAGCAGAGGGATAAAAAGGGGAAGAAAGATTTGCATTCACGTAGCACTTTTTACCCCTGATGGGTGTTGAAGCGCTTTTCTGGCACTTAGCACGCCACTCCGGAACCCATAAAGGATTAGTGTTGAAAATTAGTATAGTATAAATATGAAGTAATTTGAGTAGTGGTAATGTTATTCAGTTATTTGGGTAGTATATTAGTATAGTTGAATATGGAATTTGAGAAGTGAACATGTTAGCCTGTTAATTTTGATTGAAAAGGATAGTGGAAGGATAAAAGAGTGAAGGATTTCTTTTTTCTTTTTAAAGGTCTTAGCAGTAGGAGGAGGCTTTTGGATGAGTAAAAATGAGTTTTGGAGGGGAGGAGTCAAAGGGAAAAGTTTAGAAAGGTTTGTTTTAGGGGATCGGTATAGTAAAAAAGAGGTGTCAGATGATGCAAGGAGGGGTAGAGTAGGAGAGAGTCTAGAAAGGGTTATTTTGGCGATCATAGTAGTGGTATGGGGTTTGGGATAAATGAGAGAGTGGATGTAGAGGATGCATTGATAGATGTATAGGATGAGAGATAGGGTAGTGCATTGGAAGGAGTAGTAGAAAAGTTTCAGATGAGTCAGAAGGTTGGGCTAGAAGATATATTGAGCGAAGTATAGGCTGAGAAATACGGTAGTGCATTGGAAATGCTAAATTAGAAGAAAGTGATAAATATATAGATCCATAAGTACATTGAAAGTATATAGATACATAAAGGAGGTAAGTATATGTAGATTAAATATATTGATAGAGGCACAGGATGAGAAATAGGGTAGTGCATTGGATATGATTTTTCAGGAGAATAGTAACAGACACACAGATCCAAGAACATGGAAGGGCAATAGATGCACAATGGAAGTATGTACATGTAGACCAAATATGATTTTAAATATTTATTATTTTTTCTCTTACCAACATAACATTATTTTACATGTTTATACAAAGTAATACACAAAGATAGGTACATATCTATAGTGAAAACAAATGCTTATATACAGTGGGATATGCTGTAAATTTCTGTTTGCGTATGGTGCTTATGTGGGGAAGAGCCAAATCTTGAGTAGTTTTCTGAAGATAAGGTGGTTGTCGGTGGACCTTATGTTGGGGGGTAAAGAGCTCCATAGTTTGGCTGCTTGAACAGAGAAGGATGTGCCACCCATGTTTTTTTCTTGTATGGTGGGATTTTGAGGCAAGATGCTCCTTTAGAGCGGAGGTTCCTTTGTTGAATGCGTTTGGTGATTTTAATCCTGATGAAGAGTGGTCCTATTCCATGTATTGCTTTGTGGGTGATACAAAGCAGCTTGAAAGTGGATCTTCTGGCAACCGGTCACCAATGCAGGGCTTTCAAGGTAGGAGAGATGTGGTCTCGCGGTTTGATATGCAAGAGTAGTCTGGCAGCCGAGTTCTGAATCCGTTGTAGTATTTTCATGGTCGTTAAATGTGATCCATGTTATAGGCTATTGCCATAATCAAGTTTGGACAGAGCAAGGGAGATGGTAGCTTGGACCTTGTGTGGAAATCCCAAATGAGGGAAAATTTGTTGCAGTGTTTTTATAGTAGCAAAGCTTGATCTTGCTAGTTTATCTACTTGGGCATTGATCGACAGCTTGGAGTCCATGGTCATTCCGAGGATCCTTACTTCCTTCGATACTTTAGGCAGTGATCCTAGTTCATCAGGCCATGTGGCAAACGGGCTGTAATGTTTCCACTCGCCACATATGAGTATTTCAGTTTTTGAAGCATTCAATTTCAGATGGCTCCAAGTCATCCACTGATCCACGGCTCTGAGACAGCTGAAAATTGGTGATTTTCCAATGTCTTTGGGGCGTTCCAGTTGAAGGAGTATTTGCGTGTAATCTGCATAGTTATAGCACGTGAGGTGAAATTTATTGATCAGTACTGGTAATGACTTCATGTAGATGTTTAAAAACATGGGCGAGATGATAGAACCTGGCAGGGATCCCCTGCTTTTGTGGAGTACGGTTTGGACAAGAAAGGTGGGGTATGGCTGACAGTTCTGTTTTGAAGGTAGGACGCGAGCCAGTCTAGAGCAGTTCCCTCTATGCCGGCTTCATAAAGTCTTTGTTTCAGAGTGTCATGATCAACCTTGTCGAAGGCAGCTGAGAGGTCAAAGAGGAGTAGCGCAGCAACCCTGTTGGGGTCAACTGTATTCTTTAGGTCATCTCAGATGGCAAGGAGGCAGATTCAGTTCCTCTACCTGGACGGAATCCTGTTTGGAAGTCTGAAAGTGTGTCATTCTCTTCAATTAATTGTGACATCTGGGTGAACACTGCTCTTTCTATCAGTTTGCCCAGGAAAGGTCCATTTGTAATGGGTCTGTAGTTATCAGGATTCAGAAGGTCCAAGTTTGTTTGCTTCAGTAAAGAGCAGATGTAGGACTTTGAGTTCTTCTGGAAATATTCCAGTTGTTATGGAATTGTTGATGATTCTTCTTACTGGAGTGGCAGCAGAGGTTGTTAAAAGAATTGTCTTGAAAGTTTGTGGCGGACAGGGGTCAGAAGGGCTGCCAGCAGGCCTGCTTGCTTTGACCAGGTCCATAAATTAATTGTGTGAAATGTGTTGGAAGGAACGGAGAGGATTGGTTAGAACATTCTTGGATTGTTGTTTTGTACAAGGGTTAGTGCTGGTGCTTGGTTTCTGTTTTAAGTACGAGTTCAACGTGTCTGCTTTATCGGTATAATGGTTTGCCGGTTTGCCTGTGAAATCTTGAGTAACAGGATGAGTTCCTTCTAGGCAATTTGGTTTGCGAAATTCATCGAGTATTTTATAGAATTCATTATTTGCACATTTAGCGTTTTGAATTCTGTCTGAATAGTACCTTTTCTTAGCTTTTTTGATAGCCGGCTTGTATAATCTGTTAATTGTCTGTAGGTGAAGTTTGTCTTGTATGGCGTATGTTTTGAGCCAGGTATGTTGCAGCTTTCTAATTTGTTGTTTTATGTCTTTTATTTCTAGGTTTCTCCAAGGCGCTTTTTTTCTTTTGTTCTGTTGTGTGGTTTTGAGTGCTATCAGGATGTCAACAGCTTCCTGTAGCTACTCATATAGATTTTGAACAGAATTTATGGTTTCCAGATTTGTACTGGATGTTAGTTGTATTTCCAAGTTTTACAAATTGAGTTTTTTCCACGGCAGATAGGTGGATGGATGTAAGGTAGTTTTAGGTGAGTCGCTTAGCGTTGTTTTATGTTGGAAAGCAAGCAAGTGGTGGTCTGACCATGTGACCGGAGTTGTAGTTTGAACGGTAACTAGTTCAGTATTAGCAAAAACGACATCTAGGATATGTCCAGCGGTGTGTGTTGGATTGTGGACAATCTGATGCAGGTTCAATACATCTAGGCCGGTGATTGTTTTTGGATGGGTCATATTGGGTTTATCAAACCGAATGTCAAGGTCACCCAGAACGCATAGGTTGGAGTGTATTGTTATCAGGTTTGAGACTTTGTCTAGAAGTGCTTCTGGGAATGTTGTCTTGCTAGATGGAGGTCTGTAAAGGAGCAGGAAGTTACAGGAGGAAGACTGTGTAGGATTGCATCTTGTTAGAAGAGCCTCACAATTCTTTATGGAGATGTTGTCAATTTTAGTGATATGTATTGTTTGCCTGAATGCAACAGCTAGACCACCTCCTTTTTTGGCTATACGATTTTGGGTGATTATTTGATATCCTAGAGGAATGGCTTCATGCAGGACTGGAGCCATATCCTCAGTGATCAGTATTGTGTGGGTTTGTAGCAGGTGTGTTTTAGTGCTGGTATTAGCTGTATTAGGATAGCAACCGTGTAGCTGTTCTGTATCATGTTCCTCATCCTGCATGCTAAGAAGGCATTTTGATGGGTCTGCATGTGTATGAGTTGGAGATGGTGTTTGAGAGTGAGTTGGAGTGCTGTGTTGCTTTTGTGGTGTAACATTGTTGTGAAGTAGACATGGGGAAGCAAAGTTGTGAGGTGTGGCATGTTGCTTATATTTTTTGTGTGTGTTTAAGGCGGAAGGAGTATGAGTCAGGGGAGGTGGTGCAGCATGTGGGTCATGTAGTAATGTTCTAAATTGTCCAATGGATGAGAGGCGGTTAGAAGAGAGGTGCTGTATTGCTGTATCTGTGTTAGGTGTGGTGGAAGACTGAAAGCTTGGCATTGGAGTTTGTTCCTTTGTGTGGTTGAAAGATGGGTATATGTTCGTATTTTGTGATGGTAAGTATTATGAGGTGTTGCGCTTTGAAGATCTTGTTGTTCTGGTGTGTGTAATATGTTTTGCTTTTGAGGAGTAGTGAAAAGGGGTGCTGATGTATATGTTTCATGCAATGGATTTGGTTGTATAGTATTGTTTGTGAGAGGAGGTTGTGAAGTGGAGGGGGTGTTGATGTGTTTATGAGTAGAGTGTATGTTGTGTGAAGGAGGGAAAGAAGTAGAGGCGAGAGTCTTTATCTTAGACTGGTTTGTTGCAAGAGTTACAAAGTGCGATGGTGTGCAGTGTGTGTGTTGTGAGTTAGTGTTATTATGGTAGAAGGGAGAGGAGGGTGTTTGTTGGACAACTGATGGAAGGGTGAATATATGTTTGTTAGTGATAAAAGGTGGTCTGTTAGGTGTAATTACAGCAGGGAGAGTGTGTCTGAATGGGATGTAGTTATGTATGGGGTTGATTGGCGTTGTGTTAGTGATGAGTGTATTGGTTAGTGGTATAGAATAGAGTTGTGTACTGTTTGTAGGTGATGGTGGACATGTGTGGTAGTTGGGATGGTAGGGTGTGTAGATGTGGTGGTGCATTCTGGTACATTAAATGTAAATGTAGGTGTACTTATATAGCGCAAACCTGTCACCCAAAGGGCATCCTGGCGCTTGCTTAGGGAACCCGTCCTGGTATTCCCCTGTGAGAAACCCCGGCAGGGTGTCCACAAGGTGAAAGTCAGGCATCCCGCCGCGAGGGGCCGTTGTGGAGATTAAGCAAGCTATTGCCCAGAGTCGCAGAGTGTGAACCCGTGAGTCGAGGAGGCACCGGGGCGAGAATTATCGAGTCCGAGGAATTTTTAGCCCAAGACCCGCCGAGGCGGGGAATTGAACCCTGGTCCAGGACCGATCTCAGCTTCCTGGTCTGCCACCTCTAACCCCTGAGCCACACTTCTCCACAAATTAATACATTAATCTGTGCATAGTGTTGTGCATGGTGTACATTTGGTGTGAGTGTGTTGCACTGTTTGTGGATGGTGTGGGCTGGGTATTGCTAAATGGGAAAATGGGCAGCATTTCTGGCCTTGTCCCGACCAGTCTCGAACAGGCTCAAACAGGTAACTGCCCTTGTCCTCTCTGCCCTTAGCCTCAACGCCCGGGCTGAGATGCCCTAAACCTGGCCTTTTATAGCCCTAGTAATCAGGTGACCCCTTCAGCCAATGGGAACCCTAGCCCTAACACTATCCAATCACAACACTAGCCCTAAAATCTAGACCCAATAGCAGACCAGGACCTTACAGCCAATCGTAGCCCTAGTCCAAGCACTCAATCAGTTCAAAAACCCTGATCCCTACGTCCAATAAAGGCCCTAGCCCTACCAGTAGTTTCAACCCAAGTCCAAGCAACCAATAGCACAGGTAGCCCTAGTCCCTACTTCCAATAGAAAGCCTAACCCTACTCTTAGTCCCAAAACTAGTTGAGCAACCAATCACACCAGAAGCCCTAGTTGCTACTTCCAATTAAAAGGTCTAACCCTAGCCCTGGTCCCACCCTACTCCCAACAACCAATAACACAGGAAGCCCTAATCCCTACTTCCAATAGAAATCCTAACCCTAGCCCTAGTCCCAACCATACAATGATTGAATCACAGACCCAGAAACCAATAAGAACCCACAAATATCCAACCAATGAGGACATTAACCCTGATCCAATAGAAACACCAGATACAACCATCAATCAGTGTACACATGTACAAACTACTAGCAGACCATATAATGTACCAGACACCTCAGACAAGGTTAGCTGGCCAGGGAGTTGGAAGCTGCTTTTCCTGTTCAGAATCTCCTAGGATACAGACAGGCTCAATCCACACTTTGGACTACTGCAGGTAAAGGCCTCACTAACTTGAAATCTAACAATGCTGTTTGAATAAAACTTTACTCCCTCTGCTGGCCAAAAAACGAAGTGCACATGCCCTAGTAACACAGTTTAAACAGCTCACAGAAGCACCCTCCGATGTAGAATATCCCTGCTGGCACATTACCTTGAAATCTACCTTTAGGTTAAGGTAGTCGGAATAGCTAAGAATTTTCTGAAGTAGCAATAACTGGACTCTGCCCTCAAAGTCGAGTTCATGGGATTCATCCCACAGCTTGAGAGAACTTTAAAATCAATCATAGACTCCCTGTGCAGCCAGTGACATGCTTTCAAGGCTAGTTTATGAGGTTACTTTTGTGGAGATTCAAGCAAAGTCTATCTGCCTCTTTCTTTCCACAATGTTATGAGAAGGCCAGTGCAAGCCAGATTACATTAGCCCAGCTGTGCCATTACCAAGACCTCCACATAGTAGATTTTTTCACATAGTTAGCCGTTTGCTGTTCATGGCCATAGCAGGGACACACGAGCACACAAGGACTTTTAACCAACAGCGACCTGTTAATTCACGCATTAAAGCTTGTTACTTGCTATTCACGGCCATTCATAAAGCATCACAAACAGTCAACGCATGCCATAACACCACTTAACATTACAGCTCTAGCATTGATATCGTGAAAGAACGCACCAATGACCACAGATAAAAACATGTCGGCACCACATCCCTGATGTTAACCAAGCACACAGAACAGAACCATGTTTCACGCGAGGTAACTGGACAGTTTCATTCATCAAATCATGTTTTCGTATCATTTAGTGATTTCATCAGTTTCCTTATGTTGAATAACGAAAATGCACCGATTGATTAGTGTTTTTTTAGACCATTATGGACATAACGTGATGTTATACAGGACATGTATTGAATGAAGTTCATGGGATGGTTTCCCTATTACATATGTTTAATTTCCATTATAGATATATCCCTGCTGAAGAGCACAATGCCCGAAATGCATTGGATTGATTTATGAAAAACATAGATTGGGTATATACATACCATACATCTGTTTGATTTATAATCGAAAAGGATTGAAAGTAAAGTCAACACAATATAACGATTGCAAACTATTTGAAGACTACTCTTTTTCATTACCATATCGAATTTATCACACCCACCAGTGGGTCTTATGATTGTGCCCAGGGGGATTCATCCCAATGCTTTGGGATTGAACTATTATTCAGGAGTCCTGACTTTCCCATTTAAACATATGTGAGAGGGTCGTACGGGATGAGGACAGAAACTCAACTTTTTCCGCTCCAGTCGGGCAGGACACGATCGTGGGATGTGAAGAGTTGACCGCAACACCTCCCTCCTCTCTACAGGAAGCAGCGGCGAATGACGGGGAGCCCAACGAATGGGTGAGGAGGAACAAACCTGAAGAGGCAGGGCAACCGGCCTTAAAGGAGATCACTCACAAAGAAGAGACGGACTAGAGGAGGAACCCGGGGGACGCTGAGCCCAACCGAAAAGCGACGGATCAACGGGTAGAGAAGGAGCCGTCTGAGACCGGAAGATCGAAGAAGCTGCAGCGAGAGCTGAAAGCAGCGGGGAAGACGTGGAAAGTTGGTCCGAAGACTGGTGGGCGCCCGCGGAGGACACTGAGAAGCCGCCGCAACTCAGGAGAGTTGCTGCAGACGCGGTGAGTGACCCAGAAGGGATGGAGGGTGAAAGGGGGATAACGCACTTAATCTAGCCCCGAGCACAATCCTTTCCTTTATTCTAGCACCATCTCATGTATGCGCCTGTTGCTTTCTATTTTGTTGTGTCTACCTTCCGGTATATGAGAGGTACGAATCTTGTGTTGCCGCTCCCACCAAGACCGTAGCATTGCTGTATTAACCTTTAAACCTCCGCCCTTGCGTCCCTCACAATTTGAGAATCGTTATTTGGCTTTACTTTTTTTTTTTCAACACTGGCTTTGGGGTTTTGACGTCTGGAGTGAGTGGGGGAAAACAAATCCTGTAACCCAGACTGACCCTAGGCTAGGAATAGGAAAGCATTTTTCTTTGTATCTGATCAGACTCCCAGGAGTAGTCAAGAAGCAGGGTTTCCAATTTAGCTTTATCCCTTTTCCATTGTTTTCCACTTTGAGTGTGGTGACGGTAAACCCTATTGGACATAGTGCAGTCTGCTGACCGCTCTTTTCTTCTTTTGGAGAAACTCCGGGACGGCAACATCCAGACCTTGACCCACGAAGATCCCAGGAAAAGAAGCCAGGAGACTCACCAAGAACATAGCCACCTGACCATCCTTACCGCGGATAGCTGGAAGACCACCATTACCACTGGACTTATTTCAATAAAACCATTCAAACACCACTCAGGCCTCCTAGTTTCTATTTCCGCCCATTCCTCCGACACCATAGTTGTGTGATTCTGGGAAAATAACTTTACCATATGCCTTGGCTCCCTTACCTTCAAGAATAGACGTGCTAGAAAACCGAAACTGGAAATATGGTCTTGTAGTTGCTAGGCTAGGTACTTGAGAAATCTATTCTTTTGTAATTCTCAGCAGCTCACTTAATATTCCTGAGCCCCAAATTGTAAGCGTAATTGTCACTGTAAAAAACATGTAATGCAAAGATGTAAAACTCTGTTATGTACATGATCTTGAGCGGTCTCCAAATCCCCAGAGCACAACTTTGTGAACCTGCTACATCTGGGTTTTATAAACTCCATGCAATAATCTGAACTTGATAAACGGATTCTCCCATATAGTAGAAGGATTCATGATCCAATAAACTATTACATTACACAGTAGTTGAATGGTTCCCTAATTATATAGTGGCATAGGCGTCGTTCAGGGATCATGCCAACTTTGCATCGGTAATGGGGGGAGGGATACAGGGAATGATGGGATGCTTCTCAGGAGACTTGGGGGAGGGGGGCAACGTGAATTTCTCTATTTTATCAATGGAACTTTGTTGGATTATTTCTTGCTGGGTGTGAATGTCCTCATCGTTTCCGTTTGTGGGAGGAAAGGCTCCCTTGCTCTGTAGGCTTGGTTGGCGCAGGAGGTAATTTAATTTCTTCAGGCAGGATCGGGCCTCCTACGAGCCCCAAAGGGAGCTGCCATATCAGTTTTAGATCCCACTTCATCTACTTTTTTCGTAGTTTTATATAGCGCGAACTGGACCCGAGGGTATTGGAGCGCTTCACATGAGCTCCAGTTGCCTTACACAAGGCCACGTTCATTATTTTTATTTTTTTAGGCACAGAGAGATTGTTTTACCAAGAATCGCAGGTGGTTGACCGGATGCCAAGACTCGAACCTGGTACCCCAGTTCCAAAGTCGGCAGCTCTGGCCATGATGCCACATCCTAGTTTGCCACCTCACAGATCAGAGAATATAGGTCCTGCAAGGCTCGTCTCTTTTCTTAGTTATGCTTAAATATGTATTTGCCCTATTTTTGGCATCTTGAAAGCTCTGGTTAATAGTTATCAGTTGGGTGCTGAAAACACGCAGTTACTTCATACTACTTGTGGGATTGTGAGCGGTCTAGTAGTTGGGTGGGCGGAGTTAGTGTGCTGGGGGAAGAGGAGGTTCCTGGGGATGGGCTAGTTAGTTAGAGTAGGGACGGGGACCTGAGAGCACCTGTTGAATAAAGCTCTTAGATAAATGAAGAAGTAGTCTGTCGTTATTACAAGGAAGACACGACAACTGGCGACGAGGATGGGATGCACAGCTTGCTGTCCCTGAACCCGCAAATGACATTCGGTCCCGTCCCTAGAAATTGGGAAGGAAGTCGCTGTTGCGACGCAAGTGCCCCAAGAAGAATTGCCGCCCAGAGAAGAGAGGCCAGCAGTTTGTATCAGTTCCGTGATCGGGAGATCGCGTAGAGCCCCAGCGAAGAAGCGCAGTCGAGCATTGGTGAAGTTTTGAATTTGGCGCCGGTCCGCGCCTAAAGCGGTGAGAAGCTAAGAGGCTCGGCATGGTGTGAGGCCTAATGACAAGCTCTGAAGTCACCCAGTACCACCGTGCTACGAAATCGTAAGAAGTGTGAGATCAGGATGAATGCGTGGAAAAGTATTGCACAGATGAGATAGCCCGCCACGAGAGAACCTCACCCCAGAAGCGTGCGAAGTGGCATGTGCGCGAAAAAGCCGAAGGTTGAATTGAGGCCCAAGCGTACCTGGTGAAGCGGAGTGGCCGGCGAGAGGCAAGCAGACGATTGGAGAGGTCGTTGTGCCAGCAGTGTGGTAGCGGCCGGTGAGTCCCTGTTGCAGCGCATCGTGAGAGAGTGAAGAGTGCGTGTAGTCGGACATCGCAGAGTGAAAGCTGCCAGCCAAGCAGCCATTTTGAAGTCAGGCAAGATGGGAAGGACTTCCCTGGTCAATAGTGAAGCGGCCATCTTGGAGTCAGGCATCAGTGCGCGCCATTCAGTTAAAGAAATTCGAGCACAATAATGATCGAATAACGGACTGCACCAGGAGCGCATCACCCAAGCGGCAAGAAAAAAAAAGGGACATGAGCGTTGGTAGTGTTGCACAGAGTTGCAGACATAAAGTGTCACGAATACAGTGTACCGACGAGTCACATGAATAAGGTGACCCTGTTGCATGAAGTCAGGCCTGAGACATTCCAAGCCACACGGCAATGAACTGATGAAAACATGAACAACATGAGATGATTGCTCAGTGTGAATAAGGACATCACTTGAAACTGTGAACAGTGAATCACACGACTGCCCAGGGGCAGCGACAGAGTCCTTGAACAAGCACAAGCCGATCCAAATGACCACACGTGGTCAAGAGAGATAGAGTGTCACAGGAAACAGGAACATTAGATAAATCATTCATTATGTCAATGCACAACTCACCACAAAGAGAAGCCAAGCCAATCCTGGTGGGCATGACCCACCTGAGACCCCCAGAGCAATTGACTCTGATAGCTGGTGGAAGTATGGGTCCACGGTGGTAGTAGTGGGTTGAAGACTTCAAGGACTACATCAAAGGGTCCAAGGTGACGGTGGATGAAGACCAGTTGATTGCATTGCGTAATTTAGTTGGAAAAGACATTAGCAAAGTGATAAAAGAACTGCCCCCGGCTGAAACCGGGACCTATGCCAAAGTTCGCGAAGCCTTAAACAAAATGTTTCTGCATAAGCGTAATGTTGATTACGAGAGATACATGTTTCACCAGGCTCGACAGGACAAGGAAGAGCTGATGAGCACTTACTTAACACGACTGCGTCGACTATCACAATATTGCGATTTTGACACATTCTCCACTGAAGATACCATACGGCTTCGAATCATGGATGGGTGTCAATCCGAAACACTGAGAAGGAAGCTGTTAAAGAAAAGTTACAAACTTGATGAAATTGAGGAGATGACAAGGGTGCACGATCAGGCCGAGGAGCACGCAAGAAGATGGAGTCAGGGCGTGCAGAGAAAAGAGAGCAGGCCAACAGAGTCCAGAACGTCAGATCTCGCAAGCGCTCCAGAGAAAGGCCCAGAAGAAACAGGTCATCTGCCTGGCACCAGCAAGCCGGACACCGGTGCCCTGAAACCCGCTGGCTAGACAAAAGGGCGGATCGTAACAAGAAATGCTATCTTTGTGGTTATGAGCTCCCATATACAGACGCCCGTCCTGCGATGGACCAGCAGTCTCAGAAGTGCAAGCATAAGGATCGCTTGGAAGATATGCGTGGAGATCATCGAGGTGAAATGAAGAATGAGGCAGCTCGAACGTCCAGGATGGGCGCTCGGCGGCACCACGTGCGAACCTCACAAGATCACACTCAATCATTGCCCGAGTCCCCAAACTCTAGTAGAGAGTCGAGACGATCTCAGTGGGTCTGCAGATCGTCGTCCCGAGAATTTTGGTCAGCATCGTGGGAACCTAAATACACCAATGAATACGTAAGCATGGTAGCTAACCCGGACCAGTTGAAAAAGTACCCCCGACTTGATATCCTCGTAGGAAACCACAGCACTAAGTTTGTACTAAACAGCGGAGCATCGCTAAACTATCTCCCAGTGACTTAGTATAGAAAGATGAAACCAATGCCCACCTTGAACCCAGCACATGTCCGGGTGTACACATGGATGGCCAAAGAGCCACTGAACTGTCTTGGGCAATTCTCCACGACCCTTAAATATAAGACGAAGTCCATATCAGCTGTCATACATGTCATTGAGGGTCCAGAGGCAGACTGCCTTCTCAGCTTGCCGACCGCTGAACGCCTTCGCCTAGTAGAAATTCTGTATCAAGTCAACAATGATCCGGATATAATTCATAAATTTCCAAAGTTGTTCTCCGGTCTGGGGAAAATGAATAAGTGTCAGATTAAGCTTCACATAAACGAACAAGTCCGTCCTGTTGCTCAACATCTTCTCAGGGGGCCATTTCATCTCCAGCAGGCCGTCGAAGATGAACTGCAAGAGTTAATGAAAGCTGACATCATTGAACGTACGCATGGTCCCACGCCCTGGGTGTCACCGGTTGTGATAGTTCCCAAGAAAGGGACGCCTGAGAGAGTGCGCTTGTGCGTGGACATGCGAGTGCCTAACATGGCCATAGAACGAGAGCGCCATCCAGGGCCCCATCTGAGTGACATGATATCTGCCTTAAACGGCGCAAAAGTGTTCTCCAAACTTGATCTAAATAAAGGTTATCACCAGTTGGAACTGCATGACAAATCGCAATATATCACGACCTTCGTCACACACCTGGGGTTATTTCGCTACAAGCGATTGAGTTTTGGCATATCCTCAGCAGCGGAAATATTTCAGGAGGCCATTCGTCAAACCATTCACCATATACCCAACGCCCTGAACTACAGTGATGATATACTGGTGTATGGGTCTACCACTCAAGAACATGACAAGGCACTAGATCGAGTTTGCCATGCATTGTTGGATACCAACCTGACCTTGAATCGTGAGAAATGTGAGTTTCACCGGTCCACACTCAAGTTCTTCGGGCACATCTTTTCAGCAGCCGGGATGAGGCCTGACCCTGACGAAGTAGCTGCCATGAATGATGCCAAGAGTCCTCAGGACGTTGGAGACATTAGGTCATTCCTGGGCATGGCCAGTTATTGTGCCAGGTATATCAAAGACTATGCTACCATCAGTCATCCCCTTAGAACCCTCACCAAGCAGGGTCAGCCGTTTGAATGGACCCCCCAATGTGAGCGGGCCTTCTGTGAGATCAAGAAGGCAGTAGAGTCTGCCTCCGACCTAGCATATTTTGACCCCAAGCGCAAGACAGAAATCACTGTGGATGCCAGTCCGGTGGGACTAGGTGCAATACTTGCACAGTATGATAACGACACTGATCCAAGACACATTGTGGCTTATGCGAGTCGCAGTTTGACAGACCCAGAAAAGGCATACTCACAACCAGAGAAAGAAAGCCTGGCGGTTGTGTGGGCATGCAAACATTTTCACGTTTTCATATATGGCAAACATTTCACGATGGTGACTGATCACCAGGCCCTTGTGACGATATTTGGAAACCCTCGAGCGAAGATACCGCCTCGTATTGAACGGTGGGGTGTGAGACTACAAGACTACATCTATACCATTGTGCATAAGCCTGGGAAGTCGGCCAATCCTGCTGACTATATGTCACGCCATCCGCAGTGGTCTCAGATCACTGGGCCATCCATGGCTGAGGAGTATCTTTATTTTGTGGTGGATCAGGCCAGACCACCGGCAGTTCCCCTTGAGGTCATTCTGAATGCCACTAGAGATGATGCAGCGCTGCAAAAAGTCATGAGCTGTTTGCGAAACAACCGGTGAAGAGACATTGATAAGGAAGGGGAGAGTGAGCCACAGCTTCGGCAAGAACTGCAGGCATTTCAGCACATCAAAGGGGAATTGTCCTCCACCTCCGAGGGACTCCTGTTAAGGAATCAAAGAATTGTCATTCCCAGAAAACTACGCCAGGGAATCATCAATCTGGCGCATGAGGGTCACCATGGCATTGTAGCAACTAAAAGGGCGTGGAGAGAAAGAGTCTGGTTCCCTCTATTAGATCACATGGTCGAACTCACATTAAGGGATTGCCCTCAATGTCAATTGGTCAAGTCTGGAGATCTGCCGCCGCCACTGCAAATGACTACATTGCCTCAAGGTGTGTGGCAGGAACTGGCCATGGACTTTTATGGCCCGCTGCAATCTGGCAAATATGTCCTTGTAGTGATTGACCAGAACCCCCAGGATATAGCGGCATGGATTCGCAAATTTAGCGGCACAAATATGGAAATTTAGCGGCATTTTAGCGGCACTTTATTTTACTCTTAAGCATTCATTTTCAGCCTTAAATCAATGGAAACTGTTTTAGCAGAGTATTCCGCTTTGATTAGGCAATCTGGAATATGGAATAGAGGAAGTAGCCCACAGGTGAAGGCTGTTATCCCTTGGAATTGCAATTCTTCATCTGCCAGTTGGGCTAAACAGAAGTGTGAGGTCTAAAATTTTGTGTCACATTTTGTGATGTCAATTCCTGTGAGGTCCTAGGTCTTGATGCCACTTCCTGTGATGCGACGTGCCATGTCGCGCTCAATGATGTCACTCAATGTGATGTCACGTGCTATGCTGCCTAACTTGCTTAGACCCCCCACTTCTGTTTTTTAGGACCTGCGCCCTCCTAAGAAGTGAAATAAAGACAAAACAAGACAACAGGCCTCCTCCATCCGTTTACCCACAATCAGGGAGAACATTCCTGTCTCCATCAGGGCCGCCCCAGCGCGGATGCAATGCAGGGATTGAGTGACAGGCACTCACCCACACCTGACCCCCCCTGCATGTCTGGTTTCTGCCCGCAAAGCCCTCCTGCCTCTGAAGTCATGGCTCCTGCCTGGGATCCGAGGGGCAGGCGCAGAGTACAAATGATGCGGAAATGAGTCCTGTTCCTAGGGAGGGCCGTGGGCTAAAGAACATGGTGGATTCAACCAAGATCTGTGGCTGGGAGTGAGTGTCTGAAAAATCTACGAGTTGTGGAAATTCCTTAGGAGCTGACATAAGAGACTTTGTAGTTACCTTTGCATCAGTGCCGATTTCACGATTTTTTCGTGAATCGCGAAATCGCGATAAACTGGAGGGTCTGACTAGGATGCTGTCCCCTGAGTTTCGCCCTGCGTGCTCCCAGCTGTATCCTCAATAAAGTATGAGTGGAAGCCTTAGTAGAGCCCCGTTCTCCAAGAAATCATACCAGTGCATCACAGGTGGAAACGGTCACTGGATGTCAGTCAGCATTGAACACCACTGCACACATGGCAATAATGAAAAAATTACTAGGAAATCTCAAGAACCACTGAAGGAACAGGCCAGAAAGGATGGAACATCGTCACACTGCGGTCCATCAAAAGACAATTTGTCTAGCACACGGTCTCAAATGTAATATCTGGGCTCCCAGGTGTCTTGAATGTCCGCAATGAGATCCTGATTGTGCGGTCTAGGACCTACCTGGAGTGTCTGACTGAGTCAGAGGTGCTGGACAACGCAATAAATATCCTTGTGAACTTGTCCGGGGAACAGCCCCAACGATCTAAAGGCAGTTGAATATAGCATTGGGGAGGCAACATCAGTCTTTTAGGGGATGGGTGTGGTGATGTCACCCTCTTTAAGAAGGATATTGTCTAGGTTACACATATATTCTATGACTATGTTACCAAGGTTTAAATGATTACACCAGTGTTGGATATATGACGACAGCCCGTGAGGCATGCAGTCTGCGTTCCTGTGGCCCCATCCCTGTCTCAGGAACCTTATCTTGCCGTCATCATATTGTAAATAGAGGTCAACAAGACCGTATGAAATATAAAAAACATCCCTACATTGTACGTATCATGTTACTGTGGTCAGGCGTCTGTTCTTGTTTTGCTATGTACAGTGAAAAGTCTAAAGCACACAAATGCACTAGTGTTGATATATTTAAAAAGCAGCGCGAAAAACCCTCCTCGGTTATATCAAAAGTTCAGCTGCAGACTAGAGCTGAAAAGTCCGCTGAGCCCCTGTTTACAGAACCTTCGGCCCGAGCGCGCAGCCCATTTCCTGAGAAGTCTGCTGCAAGAATGCCCCGTGAGCCCGCGTAATCCAATGGAGGCCAAGTGAAAGGTCTTTTAATGACCTGTGAAGTACTCGGGTGCGGCTGCTGACTGTCTGTGTGTGTCCCGGGAAGCTGCTGACACACACGAGTGGGGTGGGGGGGGGGGGGTTGCGGCGCACAGCCAATAAAAGGCATTGTTTGTTTTGCTGTTTCCCGGTAGAGACACTTTTTTGTAAATATCGCGGCCAATATGGTTATTATCGCGGCCATCGCGGTAATCTGCCGATTTCGCGATTTTTTCGTGAATCGCGAATAACTGGAGGGTCTGATTGACGAATATTCACGATTCCTAATTGCTCAATTTGTATCGTCTACCAGTGCGTCCAGCACAATTGCAATGCTGGATGAGGTGTTTGCTGCCTGGGGTGTTCCTAAAGAACGTGAAAACAGACAATGGTCCCCCATTCACTAGTCAGGAGTTCGAGGACTTTGCAAAGCACTTAAATTTCCATCACCGTTAAGTCACCCCGTTGTGGCCACAGGCTAACGGCACTGTGGAACGATTCATGGCCACTCTCAAGAAGACTTTTCAACAAGCAACTTTGAACAAGCGAGATCTCCAAGTGGCTCTCAATGAAGTGCTGAGGGCCTATAGAACCACCCCACATGCCACCACGGGCAAGTGCCCAGCAACATTAATGCTGGGTCGACCTATCCGGACCAGAATTCCCACATGGGAAGGTGCGCTGAGGCCTGTGTCCCCTGCCCGCATTGATTCCGAAGTCCGAGCAGCCGATGGTGCGAACAAAGAGATCATGAAATCATATGCTGATCGACGCCGGCGAGTCAGACCCTCCTCCTTGCAGGAAGGAGATACTGTTGTGGTCAAACAAGAGCAACAAAGGAAAATGGACTGTCGATTCCGAGATGATCCTCTGACCATTACGCGCCAGAAGGGCACCATGGTGACTGCAGAATCGGACAACCGGAGAATCACCAGGAATATATCCCATTTCCAAAGATGTACTCCAGCTCGGAGAGATGCTCTCACTAGAACAGTTGAACCAACCAGCGGTGAATGCAGTGAGAGTCTTGACCAAGTAAGAGATCCTCCAAATGAGGACACTCAGCCTGAGAGTGAGACTGCCTATGATGGAGGCTCCCAACGGCCTGGACGAAATTTTCAACGGCCCAAACGACTCATTGAGGAACTATGAACTAACTGGTTATGCCATATTGTTAAGAAAGGGGGAGATGTGGGATTGTGAGCGGTCTAGTAGTTGGGTGGGCGGAGTTAGTGTGCTGGGGGAAGAGGAGGTTCCTGGGGATGGGCTAGTTAGTTAGAGTAGGGACGGGGACCTGAGAGCACCTGTTGAATAAAGCTCTTAGATAAATGAAGAAGTAGTCTGTCGTTATTATAAGGAAGACACGACACTACTAAATAGCAAATCCAACTGGCTTACGATTTACAGGTTCTCAACTTTATGCACATAGTGGGAGGAAACCAATTGTGATTTGAATGAAATCATAACATGCGACTGTCGCTTCAGCAGTCACTCGTTACATCATTAAACCAGGCAGTGCATCGTCAGTTGTTATCAGCAGTCTTGGGTAGCACTAGAGGGGACAAGTCCTGCCGAAGGCACTGAGATAGCATGGCTAGCGAGGAGCAACATGGCAAGGATGGCTCGGAAAGAGCAAATGCATTGAAAATAAACTCTAAATGCGAGTGGAAGATTGCAAACTGATGATGAAGCCTCCGAGTGTGTCAGAGGCCACGGAAAAATACACCCGGAAACACACTTAGCAGAGATTAAATGTTACTGGTGTGATGAAAGGACTGTGGATGATGTACGCAAGAGGCGGTATGATCTGATATCATATACAAAGGGGACATTTACGAGCAGGAGACAAGAAGTTACAGGAATGGTGGTGAACCGAGCTCCATCTCCATGCAGGAGCTCATTGAGAACATGATTCAACGTAGGAAGCAGCCCAAGCGACAAATCTTCTCCTGTACCCTCAATATTAGGCGAGTAGTCAGTCTATTGCCAAACTGGCCAATATGACAGCCAACCTGCCGGCTGAAATGTTACACTAAAGTGAGAAGTGTTCAGAGAAAGGACCTGCAGATTGCCAATGTTGCAATCAGGGTTGTTTTGACAGAGGTGGTGTAAGGTGGGCTCCAGTTTAAACAGCACATATGTGGTGGAGCGACAACTATACAACACACAAGACGCTTGGGTGGGGAGAGTGACAGCTCTGCCACAGGGGATAGGAGTGAGAAACTTTTTTTTTAAATTAAAATGTTATTGTAAACAACAAAGATCTGCATGTACAATTTATCATCTGCAAAACACGTCATTATATTTCATTACATTTAGAAACGTATGACTTCACCATCACCCTCTCCATTATTACACGTCATCATCCGAGTCACTTTCCTCCTCGGGGGGTGTGGGGGGAGGGGGGTGCATATATCTCCTCTGTACATATTCCATTTTCCCCATATTCTACTCCATTTTTTGGGACATTTCCTATTAATAAATGTGGCCTTCTCCGCCACCATAACAACATCCATATCCTTACTCCATTGCACCGCAGATGGTATATTTTCGGCCCCCCCACTTTAGAGTGAGGAACTTAATGCAGACACAGGAGATAGTAATGAAATACTATGTTGATGTGATGACATGGCATGGCATGGATAGGGTTCACTGTCTTGAGACAGTGTTGTCATATGTGTTTTGACGTCTGTGTAAAAACAGGAGTATGATGTTTGCAAAGATATTGTCTGTACATGTATTTCTTTGTATTTAACATTTATTGATTACCACTGTAATTAGTGATGGTTACATCAGTCCTGCAAGCTCCACCATCTACAGCTTTCACTGCTCTTGGACCTGTGGGTGATGGGATGGTTAGGTGGTGCCTGGTACAAATCGGTGTAAACCATTTCAGTTGGACACCCCTTACTGGTTACAATGTTGTGCAACACTGGACCTTTGGCGATGTACCCGCAGCATGTCTCTGGGCCACACAGTTTGCTCCTCCAGTTTAAGGCAGTGACGTCTTTCTTTCAGTATCCCAAACACGCAGGTCTCCGCTGATGTACTGCATTGCGTCTGTATTCCCTCTGATTCTATGCATGGATGTATACATATGCACTATCATCTGTGCGTGGGACACAAGTTAGTACGGCATTTGGCATTCCTTTGCTTGGTTCCAGTGTTTACAGTGGTTAAACTCACCACACAACTAGCCATGCCCAGTTCTCCTCTTGCACACCAATATGTGCAGCTGAGTAGAGAACTATAAAGGTGTCATGCGTGATCCCTGTAAAGTTTTCGACCCTCTACAAACACTAAACTTTTTATGCATGCATACTACTAAAGCACAGGCATCTCTGCAGGGCAATGGAGTACTGTTCAATGAGAGTTGTGGGACACAAAGGCTGGATGCAAGTGTAAAATACTTACCTTAGTGGAGCCTTTCCTCAAAGAGCGCTCGTCACAAAAGGCAGCATCGAAGCTGTTGCTGAAAGATGTCTAACTTCTTCCAGAAGCAGATGGATTTCAAGATGCCCCAAATTCGCACTGTTCAGAACAATCCAAAATAGATTCTAGGGGCCTTATTTAGAAGGTGGTGTGGTTCTGAAAATGGGCACAATAGCGTCCGTCGCAAAAGGACAGCATCCAAGATGTTGCTGAAAGAGATGTGTCTAACTCCGTCCAGAAGCCGATGGTGCTCCAACTGTGCACTGTTCAGAATAATCCTTAATAGATTCTAATAGCCTTAATTAGACAGTGGCATGGTTCTGAAAATGGGCACAATCTGGTTCTATGCCAATTTTTGGAGCTGAGATGATTGCTAATAATGTTCAATGTGGATTTGTGGCAAGTAAGCAAAAATTGACTAATAGCTCAAATTGGGACGAAAATTGCTTTAATGTGTTATCTTCATTAGGGCTTGTCTAAGACAGTGCATGCAAAATATTTTGTTAGCTTCCAGTGGGCTTTGAGACCACCCATTGCATGCCATTGGCTGGCCTCATTGCCATTGTCATTTTCTTGCCTCTCTTTAGCCAGCACCTGCCAGCTTCACTTCCTCTTCATGTCTTTGTCCCTCCCCTGGAGCATGGACCTTGTGTCCTCCCACTGCTAATGCTTTGGAAGGTATTTTTTTCTTTTTGTTGAAGCACTTCATAAGCATGCATGTGTTTTCAGACTACCTTCCTCATGTGCTCTCTCTTACCCATGTGCTTTTGTCCGCCTCTGTGGTTTTGCTTGCCCACTCCTGCTGTCCTTGTTGTTGCTTACCCTCACCAGCTGTCAGTGTAGTAGCTTGCCCTCCCACCGTCTGTGTTGTTGGTTTCCCAACACGTGAAGACATTTTTGCTTGCCCCAACCTGCTGTCCGTATTGCTGCCTGCCCCCTCCTGTTGTGCCTTCGTGTTACCCCTCACACACCTTCAGTTGCGCTCTGTGTTGTTGGTTGCCCCACCCACCCGCCAATGTGCTCTATTTATTGCTTCCTTGTCCCAGTCCATGTTGTTGCTTTCCCTCAAACTACCCCCATTCTGCTCCATGTTGCTTGTCCTCTGCCCCATTCCTTATTGTTGCTTGCAGCTCAGTGTAGTTGCTTGCCTTCATCTATTCTCCCTGTTGTTCAATACACTCCCCATCAGCCTGTGTTGTGCTCTATAGTTGTATATTACCCTCCGCCCCACTTGCTGTTGTTGCTTGTGCCCAGCTCACCCACCTACTCTACATTGTGATCCATGTCGTTTTTGCCCCGTCCCACTATGTGTTGTTGTTGCATGCCCCACCCACCCGTCCTGATTTGTGTTGTTGCTTGACCCCACCCACCCATCCTGCTTTGTGTTGTTGATTGCCCCCACCCACCCGTCCCGCTTTGTGTTGTTGCTTGCCCCCACCCACCCGTCATGCTTTGTGTTGTTGCTTGCCCCCACCCACCTGTCCTGCTTTGTGTTGTTGCTTGCCACAACCCACTCTCCCTACCGCAAGCTATAAAAAAAGCGCAAGTACGCAGCTGCTCTACAACATGTTTATAAGACAAAGCCCACAGCTCACATAAGCGAGACATATTGACGTGCCAATTACTGTTTATAGCAGCAGGCACTGGAGCGCACTCCAATTTAGTCAACAACATCTAAATGGTGTCTTCCAGTCTGAGCAGCAATCGGACCCAAGTATCATGAATTTAAAACTTCAAAATAAAATAAAAGTGTTCAAATGTTTGAAAGTAATGGTGTGGGCTTTCCCTAGAGATCCTAATGAGACGTCCACAGATGACGACAGGTGGTACATATGCAGATACGGAACGATGGGGTAATGCCGGGGAGCAGCAATGCAGCTAAGGTTTAAATAAATAAATGTAAAAAAAACTTTCACCAATTCAAAGCAGATGATCGTGGCACAATGTCTGCTATATTTCAAATTAAGGGCGCATCGTTACGCACAAGCCCTGATTCACTGGATTCTTAAATCCAGAACTGCCAAGTATCACGCATCAGGTGCGACTCTAACGCATTTCAGTGTGGTGCTCCGCATCACAGCACTGAAATGCATGGTCACGCATTTGATGCCACTCTCTCTGCTGTCACACAAAGTGCTAAACTAGTAGATTACTGGCCACTCCAGGATGCTAGCTTGCGGGCGTGCCTATGTGTCTGACCTGCGCTGGGGCTGCTCCCGCAGATGTCATTTGCCGGCCCAGGCGCGAGCTGCAAGAAGCACAGAGCACAGCAGTGAGGCTGCTACAATGTATTCTATTTCGAAAGCCATAGCGCATTCCCGCCCGGCGCTGCGCCACAGTCACAGCCTGATCTTACGACCCGGCCGAACGCAGTACATACGCTACGTTCTGCTGTCACCTGTGGTGCAAAGTGGGGGTGGCTGCGCAGGCAGATGAGTGTAACTGTGGCAAATGGCAGTGCTGCTTGCACCTTCGCGGTCATATTTTAAAATGAACATGATTGTCCCGCACAAATGGGAGGCAACTCACAGATCACGGTGGCTGCTGGAGCCCGGAGCAGCAGTCACAGCACGGATGACTGTGTGCAGCTGCTGCTGTGTGGTGAGCCTGAATGATCTCTAGAATTTTGTATTTGTACTTGTAATTGCATTTATAAGGCGCACAGCTACCCACATGGGGTCTCCCGGCGCCGCGTGTTTTCAGCGAGACGATAATAGAGACTACAGTTATCCTTCTGTGATCAAATCACGGCAGTGCGCCTTGCCTTTCTGGGTTTCCGGCAACTGGCGCCACCTTTGCACTGTGTTGGGATTATGGCCAAATGAAGTAATGAGCCGCGGCGGGCAAATTTAAGTTTCTTTTTCCAAGTACGCACCGGTGCCCGCCGGAAGCGGTGAGAGTATGAGGCTGGCGTCCTCTTGTCCAAATGGTGCTTAATTAGCAATGCACTGTGTGCTGCCCTCAAACCTGCCTGAGAGGGTCGTTAGCGCTCATGACTGGCAGGATGTTTTTAACTATATTATCCTTCCAGCCCCCAGGAAGGCATCACTGGTGCTAAGGCAGGCCCGCCAGAAAATAACATGCTCGGGGTCCTGTATCAAAAACTGCTGCCAATTAGATCAAGAAAATCTTGAGGAGAGTTGCCTGTGGCTCTCTGTTCCCTCCGAGTCGGCTTTAAATTCCAGTTGAATCCCCGCGACACGTCGCACCTCAACAGTGTGGGGGAAAAAAAGTTAGCTGGCAAAGCATTCAGCCTCCAGACCCACTCCCAGGCAGTGGTGAAATGGACAGCAGCAGTCAGGTGAGTCAAACACTCTGACTAGGGTTGTCACATTCCCAATAGAAGTTTATTTGTTTTATCAAGTCTGCGAATGACTGGACATAATACTAAATAGAACTGGAAACAAAATCAGATTTATTCATCTGGAAATTTCCATTTCTGTGTTTGGTTACTCTAAGTAATAGTCATGGATCAGCACTAGAACACCTGTTAAAGTGCTTTCTATTTGCATTACTTCTTTGTAGTATGTTCAGTTAAAGGTTGCAAATATTTACCAGATTTAGGTGATTTTGCTTACTTTTTTACATGCCGGAGTAACGTATCTGCCCTGTGTTCATTTGATTTCTGCAGCATGTGCTTATCTGTATTAGGCCGCAATAAAGTGCAATGGCATGGGGATGTGAAAGGTTTTATGATAATGTCTTTACTTTCATATCACACACATTTCGTATCAGTATCTTAATCTTCTATTTCAAAAGTTTAGAAGCAGTTTCAAGGTATTTTAGGGTTTCTCGTTGATAAAAAGTGCCTAATATTTTATATTTATCTCTTTCCTTGCACTTCATTGCTTCGTTTTACTCGAGAGAAAATGTCCCCCCAAGTGTCAAACATTTGGCATTTCCCAATACAACACTAAAAGCCCTTCCTTTTCTGGTGTTTTTAGCAGTTTTAAGATCTTCTTAGAGTTTCTTGTCAGTGAGTTGGGTGACATTTCTGATATTTATATGGTTCGCTGGTCTTTAGTGCTTGATTTTGCTTGCGCTAAAGTGTCACTCATAGTAGTTGAATGTCACTCATAATTCCACTGAAATTATGAATATGTCAGACATAAGCAAACAGAAACCTTGACAGCTATGTAAATCACGGGAATAAAAACTCACAGAAGCTTGGCAAACACGCTGAGTAATCCAAAGAAGGAATGCGCAAACTGAAACCGCTGATTAGCCACTTTCTTTCCAGGAAGCGAGTTGAATCACGTCAAAACTCGAGTTACAAGAATTAGGAAACTGTGGCCATGAATAGGGGAGTGAGTAGGACAGAACATGCTGCCGTGTGTAGTGTTGGGCACTAGGCCCGCATTATGCTGATCATGGAGACGCAGACACAGGATAGTAGGTTGGTAAACTGGCCTCGAGCACGAGCGCCCGGCCCCCTTTATTAACTGGGTCACGTGACTCGTGACACCAGTGGTGGGTGTGTGTAGAGTGTGGGTTACATCCTCTAAAACAACTAGACCGTGTCCAGCAGGACACTACATTCCTCCCCAACTTTAATAAAAGTTGAGACAAAATAAAGTCCGAAACTGTGGGAGGAAAAATACAAAAATATGCAATCTCATAACTTTAGAAGGAGTCTCTTCAGCTGCTTGCTAGATGACGACGGTGGACGCTTTCAGCTGAAACGTTCGTTCTCTTGGGCTCGGCGTCCTGGTCTTCGGTGGGCGTGCTCTTCTGGACGTGCGCCATGGCAGTGTGTTATTCAGTCCATTGAGATCTCGCTTTTGGGGTGACACCGAACAGGATGATCAGATGGTAGACTTGATGGAGGTTGTCTTACTAGTCCGTCGGGTCGGGTTTCTTCACTATCTTGCAGCTTGGTTTCATATTGCAAAGGAGGGAGAGGTTGAAAGGCACCCCTCTCACTGGGACGCCCCTCTCGCGGGTATTCTCCTGCCACGAGATGTCCCGGAGGCCCTCTTCTTCAGGTTTCCGCTGGGCAGGGTGTTCTCTGCAGCGTTGCTCCAACTCCACAAGCCGATGTGAAGGGAGGAGGCGATGAGATTACTACCATGCATCCGTAGCTCCACCTGGAGGGTGGCTGTTGACTCTTTCCTTCTTCTTCCTGGGACATGCAGGGTAGACGGCGACGGATCCATCTCTCGTGTCAGGACCCTCTGCCACCGGTGTCCCTGAGGCCTTTGCCCCTTGGATATCCACGGGCTGGTGTGGGGTGGTCAGTTCTCCCTCTGCTGGGTGTCTGAGCGTTCTCCCCATCCAGACTCCCACTCAATCCCAAAGGTGGGTGTTGCCAATGGTCCAGCCTGTTCATTCCTGCAGTCTACGGGTTGTCATAGGATTGTAGGTAGGGGCCTGTTCTTCACCTAGTGCTACCGATGTTCCCCTGGACTTGTAGGCCCTTGTATTCGATGTTGTGGTGCGTGTCACCTTCTCTTCTGGTGGGTGTGCAGACTCGTCACACCTCTCCTCACCTTTCTGGATGTTGCTGTTCTTGATGGCGTCGTGCCACATGATTCCTTTCTCCTTCTCCTTCCCTTCGTGGCCTCGTGCCATTTGTTCTCCATCTTCTTTTCTTCTTCGCGACGCGGTCCGGTCATCTTGCCGCTCTTGTCCTCCTGACCAGGTTTCTCCGAGCGGCGTGCACTCCACCCGTTTCCTTCTGGTCTTGTCCTGGCTCTAGGACACTGTCTTCTTTTCCACTCTGTGACTGGACCAGTCGTCGCGACCTTCTCCTGTTAATGGTTATACTTCTGGTTCTTGAGGGTGTCGAAGTTCGTTGGTTCCTTGGTCGCGGACCACGTCTAACTCGAACTTCTTGAACCTCTTGCCAGTCCACACTGCCGGTCTCTGGCAGTGGTGTTGATTGGCGCAGGTGCTGATAGCTGGGGTGATGGTGGTTGCCAGCCATGTAGAGACTCGGGATGATAGGTGTTGGAGACTTGCTGGGAGTGTTGGATGTCCGGAGAGATTTGGCAGCCATGTGCCTCCGCTTTGTTGATGTTGACCTTAGGTGGCGGCTTGACACGTAGAGTGTTCGGTTCCTCTCTTGCCTGTTGTGGGGCCACTGCCGACTCCATCTTGAGGCGGTGAGAGGGCGGCCGCTCAGTGCTGATCTTCGCCCTTGGCATCTGCGGACGGGAGCAGGGATGCCAACTGACTCAGACTGCCGACGCTCGGGGATGGACGGTCGCCTGGAGAAGCGTTGGGATGAGACGTGGACTGCGCTTGCTGCGGCTTATGTTTGGTTCATCCGTGGGGCTGTATCCTGGGATGTCGGTCCGCCTTGGTGGCTGTCTGGCGTGTCAGGGTGTGCTTCTTGGCTGGCTGTGAGTCCTCGGTCTTCTCCCTTTGTTGCCTTGTTCAGTCCACCTGTGCTCATCCGGTCTTTGGGGTGACAGAGCTGTCACTCTTCTTTTCTTCGAGGGCGTTGCATTTGGACCTCGAGGCGGCGCTGTCGTGGCGCCGGCTTCTGCTTTTGCTCTGGCGTGCTTTGCTGGCTAGTCACTTGGTGAGGCGCTCCTTGTTTGCTGGGCGATGTGACGTTTGGTCTTGTGTTGCTGTTCGTTGGAGCACACGGTGCTGTGGCGGCCTGCCACATGGGGTGTGCGACTCCTCTCTTGCCGATCTTGGGTCGTGGCCGACTCCGTCTTGAGGCAGTGTGAGGGAGGACACCGTGGGTGGTCTTCGGCCTACTGTAGGGCTTCGCTGTGGCGGTGGAGACGTGTGTGCTCTCCGACCTGCGTTCAGCAGTGTTTCTGCGTGGAGAGGTTTCCTGGGTGCTGACTGCACAGTCAGGTTCACAGGCGCGACCTCCTGTGCGCTTCTGGCTTTGCGTGGTCTTGCGTCTTCATGCCGTCCGTGATCCCTGGGATCGTCACTTGATTCCGTGGCAGTGCTTCTGTGTTGGCGCGCTTCTGTCTGCGCTCTTCATGTGTTATGCTGTGACTGGAGGGTTGCGCCACCGCTCCTGTGACTTTCGCTGGTGTATCCGTGTGGGGTTCCAGGCTTTGCTGTCCGTGTGGTGCTTCAGGAGGGTTGCGTCACCGCTCCGTTGACCTTTTCTTTTCGTGTGCTGATGGTTGTGCTTCTTGCTTTTCTTGGGCATACATGCTGTGCTCCCTTGAGTGTCCTTTGTGGAGTTCCTGCACTCTTTGCACGTTTCTAGCGCTTCCGGCGCGTTCCTGTGCCGCCTCCTGGCGTGTGAGGACGTGGCGCCATTCTGGTGTGGCAGTCTTCTTGTGGACAGCGGTGCCGCTGGCTTCTGGGCTGTTCCGGTAGGACTTGTGTATAGTTTCTCCTACGGTCTCCCAGGTGTCTGCGTCAGCATTTTCCCACTTTCTGCGTCTGTTGTGTTGCTGCACTTTGTTATGCTGTACTGGTGGGTCCTGTGCTGCGCCTCTGTCACATGTCACTTGTTGGCTGCAGTGGGGTAGGTGACCCGCTGGGTGCAGTCCGTTATTCATCCGTTGGTGGTCTGTATCTTTTCTTGGATTGTCCCATGCTTGATTTCCCTTCCCCCTGCAGTACTGGGAAATGGCCACAAGGTGGCAGTGTTGCACTACAGTGAGGGTGGTCGTCCGACTGTTCGTTTGAGAATCAACACCTCGGGCTACCTCTGCTCTTTCCGAGTGTGCTGTGACCCGGATAGCCTCGTGGATTTGGCTGCTCCTCATCAATGTCCCCCACTCATTGCAGGCACTCGTTGCGAGGTAGGTGCCCTCCTCCTTAGCTTTCTCTGTGTACTGTTGCGAGAACCTGAAACTTTTGCAGGTGCACACGAGACCCGAGTACGTTTCTGCTGCAATGGTTTACCTGCTCTTCAGCGCTCCGACAGGTCAGGGCCGCTTCACCCCCGCTGGGGGCCTCTCCTCACTGCCTCTTTGTTTTCGTGGCTGCTCCTACCGCTTCGGTCGCGCTGGGACCATACAGCAGGCTCCGGCTGCTCTCAGTTCTTGCACCTCGTGGCAGACCTTTTCTCTTACCGGCCTGCACGGGGGGTTTAGCTGGTACCTGTCCGCCTCAGGCCTTCTTGGGGGCTGTCACCGCTCCTTGGGCGGTCTGCGGGCTTGTCTCATTCCCGGCATGGTGTCGCTGCTATTGCGGGTGGGCTCCGCTCCGGGACAGCGCTCAGTTTTGCCAAAAGGGGGGTGGGGGGTGACGGGAGGAGGTCCGCTACTCCTTCGGTTTCTCCGTTCCTCACCCCTCGCAGCAGACTGCTTAATCTACACGCTGCGCGGGGGTGGGGAGGTGACGACGCTGCTCTGAGTGGCCGCGGGTGGGCTCCGCTTGTGCACTCTCTTTTCCTTGGGCAGTGTGTTGTCGGCCATGTAACCGGGGAGGGCTCCCGATGGCCTTATCGCTTGGGGCCTCTGCTCACATCTGGGTTCACCTCCGGCCACCGTCCTTTATTCTCCACGCGGGTGGGCTCAGCGTTGGTCACCTCGCGGTGGGGCTATCAGTTGCGGCCTGATCGCGGCCAGTCCGCTCTTCTCCCCTTGGGCACTTCCTCGCAGGGGTGCGCACAGGCACACGAGGGTGGGCTCCTGGTCACCTCGGGTCGCGCTGCGGGGCTCCGCCGTCCTCCACGCGGTGGGGGTCACTTGCGGCTGACCCGGGTGGGCTCCGGTCGGTCAGCGCTTCTGTCCAGGGCCCTTGTCTCGCCAGAGCGGCTCACGGCAGGGCTCTAGAGATGTGGGGTGGGCTCCTGTTCGGCTTTTCATTAGCGTAAAGGCCTGGAGCTCGGTACACGCCCCGCGGGCCTCTCGGCGGCTGGCGCCGATTCACAGGCGGTGCCCTCTGCACGGGCAGCTCTCTCCCCCCCCTTTTTACACTGATGAAACAGTGGCTGCACACGCGGGCAATACCCGCCTCGTCGCCAATGTAGTGTTGGGCACTAGGCCCGCATTATGCTGATCATGGAGACGCAGACACAGGATAGTAGGTTGGTAAACTGGCCTCGAGCACGAGCGCCCGGCCCCCTTTATTAACTGGGTCACGTGACTCGTGACACCAGTGGTGGGTGTGTGTAGAGTGTGGGTTACATCCTCTAAAACAACTAGACCGTGTCCAGCAGGACACTACACCGTGTGAACTTCGTGGCTCAAATGCTAGAATGAGATAGAAAACTCGCACTTTTCAAAATGTGCAACTAAGCTCTCTGCAACACACTGGACAATTCCCGGAAAACTGAAATACAAGTTTGAAGGCGTCGAGCCCGTAGAGCTGTTCGGCAATCTAATCCTCTCTAAACGGAAGCAAATGATTGAAAATCATGTCATGCACAACACTGGCGTCTAATATAAAGCTTTAATTCTAATTTAACGGTATATGGTTTCGAAACAGGATTATGTGTAAAGTTATTTTTCTTCATGTATGGTTTATATTTCTCAGACATGTTTTTTGTTCTAGCGCGTTTCCTTAATTCCTTTTGACACTTGAAACGATGCAAATTATTGTTTGCACCTGCGAAGATGCCGGCTGGGAACTGATCCACAGTCCACCTTAAGGACTGGCAGCGGTGTGAGGAGGGACATTTTCGGAGCGATAGTCCTTCCGGACTCTCTATGGGATATCCTAGAATCTTACTGGTTTGTGCAAAGTAAAAGTAACAACATTAAGAGCATGACCAACAAACGACATTTGCAGCTGGGTGGTGTTTGAGGAGAAGCCAAGGAAAGTGAGGCCTGCTCCATTGCCAGTATCTGCTGCTGTGATTGGACTTAAGATACAGCACACGAATCCTAATTGACAGGCGCTCTGCGATAGGTCGACACCAGAAGCCATTGAAGCTGCGCACCCAGCGGGCCTCGAGAGCAGTCCTGAGTCGCAGCAGCGCGGACCTCAAGCACTTTCCTGACTAATGCATTGGAAGCCTGCTGCAATAGCAAACTATATAAATCCGGCATTGTGTTCTTAAAACCACAGTTATCAAATATAATACAGTCAGGGGCGGCCTTAGGCATGTGCAAGCTGTGCACCTGCACAGGGCCACCAAACCCCAGGGGCCACCACGCCAATATATATCCTTAATATAATAATCCTCTGAGGATGGATACAGATTTGCGTGGCGCCCCCTGGAAGGGATTTGGCAGCCTCCGGCTCTGTTCCACTTCCAAACACCCTGACCCCCTCCTCTTCACTGGCCTCCGCGCTCCGCCCCGCCCGGACCCCCTCTTCCGGGGCCCCCTACCTACGCTCCCTGCCCAGGGCCACCATGAGGCAGGGAGCCATTCCTGCATCATGGCTATCCTTATCCAGTTATAATAAGGATAGCCAGGAGGTGTCCTAAAAAAGTGGCAAAAGAGACTAGTGTGATTACATATACATACTGAGGTTACGCCTGATGCACAGACTCAGATGTATTCTACAATGGAACAGCACGCTGAGAAATCCATCCTCCCCCTTCCTCCCTTCCCCACCGGTTTGGGAAAGTATATTTTAATTACAGTTGCAGTCTTAGTCATTTGCAGAGGGAAACAAAAAGTTTCCAATGACGTTTAATGGCCTTACATTTACAGACACTGAATCTGCTAAAGTCATGAGACTGCTTCCAAGACCAGAGCCAATTAAGACCAATGCTCCACAGCTCTCATGTTGAGGCAACTAAAGCTCCATAAAAGAAAGCATTCTGGCAACAAGATATTATCTAGAAGTGCTGCCTTTTCTTGTGAAAAGTCTGGCTTTTGTGCTTCCCATATACTGACCAAGGATGGAATAGCTAAAAAGATTGCTGCTGGAAAACTTGCACTCTAAGGACAGGTGCGTCCGGAGGAAGAATCTGATTCAAACAATCCCTGTGAGTCCTGAATTACTAACAAAGATCCAGTAATAAAAGTAGGCAGAATTTACAAAGACTGGCATGTGAAAGTGTAAGCATTGTGTTCTGATTACGCTCCTAAAGTGCAGCTGAGGGTAATAATTTTTGATGGTGCCCCCACAATTCAGCAAAGAGAAATACTCAGTATTCACTGATCTTTCAATCTGGATTATGGGTGACTAGAGGGAATGGTGGGCAGGGTGGATAAGAAGACAACAGTTGAAGATTATGCAACAATATGAATCTTTACAATTAGGCAGGTTTATATATGCCTCTACCATATAGTATTCTCTCATATGGGCTGACGCTAACATATAAGACCAGCTTGCTATTCATGGAGTGGCCTAGTAAATTCGTAATAAAAAAAAAAAAAAAACTATTTCATAACATTCGGTGCTTTCACCATGGCCCTCCTCAAAACACCGTAGTAACAGGCTGAGTTGCTCTGAGGGAAAGCAAACTTTACAGATCTGGGTGTCATGCTCTTTCCTAAGGAAATCTTACCGGAGTGCTCGTCCCATAGTTTCATAGTTCATCTCAGGTTTATTTTTGTGTTTCCCCCACAACCTGGACACAGCTTTGGAGTCTACTAATTTGAATATGCCCTTTTCCCTTTGTGTCCACTTGATGTATTTAGGACATGTGTTCCTGTCTTGAAGAAGTGCCAAAAGAAACTCCCATAGGTAGATGGTGTTACCTAAAAAAAACGAAAAAGACAAAAATTTCAAACGTCATCGCATTAGCAGTACATACGGTAAATTATTCTTGCTAGGAAACTGTCAGTGAAACCTGAGTTAACATGTGCAAACTTTGAAGTTTGTGGCTCCTCACAAAAACATTTGCTGGTAGCTTCACTCCTTGAAAATGGTCAGCGATTTACTCTAATTAACAACACGAGTAAATACATTTTCAGGGTCGAAGGGAGGGAGCAGCCCCAACATTTGTGGGAGTAAAGGTAGGGGAAGAGGTTTCTCAGTGGGAAAAAGGGAGGGAGCAGCCCCAACATTTGTGGGAGTAAAGGTAGGGGAAGAGGTTTCTCAGTGGGAAAAACATTTTCCCCATGGATTAAATAAGAAGTTAGCAGTTGCAACTGTACTTGTGCTTTACATTTTGTCCCTTCGGAAATATATAAATGTATAAGCATCAACGCCACTGTACTCCTGGGACGCTGGGACAGTCGCAGCTTCCCACCAATATTGTTTGAATTTTGACCTTTTTGTGACTCACAGAATGCTGCCTTAGTATAGCTTTGACGTGCTCCCAATATATTGATGGGGACTGGTGAAGAGAGAATGAAAAGAAGAGCAAAAAGAAGAAAGTGCAGAGAACACAACAGGGAAACAAGTCACAGAACGAATAGAACGACGAAGGGCCAAGAGTATGATCTTGTTACCATATGTTGTCACCACAAAACAGATACTGTAAGAAAAATAAGGTCGGCAAAAGTTGCGAGCACAGACTGAGATCAACGAACACATGAACCCAAAGAGTTCGATGACGTTTTACCCTTGAGAATCATTGGTTCAATGCACTTCTTTAAGTGCAAATGTTAAGTGGAGTGGTGTGGCTCACTGGTTAGAGGTGGCAGACCCGGGAGCAGAGGACGGCCCGGAACCAGGGTTCAATTCCCGACGCGGCAGGGTCTTGGACCAGGTCAACGGACTCGATAATTCTCGCCTCGGTGCCTACTCTAACTAGGGATCACACTCGGCAACTCTGGGCATTAGCTTGCCTCATCTCCACAACGGCCCCCCACATACGCCGGGGATGCCTGGTTTCACCTTGGAGATACCCAGTAGGGACCATCTCACAGGGAAAGCCAGGATGGGTTCCCCAGCGGTCTACAGCGCAGAGATACTCCTTCGGGAGTCGATTCTAGCGCTTTAGAAACCCACAATCAATCAATCAAGTGTAGATACTCATGAAATGGAGCCATGAACTAGAGTTGGAGTTTGGGGCAGGGTAAGTGTGGTGCTAGGAGAGTGACAAGGGCTGGGGCTGGATTCCAAGCATTTAATTAAATTGGGGATTTCTCAGTATGCAACTGTTTATGATGGCACAAAGACACTTCTGCCGATTGTTAAGGATTCGGTTTGTCTTTCTTGCCCAGTGCTGCGGTCATTTTTACAGATGTGCTGACAGTAAAGAGCTTGTAGCAGGTGGTATAGATGTTCAGAGAGGGTTAATCTGCTAAATATTTTTTCAAGCAGTCTGTTGAGTAGACAATATGAAAAATGATTGACATTTCCCTCACTGAGCACTTTCACAACAATCTCGAGGGCCTTGATGGTCAGTCATCCTTCCCCAGTGCCCATTCCCCAAGGGATGTAATGAAAAAAGCAAAAAGCCATTAAGCATGGGGCCCGAGTTAAAGTCGGTGGGTAGCAGAGGTCTGCACTTCACACAAGGAACGTGCACTCCATGGGCTCACTCAGCCCTCTGTTTGGTTAAAGTGTGTAATTTCTTTCACTGAAGGTGTTAAGCCTCTCCTGTGATTGGCCTCTGTTAAGTCAGCGGAAGAAACAGTTTGATGTGCCGTGCAAAGCATCTGATTGGTCTAGGCAGTTTCTCTTACCTACGTTGTGAAAAGCGATTCATAATCACCCCTGAATCTGAATTAAGAAAACATGAAGGTTTATGGCTAGAATATATGACTGATGCCATCTCCTTCCAAAAACAAAGGAAGCGAGCCCTGCCTTTATCAATATGAAAAATCTTAATCAAACTTACCAAATATCTTCCCCCTGCCTCAGTAATAAGAAAACAATTACAAACATCAGTAAACTAAAGGTGACACGCAAAAAGGACTGCGTTGGTTAGTAAATCCATTCCAACAAGACAGCACATCTTGTTTACCTGGGAAAATATATAAACTGGATTTTTGATTTGACATAGATTACGTATGTTGAGTTTGATATGCTGCTGTGCACGAATTCACTTAAAAAATTTTGCTAATGGGACTTTTTTAAATTGAATTTTTAACAGAGAAAACCAAGCAAACAGTTATACGTATGTGAGTTCCTTTTACACAATCATGAGATATACTGAATCGTGTTCACGTCACTGTTTGCTACTGTTGTAATGCATATTCAAACGGTGTATCTGAGCTATAACAATAAAACCAAAGAATGATTGAGTAGCAAGAATAAAGGCAGCACTGTATTTACAAGTAAAAAAAAACAAGATGCATATGTCTTTGCTGGAAAGAAATTTGAGTGATTTTCAGGTCTCGAAGCCTCACCTGTAGTGTCCTGCTGGACACATTTTATGTTGGCCAAGGTACGAGTAACCAGGCACTCAGTGGCGGCTCCTCCACATGGCAGCGGAGCATCGCCCAACTGCCTGGTGCAGAGTCAGCAAATGAAAAATAAAACGATGTTCTAGCATCATTTTCTTTTTTGTTTGTCGGCTCAGAGCCAGCTTGTGCAGGGAGGGGCAGGGCAAGGGAGAACAGAGGAGGAGTGCTTGTGCACTCCCCACGGGCGCATATGTGTTTGGCTGGCCGTCTCAGGCTGACCAAAACACACATGTGCATTTAGGATTCAGCAGCCAGGCTGGAGAAACCCCACAGCGTACATGACTTGAGCGGAGCGTCTTTCCAGCCCGCTCAGGTCAATCCCTGCCCTGCGCTGCAGCACAGGGATTGGATGGGAGTCTGTCCCGGGGCTGCTGGGACCAGGCAGAGGCCAGCAGGAGCGAAGCGATGCAGGAGGCGGACAGCGGCTTCAGGTAATTTTTTTAGATTGTTATTAACAATGCCCCCCACGTGCTTCCCCACCCGCTTCACGTCCCTTTATTAGTGGCAGCCGCCAAAACAGCCACTCCCTGAGGGCTGGCTTTCACACTCACCCCACACCCATCCAACGCTGGCGTCACAAGTGAAGTGGCACTTGACAATAAAAGAGGCCTGGTGCATGTGCCCTGGGCCAGTTATATGCACAGTATATATGGTTCCGTGTTGTTACTTCACCTGCAGGCAGGCCTAGGGCCCAGAACCCTACAACAACCTAGTCTGTGCTAAGAGGATATTTTTTTAAAGCAGAAAATATATGTGCCAAGACACCGTGAGGACCCTGTCATAAACTCAGTTTGAGCCAACCCGTGTTATTTAAAAACATACATTTTGAAACAGATTGGTTTTAAAAAAATAAACGTAAAATTGTTTACAGTTTAAACGCACCCCAAAGAGTGAGTGGTCGGATTTGAGGGGAAGTGGTCATACATCTGAGACAGGTGGATGGCCCCCCATGTAAACGTCAACTGGCCCTGCAGACACCGACACTAAATGCGTCATAATGCTTCCACCCGTCTAGGAAATAGTTATCTGTTGTACAACTAGTAATCGTGCGTGACTCTTCATCCTAATGGGTTTACTACATACCTTGAAGTCAGCCTAGCTCACTTCTTTCATGTTGTTGGCACCATTCAAGAAAGCAGACTCCAGCATTAAACTCTATTTATTTAGTACCTGGCAACCTTCATGCCCATAGCTACCAAGTTTTCTAGGTCCATACGTGAGGAGCTGATCCAATCCTGTTTTTTTTCCTTTGAATTCTAGGACTTGTAGTCCAGGTTTTATAATGTAAAAAAACAAGACTAGTACCCCAGAATTCAGAGGAAAAAAGATGGACTAGAGTAAGCAGTGGGGCGTGGACCTGGGAAACTTGGCAGGGCTGCATTCCTGGCATTAGAGGTCATGCTAGGAAATGTTGCATACCTTAATTTTAGGTATTATATCCTGAATTGCAATTACATTATCCCAGTGGTGCTTCATTTCAGCTGGCGGTTGCAGGTGGGACCCATCGGCACTTAATATTGGGAACCAGCACTAATTTTCCCTCATCGGAGTTTCACCCAAAGCAAGAGAGGGAAAAATACAAAAGGGGAAGAAGAAGGAGAGAACGATGGAAAAACATTGACAAAGGGAGAAAGCAGGGATGAAAAAGATTTCAAGAACAAGATAAAGCAGGGAGTGGCTTCTGGTGGATAAAAGAAAAATGAGCTGGAATTAGGACTGCTTAGCCTTAGTATTCAGCACCCTCGAAGCGCTGACTGCGGACCCCCGAGTAAAACCTTGGGCCTTAGCACTCATGGTTATTCGAATTAAGCACTGCTTCGCAGTGATAGTCAAGTGGCATCACCAGCTGCTAAAGCACAAGTGTTGTGACCCAAGAATTCTGCTGCAGGGAAATGCTGGTCAATAAAAGACTGGTGAGCTGGTTTATAACATAAGAAGGGATATGGTGAAGAACAAAGCCTCATATTATATATATATATATATATATCAAATCTTTATTTCGGCCACTGGCCATCAAAGATGTACAATAAAACATACACTAATCACTGTAAAATCATCATACACAATCAGTCAATACATACTTATTCAATGAAAAACCTTAAAATTGAGTACTAATAAAATTACATTTATAAAACTATGGACCTTTACATTAGGAGGGAGCTTGGGTCTTCAGAATACGGGTGCGAGTGTGCCACACATTGATGAGAAATTTTGTTATTGCAAACACAGTTAGGGTTGAAATGTCCATTTTTAAAATTCTGTACATTGGGAGATACTCCCTACAACCCAGATTTCTGATCAAAGGTAGGAGCCAATACTTCCTCGCAGTCTTATATACTGGGCAAAACATGACCAAGTGTAAATCGGTTTCATCCGCACCTGCACAGGCCGGGCACTGTTTTGTCGAAGGGGGTGCTGACCAGGAGCTGGTAAAAGATCGTAGGGGCAGTGTACCATATCTCCATTGGAGGAACAGCTTCCTGGCCAGCACGGGGAAAATATCATCAAGGACCCTCTCCAGCCTGTATAAGTCTTTACTTTGCACAAATGCCGAGGTAAGTGACCCTTCACCCTGGCTATCCAAGGCCATGACTAATTTTTGTTCATGGTAAGCAGCGGCAAGAGCTCTCTTAGAGATGTTTAGTGACGCATCGGCGGGATTAGACCAGAGGTCAGGGAACCCTAGGGTCATACAGGATTTGTGGATATATTTTATCCAGGGGATCGATAGTGCTTTTGGGTGGGATAAAAGCTCCATCAATTCTACCCTGTAGGTAAGAAGTTCTTCACTGCTCCATAGCCTTCGCCAAAAGGCTATGGGTCTCAACCCTAATTCGTCCACTATTGGTCGTAGACCCAGATCCAGCCTCAGGGGGAGGAGGGGGGTGCTAGGCGGAAGTGCGACTATCTGCCTGATAAAATTGTTCTCGGTTGTTGCCAAGCTGCGGCAGGGTATGTGTCCCCACAATTCCCCACCATACATAGTAGCACCCCTCGCCTGTGCCTTATAAATCTGGATGAGTGGCCCCAACGGACGGTATGTGGAGCCGTTCATCATCCTGGTAATACCCCCTGTGGTCTGTACCAATTTAAGATTAGCCCTATTCTGGTGTGGTCCCCACGTCATAGATTCATTGAGAGTTACACCAAGATATTCAAAGGTGGAAACTCTCTCAAGCCGTGAGGCTCCCAATAACGGATTCGGCCGCAGTTTTTGCCTAGGGTTCAGCACCATAAACTTAGTTTTCGTTGCGTTGATTTCTAAACCCCTGTCGGTACAGAAGGACACGAATGAGTCTAGGACCCTCTGTATCCCCATAGGAGTTTTGGACAGCAGCAGGGTGTCATCCGCAAACATAATTGCAGGCACCCTGCTGCCGTTCAGTTTGGGGGCGTCAGTGTATTCAATGGCATTTAAATGGGCGATTACCCCGTTGACAAAGAGGCAAAACAGGGTTGGTGCCAGCACACAACCCTGCCTAACCCCTCGGTCAACGGGGAATCTGTCCGTTAATGCCCCGGACCTCCCACACCTAACTCGGGCATAGTTGTTTTGGTGTAATCTCTGTAGGATCATCAGGATGTCCGGTGGGACGCCCATCTCGCCCAAAACACTCCATAGTTTCCCTCTCAGCACTATATTATAAGTGTAGTCACGAGCCTGTGGATTTCACTTTATAGTGAATGAACACTTACGATACCAACCTTTCCCGTCTTTCGTCTTCTTTTTGATTGGAATACTGGGGGAGGTGATAGGCGAGGACGGTCGGGAAAGCTTCACTTTTCGAACTGAAAAGGAGAAATGAGATTTATCAAAGTCCGACTAATAGTAAACTGCAAAAAAAAAATTTGCAAAATTTTAGCTATTTGGTTATTTACATTCGGTTTCACAAAGCTAAAAGTATAGTTATACACATTTTACATATGATAAAATATAAAAAAGAACAAATCTACACATTCAATTAGTTTTTGAGAATAAAACCTCAATATCAGTAGTATAAAAATGAAGGTTAACTTAAGACCGACCAATTATTTCTGTCTGGAAGGTGGGTTAATGGTTCACTCTGAGAAATGCTGGCCTTCTTTGTTTAAGAAACTGTGTCAAGATCGCAGCTTCCTCCTTCCCTTTCAGTTTTTATCATCTTGCCACTCTCCCCACGCCTTGTGTGTCACAGGGCACCTTGCATCAGTATTGACTTTTAAGTCAACTATCCCACAGTAAACAGTTGTGACGCGCCCGGTCCACTATTTTTTGTTTAAACAGTTTTACTTGAGTAGATTTAATGTGACAGCATGCGACTCTTACTGACCGTGTCCTTAGCCCCGCTTACCATCTTTCTACTCATCCCCTTTGCAGGTTAAAGCAGGCCTGCCAAGTATCACGCATCAGGCGTGACTAACGCATTTCAGTGTGGTGTTCTGCATCACCGCACTGAAATGCATGGTCACGTATTTTAATGCGGTCTCTCTGGTGTACCAGCGCTGAAGTATTGACTAGGCCAGACTGCTAACGTGCACGCCTTTGACCTGCGCCAGCTCTGCTGCTCCCCGCAGACTTGCCGCCCGGGAGCTGCCACCAGCACAGGCTCAGTCAAGTAACAGTTAATCATGGGCACTCACCACTGCTTCTACAAATGTATCTAGCTGGCTCCAGGCTACTCCATTGAAATTCCCGCCTGCGGCGCCTGCGCGGCTGAGTCAATCAGACTACAGTCCAGGCCTGACGTCACCAGACGGAGACTGCGAGTGACACCTGCCGGGCAGCAGTGGGCTTGCCACCCCACCCACTCCATATTAGTGCTACTGACACCTTTTGGCGGCCGGCTGGGACCCTATGTGCAGAGGATCACACATGGGCATTTAGTATCAAATTGGCGACCTCTGCTAGAGTGGGACCCGACCGCTGGTGCCAGTCTATCAGGTCACATGACCAGACTCTGACAATGTTGCACCGTTCGGACTCTACGTGAGGCAGGCATCATTATATGTTTTTTTATTTTCAATTTCCTGCCAATGGACCTGGGCCCCCTGGAGCTGCCCGTGCCGCCGGTGGGAGTTTGACTGTCCTCCCTGACCTCGACACTTCAGGGCAGCCACGGCAGCAGGATGGTGTAGCACAGAGTGAAGACACACTACCTGCAGCTTTCCTCGAAGAAGTGTTAGGGCTTTGCGCAGAAATAGTGCTTCCCGTGTGGCGGCAAGAAACGTACATTCTTGCTACTCTCAGACTCAACAAAACAGTTGGGGTGTCTGCAAGGGCACTGAGGGTGTCAAGATACTGTGATTCACTTTCATGGTCTGAATGAAGGGTCCCTTTAATGGAACGTTTGCAGCATCCTTCTCAGTACTTGTAAATTGGTGGAAGGGGACCAGGACAAGACACGAGATGAAATAGAATTTGAGTTCTGCCCTATGAGCAATATACGCATTACTGCCGCAGCCATTTGTGATACTAAAATGGGACCACACCCCTATGGTTGCCTACTATGAGCCCTACCTCCGCCCCACCTCCCTACACCAGAAAGAATACAAAATAGACTTCCACCCGGGTCATGTTTCTAATAGTTTCTCAACTTTTTCTAGAAGGGTTGGCTTGCCAGACAGGTCCATAGCATAGTCTTAGACCTCCAAAGTGTTTGTCCGCCTGCCTAAGCTTCCTTCTTCCTCGCATTGATAAAGTACCATATATACAGACATTTTCAATTGACTTCCGTCACACTTATATTTGTAGAACTCTGTGAATACGTCACTATGTGGAAAAAAAACATATACAGCCACTGGATCCAGTCAACCTGCGAGTTCTTTTACATCAGCGCACCTCAGTGATGTCACATCTCCTCCCCACCCCTTGTTCCGTCAACGGCACCGCTTGAGATCGCTGTGACAAACACAGCGGCCATCAGTGCATAGCATGGGCCAAACGAGATAACTGCTTTTCAGTAAGCAGGATATATCCTCTTGCCGCTTTCCAATAAAATGGACCAATAACACTATAAGAACAGTTTAGTTCTATACTAGTTTGCTATGAGATCTATTGTAATTCACTCCTGTGTCTTCAAGTCACGGGAATGCAAATTGTGCAACACAAAGGTCTGCAGAGCATACGGCAGGGTAAGGTACTGGCTCATGTGAAAATCCAGAAAAAGTCTGGGGAAACATTGATCTCTGAGTGGGTGTTTCAAGATCACTGCCATGGCTTCTACCATGTCTTTAGGCTTGTTTCCCTGTCGTTCTGACAGTTTACAAAGTGATTAATCAGTGGACTCAGCTGCTTGATTGGCTTGTTGCACTGTACTAAAGAATAAGGAAGCGGGACTGGAAGACTGAGTCATCTTTGTAGAACGCTCTTGCAAATAATTATTTAAAATTGTCCTGTTTTAAACCTTTCCTGGAAAGGTTCGAGCGTGGGAGCCAATGTCAACTCCATGGAAAGACAGGTCCAATATTTAATGGCAAGAAAAAGGAAGGCGCGTCCTCCAATCTGCTGCTCATCATCTCAGGGAGGACAAGTTTCTTGTTGGCTGATGGCCTGAGTGTGCCAGGCGGGCACTACACAGTGAACTTCTCTCTCAGTTAGAGGGGCCATGAGGGTTCACTGCTTTGTAGGGGTAGCACAGGGGTCGAATAATATATGCTTTAGGATGGGGAGCCAGTGAAGGGCTTTTAAATGTGTCATGACAGAGGTATGGGAAGGAAAGTTAAGCAAGAATCTGGCGGCAATATTTTGGACTACTTGCTAAGAAGATCGAATTATTCCAGGATTGCTCTGCTTGGGGCCTGGACTGAAGATCAGGCGCAGAGCACAGTATGTGGTAAGGGGGTTGTGAAATGGTTATAATAGATTTTAGCAATTTTTTTGGCAAAGATATTAGACAGATCATTGCAAAGATTTTGCAATCACTCAATCCAACAAATGTCTGATGAGGGAATTGGTAAACTTCTTCACAATGGCAAAGGTTTTTTGTTTGGTTTTGTTGATTTCAGAAGCATACTATGAGCAGAAATAGGAACATTTTCATAACTAAGAAACTATTGTTTGTAAGCAGTTTTATACCTGTATTTATACTATTTCCTCCTGGTTTGTTCAAAGCTGTTGCAGAAATGCTTCGCCTGCTATATTTGATCATTGCACCATGGTGCAGGAGGGTGTTTGGGACGGTCTCTAGAAGGAGCTATCGTTTCAAGGGCTGTAATTATTCGTGCATTGAAATCGGAGGCAAAGGAATTTAGATCTTTAGCAATGGGCTGAGGTGCAGAAATCAGGGCCTTAGGTTAGCACGGCTAATAGGTGGGATGTGCGTATAGTGGTCAAAGGACCAGGAGTCATGATATTGGGAGGTTGTGTAAGTTGAATGGGGATTGCGCAATAATAAGACCAACTAAGGGAAGGTGGCGGTGACACCTGGAGCCAAATATGATTGATGAAAACGGGGTCTAATGTATAGCCTACTATATGTGTGGGTAAGTTAACTAATTGCTTGAATTCTAAAGCCTCCAAGGCTTCAGGAAAGTTAGTGGTGTCAGATAAGAGATTCTAAAATGCCCACGAGGTGCTACCCAACTTGAAGCAGCACTTTTCTCCCATGCTGGTTTCACTTGTCAATGTTGGTTGGTGCCCCAACCAGCATGGAGGCAGATGGAAGAAGTGGCAGTACTGATCAATAATAATACCTTCTTTTTATATAGTGCTTCATACCACAATATTGCAGTTTCTAAGAATTGACAATTAACAGACGCTCGTATTATCCAGTTTAACAGTACCTCATTTACTGAACTAGGGATGAAGGAAGGCTGGGATGGCATTGCTAGTATTCAAACTTAGATCACAGCAGATGTAAGATGTGTGCCTTTAACTCACGGAGTCATCCTGCCAGCTAAAGGAGGATAGTATTATGTGGGGAAGAACAAAAGTCACCCAATGTTAAGGTCAGATTGGTCAGCTTGCTCAAAGGCTCAAGGACATAAGAGTACCACGCTCAGATGTATGTTCTAATGGCCAACCTTCACAGGGTGCCAGGATCAGCTTACTCAGGAAATATGATGGAAGACTTTTGGTGAAAAACCAAGGAGTGTGAGATCTACATTTCTGCTTAGTAATTCATACCAGGTTAATTCTGTTAAATAGCAGACCATATCTTTTACTTTAGATTACCCTGTAGGTCAGCGGTCTTCCTTTCTGTTGCACATCATTTGGCCCTTACCTTGCTTCCTTTTTTTCTATCTAAAAAACACAATAACCATACTAAACAACTATCAAAACAAAACAGCAGATTTTGTTACACGGCGGTGCCCTGAATAGAAATTTCAACACAGACATTGTAGCAATTCGGACCAGGTTGATCTCGCAGCCGGAAGTAGTACCACCAGACTCCCCAAGGAGAAGTGCAGCAGCATGAGAGTGACCCTCCCACCTCGCCCTCCAACACCTTCCATTATAGGTCTCATAAACCTCTCAAGTTTTCTGTTACCCTATCATGCAATAGGATTTTATCCATGCAGAAATGATCCACCAATAGCCATTCCTCCAGGTCATGCAACCAACCCTCAAATTAGAGGCCCTTCCTTACTTTTTAGCCAGTGATTGGCAATACAACTCTTTTTAAAGAAGCAGGGGTAATCTCAACATTGTGTATCTAATTCCTACCCTTTTAGATTGTGGAGTGGGAGGGGCAGGGGTGGCAGGGTCCCAGGGTCCCAATGCACATTGCTTCACTGACTAAGCGAACAGCTAAACCCTGCTCTCCTAAGAGTTCCCTATAATGAATTATGTTTAGGCTTTCCTGTTTTCAGTTTCTATTTTTGGTAAATTCTGGTGTTTTTTTTTCAGTGTTTTCAATATCTTAAAAAACAGTTGTTATCAGTGGTTACACATTTTCACACTACTAAAAGCAACAGAAAAAGTGTTTTTCTGGTGTTTATGGAACGTTTTGCTTTTATTATTGCTTGCTTATTGCACTGAAAGAACATGGTATATAGACAGTATACTTATAGTGTATATGAGGTCCAAATAGATTTTTGCAAATTAATCTTATTGTAGTACACCATACAATACTTCTTCAGTGAGTCTTTGGGTCATGTGCACTCGCCCTTTCCTTCCTATGTAAACTTCTGTGAAAAGGCCCTCTCAGCATTCATAGCCCCTTGGGCTGGGAACCGTCAGCTAAGGGACACAGTTGAAATGACTTTCTTTGATGCCACATAAAGCACAAAATGATAAATATTTGCGTTTTAGTTTCTGGGCATTAGAAAATAGTGCACCAGAATGGACTAAAAAGTCAATAGTATCCCTCATTACCTCTGAAGATTGTAAAGATGCTTTCAGCATACCATCTAACAAGTGGCAAGGATCTCCTACAGGAAATCACTTCAGCTCGGGTATCAATTTTGACAGGTGATCACACAACTTTTTTTATATATGTAGCTGAATCACTGCAAATACAAACAATATCACTCCAATCTTTGTTGGACTTAGTAAGAACCTTTTTGCAGAGCATTCCAAGTGACAATGCGTAACATGTTTTCCAAAAGTCTGGTGTCATGTTTTCACCACTATACCAGATGTTTGCTGATATATAAACTTGTCACTATACCTTGCATTGAATGTTTAAAGCCTGAGGTGTCAGCAATTTACCTACTATCAATACTGACCCACTAGAAACTATGGTCTGATGTGTTAAGGGTTTTTACCCATTCTCTGTGGGTAAATGTGATGACACATATTAGGAAAGATTTTTATGAAACTAGCCCTTTTACCTATCCGTGAAAGAATCAAATGCAGCCAAAATATCAAATATGAGTTTGATATTTCCTGATTCTCTATAGTTTATAAAATGATTAAACTAGACCTAAAAACATGAAACTAAACTCTGCCTCTTTAGACCAAAGGCCACAAAACCGAAAAAAGTAAAAGGAAGAAGAAACAATATTTTAGTAGCATCCCTAAAGAACAAAACTCAAGCAGAACAATGTTAGCCAGTCTTTCTTACTGCTAGCTTGTATATCAAAGTTACATTGAAGAAAAAAATGACACTTTCACTCTCTTTTTCCTTTCTTTGAATGGCATTTAGTATGTGGTTGTCCAGGTGTTTTTTCAGTGATTATATGTTTGCACCGGTGAGGGCTATTTTTCTTTCAGTGGGGTTTTATCAGTTATTTTAGGTTTAAACCTAAAACCCCACAGCCTAATTATGTTACAGTTCTGTCCTAGAACACTCCTACCATGGGACACAGACCTATCTTAAGTAAAAGAAGAGCACCTCTCGTAGGGCACCTTGGGTATCTATCCAGCCAAGTTAGGAAAATCTTATTTAGGACAGCTTATCTTAGAATTTAAATTGTATGTAGAAAACTCTGGTGTTACAAAAACATTGCTCCGTAATGTCTGTTGCAAGATCAAATGTTACAACGCCTTACTCCCTTTGCCTTCGCTGCATTTCAGCTCTCTCAGCTGTTATAACATATTTTAACAGTTAATGAATCTCTGAGCTGGATACATGCAATGGCAGCTGTTGAAGATTGTAAATGGTGGGGAAGAAAGAGCCAACATAAATTTCACTGGGCCAGCAAAATTCTCCGGAGGATGGTTTGGGAGTTGTGATTCAACCCTTACCTACACCTTGGTGAACTATCACTGATAATAGGAATAGCTTCAGCTGTTCGCCCGGTCAAAAAATGTTTTTAAAAAAAGGGTTATGAGCGGATAGTGCAAATTCTCAGATAGAGGGACGGTAAATTCTCTGGTGGCTGGCAGGGGGCGGGGAGGCAGGGGGGACAATATATATATATATTTAAACATACCTCTTCGCGCCATGGCCACCTCCGTCTCTCCTCCGTTGTTGCTGAAGAGTCCGGAAGAACACGGGCTCACCTGAGCCAATCACAACGCTGCAATTCAGTATTGCAGTTGGTCTACGCGCCGTGGTACAGCGCTCAGACTGGGACAGGGAGCCTGTGTATGTGCCCCCCCACCCCCTTCTGTAATGCAGCCTGGGTGGCGAACATGTAAAGTGAGCATGACTGTTCAGCTGGCCTCAGACGGCCGGCCAAGCAGTCGTATGCTCCTAGTGTACACAGTCTACTCCTCCCTGAGCCACCAGCCCGCCCTAACCCAGCCCCTTCAGCAAATAAAAATAAAATGATAATAACCTTAATATTATAAATTTTTCCCTTTTCCACTGCTCTGAGAGCAGTGGGGAGACACTCTTCCGCCTTAGGTTCCGCCCTTGGGTAAATGTCTGTTAAAGAGTTACCGCTGTGGCAGATTTTCACACTGTATCCTTGGACCCAGTAAGCCTCATTCACCACTCACTGCGACTCCCACCACAGCTACTTCTGCAGTAACCTTTGTTGTAGTCTCTGGCTTGGCAGCAGAAGAGTTACTTTCTGGATTGTAGATGCTGAGCTTTCTCTACGTTCTCCGGCCTCTCCATTCTAGCTGCTCCCTGCTCCAAAGAAATTCCTGATTCAGGAGTAAATTAAGATGGAATCAGTGATTTTAATAAATTGCCAGAATGAGGATTTAGACATGAAATCCGCCGTGCTGTAAAATCCCTCGCTGCAATAACACCTACGGCCTGCAGTTTACATCTCATAGTTACTACAAAGTAGTGAGTAACTAGTGTAATAATGTATCCATTTGGAACATATTTGTCCATGCTGCAAATACACCAGAAACACTGGGCTTTGCGTTATGCCATAATTTTACATTTTACATAGAGATGACAAAGCTGCATTTATTTTATTACTATAGATTAAATTGAACATTATCCTGAAAGAGGCTTTGTCTATTAACCTACTTCCAAACAACGGTTTGGGTTATCTAATCTACACTACCTAGAGAAGTACAGTAATTCCTTACCAAATACAAACATGAGTGACTTGAATATACACTGCATTAGTCTCAATGAATGTACTTATGCAAACTAAAGGTTAGCATTACATTTCACTCACAACCTCCATGAAGGCACAAGCTACAGAATCGGCAAACTACGTATATGGTGTGGTGGTATTTTATAGAGTTTTCAAAATGACCCAGATTGATCTGCTGCTCTACAGTGCACCCCTAACAGACAGCCTCTTCATTTAAACACTAAAAGGGGACAGAGGATTCTCAGGTGACATGAGTCACTTGACTGCATTGCGCATAGCTTCAGCGTGCAGCACCCACTTAAAATGACATTCATGTTTGTCAATCAGAGCCACTGCTACAGCATCTTTCTTATGAAATGTAAAGCTGTATAAAGCTACACCATACGTGAAAATATCCTGCACATGCGCATTGATACTCCCATCATTCCGAGGTTGCCTGACTAGGCTCTAAATGACCATCTGGAACTTCAGGTATTGTATGGAAATTGAAAGGATTGAGGCTTTTTTTTTAACAGAATTGCAAATCAGCGTGGCGGAGCCTGAAAGCCCTAGTGAAAAAGGTGCCACTGATACATGGTGTTTGATGTGCTGCTCCTTGTCATTTCATGCCACTACCCCTGCTGCTCGATTGCATTTTACCTAAAAGCACATTTTTAAATTCCTAATGGGCACTTCGTCTCCATCTTTGTCTACAAGGTGATCAGCTCCAGATCCTCCATAATGCCAGAGGAGCGTCACCCCGCTGCTCAGCGCCACCAAATGAAAAATAAAAGAGTAAAACAATATAATGATCATTTTTTTCCCCCCTGGTGAGCATTGTAAGTGCGCATGCCGGTTTGTCGGCCATCTTAGGATATGTGCACTTCGATTTCTCCAACCCAGCTGTGTTGTACAGCCAGGTGGAGAAAAGGCACCCACTCCTTGTGCCTGAGTGAGCGTTAAACCAGCCCAATCTCAGCGCTGCTATCATGCTGGTTAATAGCATGCAAGCAGCATCTGGATTTGGTAGGGAGTCTGGGAGCCTGTGCTCAATGGTCGGCGGGAGCAAGGGCGCACCGAGGTGGCCAGCAACGGCGAGTAAGTGGATTTCTTTTTTTTAAATTATTTTCCCGTGCTCTGCCTCCCCACTTTCTGTTGCCAGCAGCCGCCACTGAAGGTGATGCGGCAATGTCTACATTGTTGATATTGGTTTCTGGGTCTAAAACACAGTTCCTCAGGAGGCACATGAATAAATGTCAGAGTCCAGCTATTACAAATAATACTTTTTTATAAGTTCCCTGCAAAAACTGAGCCGAGGATGGCCTGCGAAGAGTGGCGAACCCTGCACCTTAGGGGCTGCGGTTACTCCTGTCAGTTATAACCACATAGGAGTGGTTATTTGCTCCGATCTGTATAACCGATGTACTTCTCCAACCGTCAAAGAACATAGCAGACTTCTTAAATCGCAGACGTCCCAGGCACCAGGAAGAGTACACTGAACACCAGTATGCCCACATAGCTTCCTTGCAGTGAGTGCACCCAAGTGTCTAGGAAAGACTTGTCTAAAATGAACACACCTAATTTTAGCTTCCACAGCGTATGTAAAAAATTCTACAATTGATCTTTGACTACTAAAATGGAAGGGAGCTTGTATTTTCTATTTGGGTATTCTTATACAAGCTAAGCATGTAATAATAACATGTAGTCTGATGAAATTACCAGAGTTAATAGCTATTCTTCACGTCCACAGACAAATCATGAACTGAAGTAAAAGAAAGAAAACAAACTGTTTTATATGCAGTCTATAGCGAGTAATACTATCAGCTAAGCTATTGTACTGAATTGGTGCAGTGTTAATAGCCGCGGAAAGAGAATGCAAGTATGGAGCAGGGTGTGACGTTTCAGCAGACCCGGGAGGCGGTCCAGTACACGATACGAGTAAAGAAAGAAATGGACGGGACTTTCTAGGAAAATGGGAGTATAGTGTTACATGTCTGTGCTAGGCTATAGGAGTGTAGATTCGGCTGGTGAGAAAAAGGTCATTGGGAGAAAACGAATTCACGTGCGCACGGTGCGGCAGCTGAGTGGAGGTGGGTGCAGAGACTGGATTCCTAGGCAGACCACGTCGGTACTTGGCTCGCAGTTTCTCTTGGAACACTAATTCCCCTCCCATCCACAAGAGGGCGCCTCAGCATTAGTTTTACTGAACGAAACTACGAGTTAGAATAGCCGAGTGTTTTTTCTCCAGTTCTTTTATGGCCAGAACAAGATTGGACATAACTACCCGCAGTAGATATGCGATGTTACGTTTCATTTTGGAAATGTATTAAGGGTGCTTGGGAGAGAGACACCTACTGACAATTTGATTGCGGGGCAGACGTTGACCAGTGAAAACACTTGGAGTTTTAACCTGAAAAGAAAACTCATTAGAAAGATCTCCCCGAACATTTTGAAAAAGAGTGGCTAAATGGAGCATTTTCAAACAAATTTGAGGAAGCAGGAAGGTTGATAAAGCAGTTGCGAACGTTTTAGGACATCAATAGTAGAGATTTCATATGATAATGACGTAGGTAGCCGCTTGTTCAGTATAATCAGAGATCTTCCCTTTACAACCCCCAAAAATACAACGCACTGACTCACCTGTAAGCACTGTATTTCTTTTACAATTGCCTTCTCAATATTTTGGCAACTGTGCACCTCCTTCACACACAGTTGCACAGAATAACATTCGCAACTTAAAAAAGTGACCTTTGCTTTGATCAGCAGAGAGGCCAGGGGTTGGATGGCCAAGTTTTCTGAACACCTTTTTGACCCACTGACAGGCACTGTGAGAGATTGACTCAGCCTTCAGCCTATGCTCTAAAGCTCACAATGGTGACCCGTTAACCCCTTGCATGCTTATGACGAGCTCAGCTCGTCATGAGGCACAGTGGAGCTGTGCTCATGATGGGCTCAGCTCGTCATAACTGCCGCAGACGGCCCACGCGGGGCTAATTCCCCGCCTGTGCGGGTGTTCTAAAGGAGTGGGTAGAGTCGTGACGAGCCCAGCTCGTCATGAGCACAGCTCCACTGTGCAGCATGACGAGCTGGGCTCATCACGAGCACCGCAGTGTCGCGCGCGGGCCCTCCCCCCCAGCACAGCGGGGGAATTAGCCCCGCGTGGGAAGGGGTTAAAAATGCCTGAATGCGGCTCAGTTCTAAGTATGCACTGTACAAGAAATATGCTACACAACAAAATACAGAAATACAGCATCCTGGAAATAGTGGGCATTCTTAAGGAATGCAAGATTAAGCAAAACATGAAACAAACAAAAACTGTATCACTGGCAAAGTCGTCTTTTCCTGCAGTTGTCATGCTTCCTAAAGCCTGGGAGGACTGCCTGTCTTCAACTAAGACCAAGGACTCCCATGGATCTCCTGCATTCTGCAGGCACCCCAAGAAGAACGGTGAGGACTTCAGACCCGCAAAACCCGACGCCACCAAGCACCACTAAACCCAAGCCCCCCAGCCCGAGTTGAGGTGGGCCAACTGTGTTAGCGTGGTCCCCAAGCCCTCAATAGTTAGAGTACACCTTGGCTGAACCTCTCAGGAACTCTCGGACGTCACCTGCTGCCTCTGTGGGCAGGCCCCCTTTACCACGAGTGCTCCCAGACGAAGAAACCCAACACCTCAAAGAACCTCTGCACCCTGCTGCGCTAGCCTGAGAAGAAGAGGACCAATTGTGTGCCCACATCCCCTAGCATCGCAAGACGGGAGCCCTCTGGTTGGTTCAGCCCTACTGACCTCAGTGGTAGTAGGGCGCAGGGAGGAGCACGGGGGAGTGAAGCACACAGGGGTGTTAGAATATATAAAAATAGAAACATACCTGAAGCCGCCGGCTGCCTCCCGCCTCCCGCGTTGTGCTTCCTCTTCTTTTCCTGGTCCCAGCAGACTCTTGGACAGACTCCCATCCAATGCCCGCACTGCTCTCCTGGGAGAGCAGCGCAGGGATTGGCCTGAGTGGGCTGAAAACACGCTCTGCTCAGGCCAGGGAGTCTGTGGAGGTTTTCCAGCACGGGCTGGAGAAACCTAATTGCATATGTGTGTTTTATTCGGCCTGTGATGGCTAGCCTAACACATATGCGCAATTAGGGACTGTACATAGCACTGCTCCTCCTCCCGTGCTTCATGCCTCCCTGCACAAGCTGGCTCAGAGCTGGCAAATGAAAAATAAAACCATGCTGAACATGGTTTTATTTTTCATATGCTGAGCCAGGCAGTGGTGCGAGCCTCCCATGACTGACCTCCCATTCTGAACCTGCAGCTTCTTTTCCTGCAGACCGATCTCCATTGACTAACATTGGGCACCTGACGCTGTTCTGCACCAATGCACCCGATTTGCGCTGGAGGTGATGTACTCGTGCTGCCTTGGACCTTGCCCCATACTCACCTTAAGTCCAGGAGATTGGTCTCATAAGTCACTGTACTGTACCTGAATGCCATACGTATTTTCCCTCCCGTAGGCTAACATTGCAGCCTCTAAAAAATGTACTGTCGACTTTTTAAATGCAAAAGTATTTCTCTTGAAAAACGTGCCTACTATATCCTATTGATTCTGTGCCTAAATATATATATAAAGATTCGTATTATTTTCATAAATTGGTGTGGATCTCCCTATGGAGTTGTGTGCATCATTTATTAACTATTGTGCGTATTTGCAGAAAATAACTTAGCAGCTACCAGCCATTGCCTCCATGGTATCGAAGGGCCAGCCCTATTTTAGGCAAGGCGTCCAACACTGTTTGGCGTATTTTTCCCTGACTGATTTTACATTTTTGAATTCACAAATGCATGCTTTGAAGATTTGTATTTGAAAAATGTAAAAAATGCCAGTTGGTCCTTTGTGCCGGATGGCATTTGGGGATTTTAAAAGAACGTGTTATCAATTCAGCAAAAAGTCTCCGCCGACGCAGAGTGCTTCTTACTTGACAATCTAAGTAAAAAAAAGACCATAAACTTCTAAAAGAGATTTTCAGTATATATTTTAAGTGAAGTCCATTCCAGGTGCAAAAGATTTTGTATCGGGTGATTGAGACAATTTGGTAGATAAAAATGAGGGGGAAGATGATTATAGTGTGTGGGAAGTTGAGAGAGGTGCCATCTGTGAAAATATTTGGAGAGAAGGGATTGAAACAGATGAGGCAATACAGGAAGTGTTTCAATTGTTAAATTCTGGATGAGGAGTAAGAACAATGGTAGTCTTGACTGAGGAGAGACTGCGGCTCTGATCGCCTAGACCTCACAGCAGCCTTTGATACAGTCTCCCACCTCACACTCATCACAACGCTGCACAACGTAGGTATCCAAGGAGCCACTCTCAGATGGCCCGCCTCTTTCCTCACCAAAAGAACGTAAACATTCCACCTTCCTTCCTTCACCTCCAAACCCAAGGAAATTTGTGGAGTGCCCCTAGGACCCTCCCTCATACCCACTCTCTTCAACACTTATAGGACAACTCTGACCAGCATCACCAAAGGCCACAGACTCATCATATCCTGCGCTGACGACACACAACTCACCCTTTACCTCGCCGAAGACAACACCAAGACCAACTTTCAAAACTGCATGACAGATGTCACCATGACAGTTGAAGGACAACTATCTTAAGGTCAACACAGACAAGTCGGAAGTAATGATTTTCAGAAACAAAAGTTTCTCATGGGACACATCCTGGTAGCCTCCACAACTCAGACCTACATCTACCCCCACAGATCATGCTAGAAACCTAGGCATCGTTTTCTACAGGACACCAACCATGATCACTCAGGTCAAATCAGTCTCCTCCTGCTTCTCCATCCTCTGCATGCTTCATAAGATATTAAAATTACTACCCAAAGTTCGAGATGCACCATCACCCAGGCCCTCATCTTCAGCCATCTGGACTATGACAATGCTCTCTATGCAGGGATCGCAGCTCAGCTCCGATGACAACTACGGACCATAAAGCCGCAGCCAGACTCTGGGAGAGGTGAGGTTACTGCAGAGATGGCAGGTAAGAGCAGGGATGGGGAGGCTATTCTGAAAAGACCACTGCCTGGGATGGATGTTGAAGTTCAACGATTTATAAGGGATTATGTACGATGAGTGAAATGTTTTGAAGCCAAGGATTCAATCCATGCTTGTTAGGAATTTACCAGCTTGTCAATAGAAGAAGTGTCCTTGGACATTTTGGGTCTCATACATTTTAAGGAAATTACAACATATGTTTTGGTTATTATGAATATGTTTTCTATGTAGCCAGATGTAGCTTTCACTACTGGTATTAAGACTAAACAAATTGTGGAATTTTAACGAATCTTGTAGGCAGAGAAGGTTTACCAGAGATTTTCGTTACAGACAATCGAGTTCAGTTGGAGATAGAGGATTTTCTTAGGAAATATTGCTTCAAGTGCAAAAACTGTTTCTTATATCACCCAGAGGCCAATGGGATGTCTTGAAGGAAACCAAATAATTTGACAAAAGTATTGGTTTGGAATGGGAAAAATTAGATAAGAAGAAGAGTAGAAGTGTATCGATTGACTCCAAATTTTGTTACTTGGAAAACTCCTTTCGAGTTGGTTAGTAGAAGACAGACGAACAGTTTAGTTTCTCCTTCTTGGGTGAATGCCAAAAGTGAGGATGCTAATGGAAAACAAAATAATTGGCGGGAAAAGGAGGAAAGGGAGGTGAAGGAGAGGAAGAAATGGTTTGATGCTTGAAGAGTGGGAAAGTGACTATAGTAATGTTAGGTGATGGACAGAGTTAGAAAATCTGAGAAGGATCAAGGTAATACGTTCTCAAATCCAACAGGAGTGATCAAGTTGTTTAATAATGCATTTCAGACTGCTGATTCGCACATTTGGAACTTGAATAGAGAGTGGTGTGGTTAAACGAGAAGAAGGAATGAGTACACCATAAGAATATGTGAAAAAAGATGTTTTCAGTGACTTGATGGGAGTGAAAGTTAGATGGGGGTTGAGAAAAAATACCAGAGTTGTGAGAGCAGCGAGGTATTTGGAGGTTTACAGTAGGAATTCATGTGTCTCTGTTTTTAGATGTACCTTGAAATCAACAGAAATAAGTTAGCTGTAGTTTTTTCTTTCAATTGTTATTAGAACATTGGAATGTTGGGAGCTCCATTGCAGACAATGGAGTGCTCCCTGGTTCTACGGGCCGGTTAAGGCCCGCAGAGCAACATTCCAATGTTCTACAAAGGCTTCTCGAAGTTCGAGGGGATTTATATCCCCTCGAGCTTCGAGAACTCTTTGTTTAATTTGTTAGAACATTTTGCCCTCTAGTGGCAGAATGTTCTAATAGCCTTATAGCCCTTCGTAGCAGGGCTATACCGGCTATTAAAGGCCCGCTGTTTCGTTAAAGTCCCTCGCCTTCGGCTCGGGCCTTTAATGATTCAGCGGGCCTTTAATAGCCGGTATAGCCCGCTACAGCGGGCTATAAGGCTATAATACAATTTTCACTGCTCGTTATGATACATGCACAGTTATTTTGTGACGTCTTATGTTTAGGAAAATGTATAATATTTTGTAATGGTGCTTTAGAAAGTGGATGAGGGTCTCCTTAGGGGTTTTGTAAAAAGGGGAGGTGTGCTGTATCTGAACTACAGTGATGTCATTCAGATGCGTGGAATGGGGTTAGGTAATGTTTGTTAAAAAGTGGAATGTTTAGTTTTGAATTGGAGAAGCTGCATCCAGGATGCCTGGGATTGTTCTCTTGAACTAATAAACCTCTTGGAGATAGAAATCTGAATTCTGCATATGTCCTTTTGGTGGTTTTTGTTCTTTATTACATATTACCACACCCATAAGTATACTACTTTGTTGTAAATGTAGGAGGGACCACAGGGAGTGGTGAGAAAATGGGTAAAAATAACTCAAAAAGGGATTGGGTCAAGGAAAATGTAAGGAGGAAGTTTGGAAGAGACACACAAAATCAAAACACACACCCCCACAATAGTAGGACCATTGCAAGTCACAAAATACACCTCTAACGTTGGTACAACCCTAAAAGTTTCAAAACAGCTATAAATGTTCTCCAGTCCAGCCTTGCAGTAAGTCATTCACCACACATGGCCCAGTAGTGGTACTGCAACACTTCCATAGAAAACAATGGAGGCAGGGAATTAAAATTAACAACCAATATGAATTGATGCTAAATTACACAGGGCAGTCCTCCCCATGTGAAAGTCTTTAATACCACGATGTCAGAGACAACGTGTTATGACTTTACAACCTTTCTCAAGTAAAGAGCCTACTTCCTTACAAAAGCATATACCATCACTATTTTTTAAAAGGGCATGGTAAACATTCTATGTTCCACAAAATAAACTCAACAATGACATTGCATAAAGTATACCAATGAGAATCACATGAATGCAAAAATAAAGAATAATAATACAGTACTCGTTTTCACAACCAGGTTGTTAAGCATATATGTACAATATTGAGTGGAGTCCTTGTTGAATACGAACACAAGTTTGAGTGTGAAACATCGTGCATGCAGATACCACAATACATTTCAGTAGTAACTCGCACTGTGTTACATAAGCCAAAAGAATGCTAAGGCAGCAGCGTATTGTGATGTGAGATGCACGCGGAACAAAGCTTATGACAGCCACGTATTAAGTTAAACACAGTGCGATCACAAGGTTTGCAGGCAAGATGTGCACTTTTCAAGCATAGTGGCTTCTGAATGAGCTACATTGCATGAAATCAGACTTCGGGTACCATAATGCATTTCAATGGTAACTCTCGTTTAGACCGGTGAGAGAAATTTCATGCCGTGATGTGCGCAAGCTCTGACAACTTAATGAAGCTACAATGCATCAGAGGTTCACGATAGTAAATATATTGTCGTTGAGAATTAGTACTTGTTTCGTCCACAATCTGTCATTAGCATGGCATTGTGTGGCTTTTCTATAGGACGGGATATAATTTCAAATGTTTGCATTGCAGTCCTGAATCTCATTCAATTTTGCAGAGAAGTATGTAGTCACATTTAGTACAAGTTGTATTTTTTTCCTTTTCTAGTGAGTGGTGGGGTTATACAAAATTGCTAGTGTATTTCCTCACTTGTAATGGATGAGTCCATAACCCGGCAAATGAATACGTGAAGTAAGAAACTTTATGGCATGTCTGACATGATTGTATGTACAGAGTTCTGTCTAATTTGTTTTGCTGAAGTGCTGGTGGGGTCCATTACAGCCATTTAAGGCGTGCCTGTCCTGTGTTGGATGCCCATGCCATGCTCTGTTCTAAGTGTGTTGTGGGACTAACTAGTGGAGTTCTACTAGAAAGATAGCGCTAGTCTTGACAATTAAAGGAAAAACAGGGTAAATAGAAATAATAACATTAATATCCAAACTCAAAGGTTAGAGAAGACACAGAAATCCCAAAACACTGGGCGAACCACTAAGCTGCTGTGATCCCACTGCTTCAATATATGTTTCCAATCTTTCTTTGCAAATTTAAAAAGAAAGATAAAAGGTCTTGATCAAAATCAGCAACACTGAATTAGTTCTCTTACAATGACCAAAGCAATACATCGGGGTCTCCCATGCAAGACCAAGCAACCGGAACCAAGTCATATTTTCAAGCTAGCTACATAGAATAAATGAACACACAATTTAAATGGAATTCATTTACATAGTCTGTGGTAATTCTTAGAGTTATCTTAGAAATATAGCATGGACCCGACGGCTTGGTCTTATGTTGAACACCCCAGTTATACATTTTAATCTCAGGAGCAAGGGCTAGTGCAAACATTTGGATTATCCTGCAAAAAGGACTCTTTTAGGTCTGTAAAAGGTTAAAAGCAGATGCCGCTCCGCTCTTCCACTACTTTGATGAATAACAGAACACAAGACAGTTTACTTGCCATACCTTTTTTTCTCTGTGGTTTTCTGCCATTTTTCTGCCATGATTCATCTGCAGAGTCATCCTCCTCCATACCACTGGGTCGTTCCTCGGCTTCAGATGGTTTTATAAAAATATAGTTTGGGAGGGATGAATTATCACCGTCCAAATACGTCCCATAGCCATGAACTGAAAGTTTAGAAAACAAAAATGACACAACTCCATCAACTGCTTAATCCAAACTTCAGGATCTGGACATGTGTAGGCCATATTTATAAGTCTGAAAAAGCACTCAACAGAGGTATCTTTCTGGTACTGACACATGGTGGTCACATCATAACACCAACCAATTTCAAAGTATTAATCATTAATTGCGGCAAGAAAGAATGCCGGTGAAATAGTGGTGGAAAGTGAGATTATTTCCACTGATAGAAAATCCCATTTTCTCCAGTCGGTCTGACCAAAGACTGAGTGGTTTTATACGCTGGGTCATTTGCATATATCTGCACAGCACGTTCCTCGACTCTTTGCTCTACACTTGTGTTTTTTCACAGCTCAAAGTTCAAATATGAGGAAGTAAAATAAAATGGCGGGGTTCCAATGCAACAAGGATGGAAAAACTCACGCATGCGCTTTTCGTCCAAGATGTTATTTGGGGACTCGATGTCCAGGAGAATCTCTGCTGCCTCCGTGGTTTCAGCCGAAGTGTCTGGACAGGATGCGTCATCTGCAAGAGAAAAACAGGAGTGCACTTTAGGGTCACGTCACAAGGTTTTTAGTAGCATGTGCAGACAGTGAACCTTATTAATTACCTTGGTGCCCTGGCATAGCTTAAAGCAGTATGGCTGCTCACACCAAAGAGATTTACCAAAGCATCGAAGAGATTTCACCCACATGGCATGTGATAATGCCAGGGAGAAACATTTGTAATAGTATTACTCAATCATCAGCATCAACATCATAAAACTTTATTCGATCTTAAAACAAAATTATCATAAAAGTATAGATCATCATATCCCGGGTTCTGACAAAAATACCAGTGCATAAGTTTCAGTTTAGATTTACAGCCTAAGCTAATTACATTTTTATCATTTGGCATGAAAGATGGTTGATACTTAAAGATAAAACCAAGAGTGCTAACTGTTTATACCCCTCGTGACTACGTGCTTTTCATAATCGGATACAGAGAGGGTCTTACCCAGCCCTGCCCTTTCCATACAATGTAGTACCACTTTACAGCAACCCTTCACTCATGACGTATGCTGGGGGGATGGGGGCGGTGTTATACTGCTAAGCAGTACAGCTTTTATGACACAGCTTCATCACTTCGGTACTTACAATGTCTAACAAGCATTTGCAATGCAATAGGTCTCGCATTAGGAAAGTTTGAGCTATTGATATTGTAAATGACAAATATTTTATTTATGTGTTGGTTTTGAAAATAGCAAAATGAATAGCTTTGTCATTTACAATGCCAATAGTTTTAACTTTCGCAAATGTGACACCTATAACATTTGTAATGCAATATGTGTTGTATTTACGTGACTTAGATGTATTGATATTATAAATAACAATGGCTTTTTTTAAAAATAATTAAAACTTAAATAAAGTTATTGTAATTTATAATGGCAATAGCTTTAACTTTTGTAAATAACTTTTGTGAAGATTATGTTCATTGTATTTTATTGTGACTAAAATCCAAGAGCAGAAGTGAAATATTAACATCTTTTTGTGACATTTTTAATAAAGCTTGAAACATTAAGAGAACATATTTGAACCAGTTGTTGAATGGTTGCACAGATTGATGCTGTGGTGGCACTGAGTAATGTGGTGGTGACGAGTGATGCTGTGGCGTTCAGTGATGCTGTGGTAGCGCATAGTGATGTTGTGGTACCCCTGAGTGATGTTGTGGTGCCCCTGAATGATGTTGTGGTGCTGTGAGTGATTCTGTGTTGGTGCTGAGTGATGCTGTGAGGATGCAATAGATAGATAGATAGAGTGAGTGCGATCGATAGATAGATAGATAGATAGAGGGAGGGCGATAGATAGAGAGAGGGCGATAGATAGATAGATAGAGGGAGGACGATAGAGTGAGGGCGATAGATAGATAGATAGAGTGAGGGCGATAGATAGATAGAGTGATTGCGATCGATTGATAGATAGAGTGATGTTGATAGATCGAGTGAGTGCGATAGATAGACAGATAGTGAGGGGGATAGATAGATGGACATATAGAGTGAGGGCGATAGAGTGAGGGCGATAGAGTGAGGGTGATAGATAGAGCGAGGGCGATAGATAGAGTGAGGGCGACAGATAGATAGAGTGAGGGCGATAGATAGAGTTAGGGCGATACATAGAGTGAGGGCGATAGAGTGAGGTTGATAGAGTGAGGGCGATAGATAGACTGAGGGCAATAGATAGATAGATAGACTGAGGGTGATAGAGTGAGGGCGATAGATAGATAGAGTGAGGGCAATAGATATATAAATAGATGGTTGTGTGTGTGGGGGGGTTGTGTGTGTGGGGGGGTGTGTGGGGGGTGTGTGTGGGGGGGTGTGGGTGGGGGGTTGTGTGTTTGTGTGTGTGGGGGGGTGTATGTGTATGGGGGGTGGTGTGTGTGTGTGGGGGGGGTTGTGTGTGTGTGGGGGGGTTGTGGTGCCCTGAGTGATGCTGTGAGGATGCGATAGATAGATAGAGTGAGTGCGATAGATAGATAGAGTGAGTGCGATAGATAGATAGAGGGAGGGCGATAGATAGATAGAGGGAGGGCGATAGATAGATAGATAGAGTGAGGGCGATAGATAGATAGAGTGATTGCGATCGATTGATAGATCGAGTGATGTTGATAGATCGAGTGAGGGCGATAGATGGAGATATAGAGTGAGGGCGATAGATAGAGTGAGGGCGATAGAGCGAGGGCGATAAGATAGATAGAGTGAGGGCGATAGATAGAGCGAGGGCGATAGATAGAGTGAGGGCGACAGATAGAGTGAGGGCGATAGATAGATAGATAGAGTGAGGGCGATACATAGAGTGAGGGCGATAGAGTGAGGTTGATAGAGTGAGGGAGATAGATAGATAGACTGAGGGCAATAGATAGATAGACTGAGGGCGATAGAGTGAGGGCGATAGATAGATAGAGTGAGGGCAATAGATATATAGATAGATGGTTGTGTGTGGGGGGTTGTGTGTGTGGGGGGTGTGGGGGTGTGTGTGTGTGGTGTGTGTGGGTGTGTGTGTGGGGGGGCTGTATGTGTGTGGTTGGTTGTGTGTGTGTGGGGGGGGTTGTGTGTGTAGGGGGGTGTGTGTGTGTCTGTGTGTGGGGGGGGGTGTGGGGGGGTCTGTGTGTGGGGGGTTTTGTGTGGGGGGTTTTGTGTGGGGGGTGTGTGTGGGGTTGTGTGTGTGTGGGGATGTGTTTGGGGATTGTGTGTGGGGGAGGACGATCAACAGATGAGAGAGAAAGGAGAAAGGGAGAGAGAGGGAGCAGAGATAGAGAGAGAAAAAAGAGGGGGAGAGAGAGGAGAGGTATAGAGGGAGGGAGGGAAAGAGAAGGAGGGGGAAAGAGAGAGCAGGAGAGAGAGAAAGAGGAGGAGAGACAGAAAGAGAGGGAGGAGATATAAAGAGAGAGAGGGAGGGAGAGAAAGGGAAAGAGTGAGAAAGAGAGAGTGGGGAGGGAGAGCGAGATAGGGGAGTAGATAGAGCCAGAGAGGGGGAGAGAGAGCCAGAGAGAATGAGAGAGCGGGAGAGACAGAAAGTGTGAGGAGAGATAAAGAGAGAGAGATGGCGAAAGAGAGAGAGATAGAAAGGGAAAGAGTGAGAGAGAGAGAGGGCGAGAGAGGGGGAGAGAGAGAAAGAGAGCAGGAGGGACAGAGAGAAAGAAAGCGAGAGGAGAGAGAGAGAGACTATGCACCCTGGTGGGAGCTGTGGCCCCTGCAATATTTCTAAAGAATAACGTAATGTAATTTTAATTTCCTTCCCTATTTATAGAGTTATTTTGAGAATTTCCCTCTTTTTTTCTATACCGGTACTTTTTGCTGGCATATTTTTACTGTTCGTGGAGGAAGAAAGAGCTGGCGGGGATGGATGGGTGGGTGGATATCGGTGAGGAGGGGAGGGGTGGAGAGACTGGGAAGAAGGCGAGTATGAGTGTGAGAGAGCGTGAAAGGAAGAGAATCGACGAGCGAGAAGCAGACAGACAGAGTGGAGATGGGGGTGAGGAGGGGTGAACACAAAAGCAAGAGACAGAGGGTGGATGCTGGGCTTTTCTAGTTGAATAATAATTATAGCGCGTGCCACAGAGAGGCTGTATTTCGTAGTGCTGTAAGTAACGGGAGTGCAGTCAGAAAAGCGCTTGTTTGATGGCATCGAAGTGCTTCAGACACCCTGGGAGGCATGATGTGGAAGTTTGTAGGCGTGACCTCGAACTGTGGTGTAAAGCAGTGTGTGATTTGCGGGGGGGAGCCATTGGGAAAGAGGAGAAAAACACAACTATGGGTTTAGGGGTGGAATGTGTCGATCCTAGAGCCGGAGGGAGGTTTTCAGGGCAAAAAGTCTGCAGTCTGTCAGCGGCTCAGCAATGCTGGCTGTTTGTGCCCGATACAACATCTGAAGATATGCACTCATCGCGCACACGGACTTAATAGAGCATTAATATTCTGAACCTTTATGAATGAAACGTCTGACTGGCAAAGAGATATCCAGGCACGCACACATCACAGCTTCAGGGGTGTTTTCACCCGCCAATTTGTCTTCCCAGCAACAAGTAAACATTCTGGGCATTTTGAGTGAGCTTGTTGGTTCGCCGCAAGAGGAGCTAGAAAAACAAGCATTGGCCATGAAAGAGACATTCCCTCGCGGCCGTGAAAGTACGGCCGTGAGACGCGCTCTGTAGTGGGGGAGGTGCAGGGGTAGATGGGGGAGGTGCAGGCGATGTGCAGAGTTCAGAAACTCACAGGTACATAAACCAGCAATAAGACCACCGACCGAGGCCAGAGAGGAGAGACTGTCCATTTGGTACCTTGCTTACATGTAGCCAGAATCGTTCAAAACTCATTGGGGAAGTGGTGGCAGCACCATGATGTGGAGAAAGGGTGAACGAATGCAAGCAGAGAAAGGTCGACAGGCCAAGTGAGAGAGGAAGGAAGAGAAGAGAAGCCGGGTGAATGGGATGGGGGGACAGAGCGAGAGATCGGAGCACGCGGTGAGCAATGCCCAGAAAGGATTGGCAGTTAGTAAAAGGCATCGCATGATTTAAAAGTGAGTGGGAGCCTAGGAACCGACCCCTGAGGGCCGTTTGCGGTGCGGAGGGTGAGAGTGCCCCGCGCACGTCGGGTTACTAATGCTCCAGTTAGATGAGGGGAAGGGAAATGGTGGCAAACCGGGCCTTGGAGTAGACCTGTTTTGGTGTACAGTGGCCAGTAAGGGTGTGTGTCATGTGGAAGTGGGTGGAGCAGGGCTGCGCTCTTAAAGTAACAGCTGTGGAAAAAAACCGGGGCACCGGAGAAGCCCTTCAATCCAGTTTTATCCTTAACGTTTTCTTACTTGTAGTTTGCGTCTCGTATAATACTTTCACACTGCAATTAAAACAAGCTGCGAGCGTGCGCAGCCCGAAAACGGAAGTTCGGGAGCGTCACGCCTGTCGTGGGGCGGGACTTCCGTTTTCCGCAAAGCCCGCGCCCACGGAGTTGATGACCCGCAATGGCTGCAGAAGACAGGACGGAGTGGCGGCGAGTAAGGCTTAATTGTAAGGGGGACGGTGTGGGGGGGGAAGAGGGGGCGGAAGAGGGGGCGGCGGGGGCGGCAGGGAGGGTGGAGGGCGCCGGCGTGTGTATGCGTGCAGAGGGGTGGGGGCTGGCTGTGTCTGTGTTGCATGCGAGGGGCTGGGAGTTCGTCTGCGCAAGCGCGGCTAAGACGCGCGCTCACGCGGTAAAAACTGCAAAGGGAAAGCGCGTGTCAGATTGGTGTCCCTAAAACGACATACGGGCAGCATTAGGTCTGAAGCAGACACCTCAATGCTCACGCATTGAGCGTAGGTCTGCTCGACCTAAAAACGGAGTTTCCTTTTCCTTTTGCAAGCCCACATGAAGCTAGCTATTGAAAAGCTCGGATGCGGGTGGCTACGTTTTTTAAGAAAGCTAGAAGCCACTCTACATTGTCTAAAATTGTGTTGTCTTGAAATTGGTAAAATATATTTTGCTCTTTCCGCTTTATATAAATCACAAAATAAAAGTATATGGAGTTCGGATTGCTCTAATCTGCCGTCAAGTACATAAGCAGCTTGTTTTCAAGGAATTTGCTGTCATTTTTCATTCCAAAACAAGTCGTGGGATTGTCCTACCTTTCGAGAAAGTAGTAGGTGGTGCACAGCTATGGTTGGATTAATTTAAAGTTCAATTAAACGATGTGGTGGGTGCACTGGTGGGTGGTGTCTCCGACTGAAACACTACAGACAATGACGACGTTGTGTATGCATAAGGATATGCAAGTACATCCCCACTATGGCACACCAGTTGGACAAAAAATGTCTTTCAATGGTTGATCATTCAAAATGTGGAAATTTATTGAAACAACATATTTTTCATTAGAAGGTCGATATTTCATTCATATCAATCCAATGTTATTGGGTATTTCCAGAATGAGGAACATTCAAGATGCATAATGTAGTAAACGATATCCAAGCGCAGGAAGTAGTTTCTACAGGTTTCTTTATTCAAGTAGGAAACAGCATAGGAGCAGACCATCCACAGCAGCATCAAACAGTCAACTGCCAGTGTATGGAACTTACAAGGGGAAAGCAGAAGTGGAACATGGAATATGGAACATTACAATAATAATTCTTAATAAAGACTAGACTAACAACCTGTATGTACTACACATCTTCTTCCTTTCTGAAAAAAAAACGTAACAAATAAAATCTTGCAGGTAAGTGGGAGGCCGCCGAGGCCTAAGGGGACGTACAGGAAGTGAAATACTTTGAACAGAAACAGGACCCTGCAAAAGAACTGGCGCATCACCCCCACCAGAAACAATATTTCCATCTTGTGCTTGAGAAATACTAGAATCATCATTTGAAGGTGAGTAAACATCAGTGTCATTGGCTAACAAATAACCACTGGTAACAGAATCATCAGTATTAGGAGTGGGCACAGAAGCATCAAAGTGGAACAAGGAGTAAGAGCCCAATAGAGGAAGATCTTTTTGTCTCTTGTAAAGTGCAACCCTCCTGAAGTTCCAACACTCCCCATTGTTTAAAATAACACAGTGATTGAGTACCTTCTTAACTTTAAATGGACCTTTGAATTTGGACAAACCTTTTTGCAACCTACCCAATTTGATTTTTACCAAATCCCCCACAAGAAAAGGAGAAGGAGTGGATTGAACGACATCAGTTTTAAGATTATCAGGAAGATTACCCTGCACTTGTAGTGTAACCACATCTCTCATCCATGACGGAAATAACTTCATACCAGGATCACGTCCTCTCATTAACTGAAATGGAGATAAATCCCCACTTGCTAAAGGGGTGGTACGATATGCCCATAGCATTTCGTTCACCATCTTTCTGACAATGTGACCACCACTGGATGCCATCTGTATGATACCCTTGACAACCTTGTTGGCTCTTTCACAAACCGCATTTCCTTGCGGGTTGTATAAAGAGGTAAAGTGATGAGAGACACCACAATCCTTCAAAAAGGTCTGCATATCTTTAGAGGTGAGTTGTGGACCATTGTCTGTGATTAAGACTGAAGGCAAGCCTTCATCCTTGAAAATATTTCCTAAAAATCTGATGGAATTTGAAGCAGTGATTTCATTGGTAAATTGAACTACTAACCATTTGGTAAAAACATCAATTACAACAATTGCAAATCTGTCTTTCTCTCCTAACTCACCCATGGGGCCAATGAAATCAAGGGCAATGGTGTGCCAGGGCAAATTTGGTGAAGATATGTGTGCAGGCTCAGCCGGTTTTGGACCAGTCTTCAACCGCTTCTCTCCTTCTCTGCACAGAGAGCATTTCTCAACCCAATCAACTACCTGTGAGTCAACCCCTGGCCACCAGAAATGACTCTTAAGACGTCTCTGGGTAAGAGTTTGGCCCATGTGCCCTTCATGTGCTAAAGCCAATAATTTGGCTCTTAATCCAAATGGAGGTACAAATTTCTCACCTTTGAAAAGGACATCTCCCACAATAGAAAGATCATCTAAGACCTTAATGTAAGGCCGAACAGCCACAGAAACTGAACTCTCTCGTCTAGACCCCAATGTTATAAGCCTGATGACCTCTTGGAGAGTAGTGTCAACAGACATCTCTCTGAACCAGTCTCTGGAAGAGAAAACACCTTCACCCACAAACACAGCATCTTCAAGTGAAGCTACAGCCACATCATCCGATTTCAATGACACCTCTGAATTATAAGGGGAACGCCAATCCATTGACAACCTGGAAAGGCAATCAGCCTGGACATTTCTCCACCCTGGGATATATTCTACTGAATACTGAAATTCCTGTAATCTCGCTGCTAACTTCATAAGACGGGCAGATCCTTTCCCCGCTCCCCCAGGGGATAGAACTTTGATCAGGGGCTTGTGGTCAGACCGTAGAGTAAATTTCATGCCCCATAAATAAGTGCGAAAATATTCTACAGCCCATGAAGCAGCCAATGCTTCCCTTTCGATGACAGAATAATTTTTTTCTGTATCAGTTAGGGTCCTGGAAGCAAAGGCAATGGTGACCTCTGAACTACCACTTACTTGAGACAACATAGCCCCTAATCCATGCGCACTAGCATCAACTGTGACAATTGATCTATTATGTACATCAAATGGAGACAACATTTTTGCATCACAAATCTCATTTTTGATGTTCACAAAACACTTCTCTTGTTCTGGTCCCCAAGAAAAGCCTGCACCCCGTTTGAGCAATGATCTTATAGACACAGTTTTATCTGAAAAATTTTGTACAAACTTGGAATAATATTCTATCAATCCCATAAAGGACCGCAGTTGATCCTTGTCTGATGGTGCAGGTGCAGAACGTATTGCCTCACACAAGTTCTTTTTAGGTTTTATACCAGAGGAAGTAATGGTGTAGCCTAAATAGTCCACCTCATTCACACCAAACAAACATTTGTCCTTGCGTAGAGTTAGACCAGCTTTAGACAGTTTCTCAAGAACCACACTGAGAGTGAAGTTATGTTGAGATTCAGTGAGACCATAAATCAGGATGTCGTCCTGAAAATAGACTACTTTAGGCACATCCTCAAATATACTTGACACCATGCGTTGAAAAACGCTAGCTGCTGACTTGAGTCCAAAAGGTAGACGAGTGAACTGATAGGTACCCCATGGAGTGATGAAAGCTGTAAGAGATTTGGAGTCCTTGTGCAAATCAATTTGGTGATACGCACTCCTGAGGTCCAATTTCGAGAAAAACTTTGCCCCATTGAGAGTGGTAACCAGTTCAGATATATTTGGCAGAGGAAATGTGTCAGCAATAACACAATGGTTGAGAGACCTGAGGTCGACACAGAAACGGAGCTTGCCGTCAGACTTTTTGGTAACTACAATGGGCGAAACCCAAGGGGAGGCCTCTACTGGTTCAATGACCCCAGAACTCAACATGTCGTCAAGAAGACTCTTGACTTCATCCCTTATAATTATAGGAATGCGCCTTACCTTGTGTTGAACAGGGATTGAGTTCGGTTTGACTATTATCTTGTGTGAGTAGCCTTTCAGTCGACCTAAACTCTCACCAAATACATTTTTAAATTTGGAGAGCAAAGAGAACAACTCAGTGTCCTCTACTACCATGACCTGAGGATCAGCTCGAGGATTCACCACAATGTAAAGATCGTATTGGTGTATCCAGCCAAGGATGGGAGGACCTGATTCTGACACATACACTTTTCCAAAAATCTGTCTTGTAGAAAATACTATGTTAGCTTCAAAGTATCCCAGGATATTCAATGGCTCACCCTGATATCCACCAGGAGATATATCCGTAGGAAAGAGAGGACCCATACCCCATAATTCAACAAACAGAGAGTTGGGAATGATAGTGTACCGTGAACCTGTGTCCACCATTAAGCAAACATTTTTATCATTGATAATGAAAATCGCTTTAGGCCTATTTTTGCGTTTGTGGTCTTCACTTTGATATTCATCACTAATGACTAAAATGTTGTCATCATCACACTTACTTTCTGATAAGTCACTAACATACGTGACAGAAGGACGAGCTTTACTTTTGCAAACACGGGCATAATGTCCTAACTTACCACATTTCATACATTCTTGTTTAGCTGCAAAGCAAAACTTTGAATCGGAAGCATGTGCAAGGCTTCCGCATCTAAGACATTGCCTAGAAGAAAAGGGTTTAACTATGTTATTGGTCTTAACATTAACAGTTTTCTTGTTAAAGAACTTTCTCTGTTTAAGAAGAGCAACCTCGTCTTGATCATCATCTTCCTGACATGGAAGCATGTGTGAATGATTAGACACCTCTCCAACATCACTCGAAATACTTCTCTTCTCAAGTTCTTTCATACACCCCTGGGACTGTTCAACAACTTTCGCCAAGTCTATTGCTGTTTGTAGATTGGGATTTTTCGCCGCCCAAAGACGTTCTTGTATTTTTTTGTTATTGCATTGCACAATAAGTTGGTCTCTGATTAGTTCGTCCGTCATGTTGCCAAATTTACATTTCACAGACATTTCCCGCAATCTAGAGACAAAATCATCTATGCTCTCACCAGCTTTCTGACTTTTAGTGTAGAATTTGTACCGATTCATTACTAGATTCTCTTCTTTGGCATACCTTACTTCAAGACGAGACACGGCCTCTTTGTACTCATCTAGTGGGGCCTGTGCACCAGCTAAGAGAACTTGCGGTAAGAACCTAAAGACACGTTGTCCCTCTTTTCCAAGAGAACCCAATAGGAGTGCCTTTTTGCGTTTGGCAGAAAATTCCTGGGCGTCTAGTGCATCAAGGTAGTTCTCAAACATGGGGTACCAGTCTTCCCATGATATGCTGGGTTGGCCAGGTGAGGAAAGAAAGCTGGGTGGTAAAACGATAGAGCCAGACTGTAAGGAAGCATGTTCAGACATATTTTCTCTTTTTTTTTTGTGGCAAGAGGCAATGAAACAAAAACGTTTTAAATGTTATTTGTAAAAAAAAAATTGATAATTTTTTTTTTAAGAACTAAATAAATGGAATTGTTTTGGTGCTATATAATTAGTCAATTCGTGCCATGCAAAATCGCTACAAACAACAATGTATTTAAAGCTTTACTTGTGATTAGTGCGCACCAGACGAGCGCATCGTCGTTGCTGTGGTAGAGTCGGATCGGTAACCATGGAGACAAAATGGCCGCTAGCGCGATGACGTGTGCGCGCAAATGCGCCTGAAGCCGAGGGACGCGGCGTGTAAGAACGAGTCATGCACAGGAAGAGGAGCACCCACCTTCGTCACAGTGAGGATCGCTGACTCTCCCGGAGGGTTCTAATGCGTCATCATTGTTGAGAGGGCACCGTAGGAGTAGGAGGCTGTCGGAAGAGACGACGTGAGAAGAGAATGCGGGAAACGGAGGTAGGAGCAGGTAAAAACTTGCCGGTTCCGTTCTGGTGCGATGTCCAATGTGAAGTCGTCTGGTCCTCCTGGTGTAGGGATGGTTAAATTCAATCCGAACCGGTCTGCTCCGAGATCTGAAGATTCTCTGCTGTACTGTAACGAGGTTTTTGTAACGTGGGTTCAAAAAGCGTCGCCAAAATACTGTAGTAAACGATATCCAAGCGCAGGAAGTAGTTTCTACAGGTTTCTTTATTCAAGTAGGAAACAGCATAGGAGCAGACCATCCACAGCAGCATCAAACAGTCAACTGCCAGTGTATGGAACTTACAAGGGGAAAGCAGAAGTGGAACATGGAATATGGAACATTACAATAATAATTCTTAATAAAGACTAGACTAACAACCTGTATGTACTACACATAACTCCGATGCATTTCGGGCAGGTGCCCTTTCTCAAGGAGTGCTGGGAAGAAGACAAAGATGTGTAAGAATTGGAGGATGGGGGGGCTGTAATGGGCTAAATGATTTAAGGTGCCTATCAATGAGTGAGGACGTTTAGGCTGTTGTTCAAAAACGGGAGGGCGAGTGAAAGGTGGTGCCAGCTAGTGACTAAAGCGGGAAGTGAATTTAGCGATATCAGGGCGTGAATGACGAGCATTAAAACATGACAGACTGAGAAACGGTGAATCACTTACTTGAAATTCGATGTAACGCTGGAGCGTTACTGACAGATTCTGAAAAAGGTGAAAAAGGTGAAAACGCTGAACGCGAGTGATCGGCATGTGGGAACATAAGCCTGGAGACGTGAAATAGAAAGAGGACTAAAAAGCAGACGAAGATCGTGGCGCCATTTTGGAGTGGGGAGAAAGTAAAAGGGACGGGTGGGAAAATAGGATCAGATTGAAGATGAGACGTGATAAATAAAGAGGTGACATGATAAATAAAGAGGTTTAAAGAAACATGGGCAATAAAGAAACAATGCAAAGCTATCTAACACTTTAAAGGTAACAGCTATATTCAAAGCGGTCATTGAGGCCAAAAGGCTTCTGGGTCTGTAGGCGGAACATCCATTCGAGTTCTCTTTTTAGTAGAAGTTTGTTGTTATCAGTTCCTTCTTTTTTATTGACAATTTCAAGGATGATGAATTGCAATTGAGCAATGGTGTGACGGGCTTACAGAAAATGTATGGCTATGTTGGATTTTGCATTTTTGAGTCGAATGTTGGATTTGTGTTCATTCAGGCGTGTCTTGATTTTTCTTTCTGTTTTACCAACATATAGTTTGCCGCACGGACATTTTAGGGCATATATTAGATTGCAAGAGTCACATGTCCCGTTAACTTGTAGTTTGATGGCATTGCCTTTCATGGGATGGCGGATGATATTGCCTTTAACGACACAATTACAGTGGCTGCAATTAAGGCAAGGCTGCGTACCTTTGTAATTTGTAGCTATGCGGGTTGGTTGAGATAATATTTCTTTGATGTTTTTGCTTCTTGTATGTGCAAACAAAGGTAAAGGTTTAAACATGTCACCAAAGTCTGGTTCCACTTGAAGGATGGGCCAGTGTTTAAGAATGATTCTTTTGTAGATGTTACTGGCTGTTGAATACTTTGATACCAAAACCATTCGTTGTTGTTCCTTGATGGGTTGTTTAGTGAGAGCCTCTTGTCGTGATATTTGTGCCACACGAGTTTGTGCCTCCGATAGAACTTGTATAGGATATCCTCTGTCCAAAAATCGGTTGTGCATTTCTTGCATGCGTATTTTCATAGTGTCTTCATCGGACACAATACGCTTGACGCGTAATAATTGAGAGAAAGGCAGGTGCTTTTTCAGGGACTCTTGATGGTAGCTATGGTAATGCAATGTGTTGTTCCGATCGGTATTTTTTCTGTGAAGGTCCGTGGTAATGCCAGTTGGGGAGATTTTGATGTTGACATCCAAGAATGTAATTTCAGAATTGCTGATCTGCCAGGTTAATTTGATGCGTTCATCCTTTGAATTAAGGTGATGGAGAGATTATTCAAGAGATTCTTTGGAGTTCGTCCAGACAAAAAATAAATCGTCGATGTATCTGACATAAAGTTTGTTTTTTTCTTGAAAGTTGATGTCACCATAAATGTGTGTTTTCTCAAAGTTTTCCATATATATATTGGCATATGTGGGGGCAGCGCAATTTCCCATCGCCATTCCGGATAGCTGTAGAAACCATTCGTTGTTGACTTGAAAATAGCTGGGATACAGCGTGTATACCATTAATTCCATCAGAAAAGATTGCATGGGATTCTCAATGTTGCTGTGTAATAAAGCTTGTTCAATAGCTTCAATGCCGCCCTCATGCGGGATGGAAGTATATAGAGAGCTGACGTCAGCGGTACACAGTACATATTGATCGTTGTCATCAGTTTGAATGTTAGCCAATTTGAGTAAGAATTCGGTTGTGTCCTTAATGTAACTGGGGGCCTTCGTGACAATTGGTTGCAAATAGCGATCTATAAATTTGCCAGGTGACTCATGGATTGAACCCTTAGTGGATACTATCGGTCGAAATGGGGGATTTCTGAGATCCTTATGTATTTTAGGGCTCATGTGTATGGTAGGGCTCCTCGGATGTTCGACCAACAAAAAGTTCTTGGTGCGTTCTTGGATAATGTCATTTTGAAAAGCTCGCATGACTATGTCTTTGAGAGTGTTCTGGAACTCTCTGGTAGGGTTGTTTTCAAGTCGCATGTAAAGAGAAGTATCTTGTATATGTTCTTGAAGTCGTTGTGTGTATAGAGAGGTGTCCAATATGACTAAGGCTCCTCCCTTGTCGGCTTTGATACATTTTATATCTGTTTTGTTGGCTAAGGATTTCAGGGTGTCTCGATCCTTGGTGGTAAGATTCTGATGTCTGATGCTCCTATTGAAGTTAATTTTGGCCACATCGTTATGTACCAGTTTTTCAAATAAATCAATGGATTTGTGACTACTAGGAGCCTGGTATGAGCTTGAAGGTCGGAGGCCTTTAAGTTGATCAGGTTTGTCACCTTGGGTTGGAGGCAAGATGTTTTCGAAAAAGTGGCGCAATCTGAGTTTTCTGACGAATTTAAAGGTGCTCACTTCGAGTTCCAATTGATTGGTATGTGCTGTAGGAACGAAGGATGTACCTCTTTCAAGTAAATTCATTTGATGTGGAGTAATGGTAGTACTAGAGATGTGAATTACTAAATGTTCTTTTTTGGTTTCGGATCCTTGGTGGTCGCTTTGCTCCGTGTGGTAGGGGCGGTTGATTCTTTTTCTTTTGTTTTTGCTCCTCCTGAGTCTTCGGCGTTCTCCGTATCTGACTCTAAAAAATGAACCGCAGAAGTTTGAATATGTGCGGTGGTAGAAGTACTTGCTAGTTCTTGAGATGATCTTGAGGTGATGTTTTTACGAGGTGGACGAGTTGAGGTGTCGCTACCAGAAGATGATGTATCGGTCTGCATATTAGTTGGCCGATTACGTCGTCGTTGGGCATAGATGTCCGCCCAGGAATAGACTTCGTCGAGCTTGTAATCAAGCGTGTCCCTACGAAATTTTCTAATTTTTCGCTCGTTGATTTCTCTCTGATGTTTGTCGAGGGTAATTTTCAAATCTTCCAATGTGTTAGTTAGTTCTTCTGGGGTCAACATTTCTTTGAGTTCTTTATCAATGTCTTTGATTTCATGTTCAAGTTCTTTCAGTTCTTTGCACATACAAGAAGCAAAAACATCAAAGAAATATTATCTCAACCAACCCGCATAGCTACAAATTACAAAGGTACGCAGCCTTGCCTTAATTGCAGCCACTGTAATTGTGTCATTAAAGGCAATATCATCCGCCATCCCATGAAAGGCAATGCCATCAAACTACAAGTTAACGGGACATGTGACTCTTGCAATCTAATATATGCCCTAAAATGTCCGTGCGGCAAACTATATGTTGGTAAAACAGAAAGAAAAATCAAGACACGCCTGAATGAACACAAATCCAACATTCGACTCAAAAATGCAAAATCCAACATAGCCATACATTTTCTGGAAGCCCGTCACACCATTGCTCAATTGCAATTCATCATCCTTGAAATTGTCAATAAAAAAGAAGGAACTGATAACAACAAACTTCTACTAAAAAGAGAACTCGAATGGATGTTCCGCCTACAGACCCAGAAACCTTTTGGCCTCAATGACCGCTTTGAATATAGCTGTTACCTTTAAAGTGTTAGATAGCTTTGCATTGTTTCTTTATTGCCCATGTTTCTTTAAACCTCTTTATTTATCATGTCACCTCTTTATTTATCACGTCTCATCTTCAATCTGATCCTATTTTCCCACCCGTCCCTTTTACTTTCTCCCCACTCCAAAATGGCGCCACGATCTTCGTCCGCTTTTTAGTCCTCTTTCTATTTCACGTCTCCAGGCTTATGTTCCCACATGCCGATCACTCGCGTTCAGCGTTTTCACCTTTTTCAGAATCTGTCAGTAACGCTCCAGCGTTACATCGAATTTCAAGTAAGTGATTCACCGTTTCTCAGTCTGTCATGTTTTAATGCTCGTCATTCACGCCCTGATATCGCTAAATTCACTTCCCGCTTTAGTCACTAGCTGGCACCACCTTTCACTCGCCCTCCCGTTTTTGAACAACAGCCCAAACGTCCTCACTCATTGATAGGCACCTTAAATCATTTAGCCCATTACAGCCCCCCCATCCTCCAATTCTTACACATCTTTGTCTTCTTCCCAGCACTCCTTGAGAAAGGGCACCTGCCCGAAATGCATCGGAGTTATGCATCTTGAATGTTCCTCATTCTGGAAATACCCAATAACATTGGATTGATATGAATGAAATATCGACCTTCTAATGAAAAATATGTTGTTTCAATAAATTTCCACATTTTGAATGATCAACCATTGAAAGACATTTTTTGTCCAACTGGTGTGCCATAGTGGGGATGTACTTGCATATCCTTATGCATACACAACGTCGTCATTGTCCTACCTTTCGCCATGTTCCGGTCTCTTTCTAAACTGTAGCATGTGTTACCAGCCCAGTGCAACGCTTCTTACTCCACTGCTCACCTTATGCTGGCCAGGTGTGCATCTGAGCGCTGGCGCTGTGGGTTTGCCAAGTAATGCTGCCTTCAACTTAAAGAATGAAGCATCTTCACAGAGCGGTCTCAGAGAGTGCCTGTGGGACTCACAGGGGGAGGGGAGGTCAGAGCAAATGGGTGTGGCGTGACAAGCGTGACAAGAGCAGCCTGTGGAGATCTGGGTGTGCCCTGCAAATTTCAGGGGATGACGATGACTGGATAATTCAAGTGGTTAATGTACTTGCTGAGGTGATTATGTTTTGTATGGCCAGTTTTGATTCATCATACATTTGCACATACTGTTAATGTGCCTGCTGCAAAGTCCATGTAACACACAGATCGCAGATGTATGTTTAACGTAGATTGCTCAGGGGGTTACTGCTGGAGTCACAGAGATCCTTAAATTACTTGCAGTTCATAAGTTACGATCCTTCTAATAAGGCACGGTGAGTTATGAACCCGCATCAAAGAGCTGCATGCAAACGGGGTCGCCCCTTCCATGCTCATGACGAGCTCAGCTCGTCATGCAGTACAGTGCTCCTGTGCTCATGACGAGCTGAGTTGGTCATGACCACACCCGTTTTTATTGCTGTCCAGCACAGCAGAGGAACATGTGCAGCAGCCATGTGGTTAGAACGTTATTGTTTTTCCTTGATCTCTAGTTACTCGAAGGCTAAAAAGGGTTCTTTAGGCCAGTAATACATTCCTATTAGCATATATATATATATATATGCCCCCACCCACTGTGTTACGTTTTTAATTCTATGTTCATCCAGACTAAACGCACTTGACATGCCTACCAGTTTGGATGATGTGTGACTCCTACACCTTCTAACTCTCATTGCCTTGTGTACCATGCCCTCCCTATACAGTGATTAACACGCTTGTTTCACTCACATTGGGATGAGTAGTACTATAAAAAACTTCAATACATTTGCGGGAGGGGCTACGGGGGAGATGAGGGACACCATTGGAGCGTGGAAGTGAGGGAGTCCGTGGAGAAAGATTGTTGCACCAGGTACCACCAATGCTGAAGCCATTCCTGTGAGCATGGACATGTATTCACAGGCCTGTTAACAATCAGACCAGGAGCGGCATTTTCATCAAATAGAGCCATTCGGGTTCTTAGGCAGGCCTGAACAGCCATTAGCTGACCACGTATAGATGCGGGACATTTTCTGTTTGGTTTATATTTTTTTTCTGAAGTTGTCGGACCATGTTCTAAACACGTCACCATCGGATAACTACGCTTTACCCTCATGAAGGGCTACTTGCTTGCCACCCTGAGCTTAGATCGTCGACGGAAAGTCCTCAAAGTGCAGTAAGTGGTACTGAAAAACGGTAAAAAAAAAAGATCTAAAAAGAGTGCAACCTAAGAAGCGTAACTTAGAACCCTCCCCAAGAGGCGTGGCCTACGTAACTAATGGCGTGACCTTATAGAAGTGAAATAGAATTGAGTGCTCGCCAAAATTATAAATAGAGACTTACTGAACAAAGTATAACCCAAACCAGCAAACAACAAGATAATTATATGAAATATTATGCTGCACCATAATTCTGGTCCATCAACAATAAAACTCTTGATAAAATACATTTTAAAATAAACAGTACGTCACTGCTTGCAATTGCTATCCTTAGCGAGTCACAAGACAACTTGGTTATGCAATTGGAATGAAACAGTATGTAAGGCCGTGGGCCAGCAGTAGTTAACACCAAGGATACTGTCCAGGAATCACCTATTGCCACAGGTCCTGGAGAAAAGTCCTCGCAATCCCGATCTGCCTTTAGTGCTTTTTAAAAAAAATGTTGTTAAACAAACCTACTCTTCTACAAAACACAATGCAGGGGCTGTCCATTAGGCAACCAACGATGAAACACTCTACACAGGAGCATCAAGTGACAGATAGCATCAATTCGGCACAGCAGAGAAAGGCCAGCCCAGTGGCTACAATAAGCATACTTTGATTTTTAAACAGAAGCGCGGTATGTCATCATGTCAGTGGTTAGGTATCCCCCACCACTGTCATCCCATCCATACCCAGCAAACAGACCAGTTCCAGTCAAAAAAATCAAAGCTCCAAGAATTCAGGCGGATACTGTTTGGGCATGGGGGCGATATTAGTGCCTCAGCTGCCAGAGAGGAAGTCTCAAAGGGAACCTCCCAGCCCCAATCTGTCCTCTGACGTCTATTCTGGGACAGGCCAATACAACAACATCCCAAATGGGCAGTACCAGAACCTTCTGCACTCCTCTAACTTCTTTCTGAATCACTTTCCTCTCTCACCCGCCCACTTCACCAGTTTGAGCGCCCATCTATATATGTATCAGCGTCACCGGCTGATTTCCAGCTCTTTGAGAGCGGTCTACAGGAAAGTATAAGCGGCAGATCCATGAATCTATCAGTCACTTTTCGGGCTGTGCTGCAGATGTGTAGGCCAAGCAAATACAGTTGTGGAGTACACTTAAAGGTCCTATCCATAGCTCAGCAAATAACATGCAACACAGTAGCTCAATATGGTGTTATGGTTGAATAGGACTACAGCATATGGAAGAATCACGCACTGTCCGCATAGCATTGAGTGCATCTGAACACCACGCTAGGGAACATGGCACACAGGCGTCGAGGTGAGATACTCCCTTTCCTTTAGTCCCTTACTTGCAAACAATGACCGTGCTTAGAAAAATCTTGACCGGAGACCTCACAAGGCGGGCAGTTCTCTTGGTCGGGCAAATGGGAGAACGTCCTTCAATTGTTGGGGTCCAGTAGACTTGCATGTAACCTATATTTTACAAAATAAGTTAGTGATATAATGAGCACAGGACATTTCCCTGGAGCTGTGTAGCAATAAGCCACGTGTCCTCGTTCTTGAACAAAGTATTTTATCTTAGAAAAATCATGTCCTGCCTATGTTTATCCTTTTATTTGCCATTATGTGAGAATTATAAAATAGGCTCAACGAGGGGAAATTAGCTTGAAAGAAATATTCTCAGGACATGCCCGAGGACAGTTTTCATCAATACATGATTTTATCATAATTCCATGGCTAAAAGAGTATTATTGACAAGATGACAACCCGGTGCACCACTGGCCCTAATTTAACAAAGCACCATAATGCAAAGCTTCGTCTCAATCTCGTCTTTCAACTTTATCATTACCATAAAGATGTGTGAAATTCCAGATTGGTGTACAATGGATTGCAAGCAACTCCTGAAGTCACAAAGTTATACTTCTAGACGTGAGCAGTGTTGATCACGGCACATACCTAGTGCTAAGTGGGCCAGGCACATATCCTTTGCTCCCAAGGTCCTGGAACATACCACAGACCCAAGCACACATCCTGCACTCACTAGTTCCAGCCACACACCCAGCGTCAGAGTGCTAGATCGGACTTAAAAACCTCTTTATGCCATTGAGCCCCAAGCTTTCTACCAGCATCTAGGGACTGTTTCGACTCAAAGCACCAATGGGATTAAATCCTGGATTAATGAAAGCTCCAGCCTCTCTGGGCTCACCTTTCCACCCTGAGCACACCCTCCCCTCTTCGTGCTGCACACACTGCAAACAGCAGATCCCAGAATTCCGGAGATGGCTTCCTAGAATTCAGGACTGTGCCTTTTACCTCCGGTGTTGTGCTATAATACACAAAAAGCTCTTACAGAAACCCATCATTTAGCCCCAGCAAACCAGGCCATGGCAAAGAGGCAGGAGACACAGTGAGCAGCAACTAGTGTCAAGTGGGAAGCAGGCTGATCCAAAAACAAACAAGGGCAAGTGAAGCATAAGTACTTCGTGGATAGTCACAAAGGCTGGTCAGAGCAGGCAGCAGAGTTAATTGACCACCCAAGATACCAATAAGAATATCCATCACAGAGACCTAAACTGACACAGACACCCAAACTAAAGGGACCATGTACTGCTTACTTCCTGTGTCACACAGAGAATTTTTAGTGATGGTGATAGGCTGTGCAATAGTTACAGTTTTTTAATCTGCAAGCACAACAAGAAAAAGAAATAGAGGGACCCATATGGCCATTTTCAGTGTCCTTTTTAGGTCAAGCATTCAAGACCTCTTGAATATACTTTAGTATATACTTATATGTGTATGTACTTTGTGGGCTCTAGAGATCAACCCTAGGACGTGTCTGCTTCTGCTTAGGGACTTTTCTTCTGTTCAACTGCCTCTATTGAACTGTCTTGATAGAAAACGACTAGTAGAGGTCAGTAAAATACCAGAATTGCTTTAGCATTCTCTAGTTTCCAGCCCATAGAAACTGTCTTCCACAAGCACCCGTAGACAATAATATTTTTTTCAAATCTTGTATTTTCAGGAATATGATCACCGAAGGCCCTGATTTTATATTAAAAACTAGAGCTTTGGACTACACCATTTCCAGCTAAAAGGCAATATTTCTCTCCATGTGTTACAATACCTGGCATGTCATACAGTTTGGTGCTTACTTTCCCTCCATGTTAAAGAATAGTAGATGTTTCAGCACCCAGGCTAATGTGCTGCATAGCTAAAAGGCGAGACCAATTGCATTGCAAATGCTTGTTTTCCTTTGCCAGAGCTCAGCCCTGGCAGTCCCTTTAAATTTAAAACACTGTCCTATGATATTCTCTAATGCTGCATTGGTGCTTAACCAATATTTCAGTTTTATCAGGTGCACGTAACAGGTCTGTATTGCAGATTCCACAAATTTGTCCCAGCAGCTGACATAAATGGACTTTGTAGAGGACGCCGGTCAGCGAGGAAGACATCCACAACCTTGAGAGATAGACTGAACAAAAGTCAGCTGCCCCTGCTCACCCATGGAGGTGTCGATGGTGCAGGTTTGCATGCCCTGCCCTGCTGCTGCGACAGAAGCTTCTCCCGATGCAGGATTAATGCTAAAGCCCAGGAGTTCCACATACCACTTGCTCCGGTCCCAATATGGAGCCACTAAGATGACTTGGACTCAGTCTATAATGATTATGTTTAGAAACTAGGGACATGAGAGCCAGAGACTGGAAGGCATACAGGACTCCTGTGCTCCACTCTAGCCTGAATGTGTCTCCTACAGAAAGCGTTTTTGGGAACTTCAACACGCATAATTTTCTGACACTACGTGTGCTTGACGGTGGTGAAAAATCTAAACCAGGCTCTGCCCACTAATGGAAGATGGCCTGCACCACCTCAGGATGTAACTGTCACTTGTAATCCATCAGGCATCTCCGGCTGAGCTTGTTGCACCCTGTTCTTTAAAGATCATTCCAGGTGTTTCACCATCAGGGAGACGCCCTGACCCTTCAGCCAACTCTAGAGGCACAACACCACTTCACACAGGACCCAGGACAGAGCTCTGCCCTGCTTGTTGCAGTACCACATGGCAGTGGTGTTGTCCTTGAGAATTTACACCGCCTTTCTCTTGATGGACAGAATGCCTTCAACGCCAGGCGGATGGCCTGCAGCTCTATCAAATTTATGTGTAGCAGGTTTTCTGCCGTAGACCAGAGTTCTCTGATTTCCACCTCTCCCAAATAAACTCCCCCTCTCAGCAGGGACGCATCAGTCATCACTGTCAGCTCTGAGTGAAGAAGGAAAAGGGGTCTGGCACTGGTCAGGTTGGTGTCGAGCAACCACCACTGCAGAATGTGTGCAGTCTCTTTCAAAACCTGAGTGGCATCAAACATGTTTCCATGGTGTTAGGCCCACTAAAACTTCAGATCATACTGTAGAATCTATATATGCTACCAGGTGACCCGGACAAGCAGGATGCATGAGGCCAGCATGTCAAGAAGCCTCAGAGATGTTCTCACCGAGATCCAGGGGACCAAAGGCAGAAACAGCTGGATCATAGCTCGAATGTCTGGGATTCATTGTGATGGAGGTGGTCTGCTACTGACTGTGGTGAGCCTGCCTTCAACAGTCAATTGTCAAGGTAGCGGAAAACTTGGATCCCCAACCTTTCCCACTGCCAATACTTTTGTGAACACTCAAAGGGTGTGGGTAAGGCCAACGGGTAGCATAGCAAATTGAAAATGCTCCTCGCTGGCCTTGAACTTCAAATAATGTCTGTGGGGCTGCAGGTTGGGCACATAAAAGTATGTGTCCTGCAGCTCCAAGGCAACCATCCAGCCACCCAGATCCAGGTTAGGCAGAACTTGGGCCAGTGTGGGCATTTTGAATGTGTCCCTCCATAGGAAGGCATTCAGAGATGGATGATCTAAAATAGGACAAATGCTTTTGTCGTTCTTCGGACAATAACAACCAGTTCCTATTTTCAATTCTTTTACTATCTCTTTGGCTGCTTTGAAAGCAGAGCCTGCACCTCTCGCAACAAGACGGGGAGGTGCTCACCTGAAAGCTGCTCTCATGTGTGTGGAGTATGCGGCGGGTCAGTAAGGAATGGAACGGCATAGCCCGCTGAACAATCTGGAAGACTCATCTGTCAGACATTATAGTTTGATATTCTCTGAGAAAATGTTTGATTCTGCCTCCAGCAGTGCAGATGTGTGCCACAAATGTAAACGTGCTACAAAGGTAAACAAAAATGTGTTGGAGGCTGATGCCACAATGGTAGGGACTAGGAAGGTAGCCAATCCTGGTGCCAGTCTGTGGCATCTGGCTCACTGCCTGCTCAGTGGAGGGCAAGAGCAAAGCTTATACCAGGTGTCCGTCAATGTACCTGTTAGAATTTCGTTGAATAGCAGTGAGGGTACCGAGAAACATGACCAGACTATAAAATGTCTGGCCAGAACATTAGTGTTGATCTCTACTGAATGAAGCTGTAGATCCAGAACCTCAGCAGCCCATCTAAATACTACTGCAAAGGAAGCACTTTATTCTGTTAGTGACACAGAGGAAGAAGAGAAACCAACCCAGTATCAGGGGAAGTAGCAAGCCCACGGGCATCCTATAAGTCAATTGAAACCGTCATAGTCTTGGCGAAAACCATCCCCATTGTCATCTCCTAGAAGCAGCAAACTCTGATCAGAGTCGGAACCGAAAAGCTGGTACAGCAACTGAGAGTGGCTCCATGATAGAGGCAGTGTTTTGTCTGGAACAGACTGTATGGGAACTGGGTGCATAGGAATGGAGATGTTGGGACCCAACCTCGGTTGGGGGCGAGACTAGTTTGGTTCGGAGTCGAATATCAGTGTAGGAAAGGGGTCCCCCTCTCGCACCACCGATTTCAAAGACTAAGGGACCATCGCAGGTCTTGGTGCTTGAGTGTAAGTCGGCACAGATGGTGCAGAGGACGGATCCTCTAGAGGTAACCTAAAGCCCCAACGGATCTTTGGGAGCCAAAGGCGTGCAAAAAGGAACCGGAAGAATGCAAACAATTTGAAACGTGGCCTCCTTAAAGGCCTAGATCTACTTTCAGAACTCAGGGTACAACAGGATCAATTGTGAAATCAGCATATTAATTGGAGGTCCGGAGCAAGACCGAATGGAACCTAATGTCTCTAAGGCTAGAGAGTGGTGAGATGGGGACAAGTCCTGCTTGGTCTTCTTGTGTTTCCACTTGGATTTAGACTTCAATTTACAAGATAATCTTGACCACAAAGAGGACCTGCCACAGGAATGCCTTTGAGAGCAGCAGGGAGTCCGCACCCTCTACTTCGAGCAGCAGCAGGACTTGCATGGCTTTTTCTGATGCTTTGAGACATTCAGATTTGCTTTACGTCCTGGATCACCTTTGGGTTCATGAGAGCAAATTCTTCACACGACCTGAAGTTGTGCACTAGCCCAAATACCTAAGGCACATTTCATGGAGTCCATCACCAACATCTGTTTCCGGCAGTTGTGGCATGGTTTGAACCCCGTAGTATTAGGTGGGGACATCGTTCCCTTGAACACTGGATTTCAATTTTTGAAGAAATCAATTGTCAATTCACTAGAAAAAGAGGAGTGAAGCCCTGGATCCACCTTTGAAGATGCAGAAAGAAAATAACTGATGCGAGCTTACAGGGATGGCACATATATGGCGCTTGGTCCCCCAATTCTGAGGCAGAACAAAGTCCACGAGGAGCCACACATTACCACCTAGCAGCACTTACGAGCACTGCTGTGAAAAATTTCAGATGCAGTCTAGTGACGGCATATTCTAGCGGTGAGGAATCTGTGGTGTCAGTATCCATCAGAAGCATGTAACTGATTAACCATTGCTACTTTTATTGGATTTTCAATAACATAAGAGCATACAGATCTTTTGATGCTATTATGCGTTCCAAAATTATGTATGGTGAAAGCTCAAACACACACTGCAGATTGTGGTATTTACCAAAGATGGTATCACTGCATCATTCTGAGCTCCACTCCTCTAAACTGACATGATGCAACAATACTGTGCTTTCCCTCCATTCCCAGGAGCAAGGCTGGCAAAAGGGTACTCCCTGCTCAACAAACTTCCTTAATCAAGAATTGTTTGCTTCCTGATTCACTGCAGAGGACCACAGTACACATGGCCATTAAGGCTACCTACACAGAAAAGGCAATCCAATACTCAATTGAAGGGAACAATGATTGCATTTCTGGGGGCACAAGAGAACAGGAGGCAATACATGCCAGAGCCAGAGTGTTAATGTTCCCCAATCAAAGCAGTTAACTCAACAAAGGATTTAAGGTTGGTAGAAATCGAGAGAAGACTTACTGGTGCAGGATCTAGAGGGATCCCTGTGACATCCATCCAAAGTTAAAGTGGTGCATGAAGATTCAGTTCACATCTTCATGCAAGTTGAAGTCTTTGCTGGCTAAGGTGGGTGATGGAGAACATTTCTGACTCGTAATGCAAAACGTTGTTGCCCATCAGTGTATTCCCATCCCCCCCCCGTTCCTCCTCCCTCCACTTCACTTTTCCATCCATTTCCTTCCCAGTTTCTTACAGAGTTTAAGGCCAAGATGTTTTGTTAATATGTTTAAGGGATACAGCCCATTTGGTATACACGCATAGACTTGCCACTGCTATTTTTCCTTTGTATGCGCTATAGGTTTCCCTGAAAAAAATAAGGAAACAAAAAAGAATACAAAATAGAAGCAGAAATCAGTTCCTGGAGCATACCGCCTGCAACTCTACTAATCACAAAGCCAGCAAATACACTGCTAATACCACAACATATATTCGACATTACTTTCATTTGGCTTGGACATATATGAAACCACTTTGAAGCACTCCTAATGCCAGACTTATAATACTGTGGCCAGCAGAGAACTTTGCAAACCTCTTTTTTTGGAGTGACCCGAAGTACCACAAAATCACCAGTATGACCTCAGATGTCCTTTAATTGAGAAAACATGTAAACCCACCAAACACATTTCTGACCTTCCTTTTACTTCTTAACCCCTTCCCTGCTGATGACGGAACCGCTCCGTCATCAGCCGCGGTCGCGCTGTGCTGATGACGAAGCGGTTCTGTCATGGCCCGCTCGGCACGGATTCCACGCCTGCGCTGAGCGTTCTATTGAGCGGGGCGGGCCATGACGGAACCGCTCAGTCATAAGCACAGCGCAACCGACGCTGGTGACGGAGCGGTTCCGTCACCAGCATGCGCCCGCCGCTCTTCCGCCCTGCCCCCTTAGCACTGCGGCGGAATAGCCGCCGCAGTGAAGGGGTTAAAGCCTTCACAAAGCGGACAAATCCAACGTGAGCAACAATGAAGCAACATCCTTGTCAAAAGTTCTTGCATGCTGTTCCTTGAGGTCCAGTAGATCAGTTTTTGTTTCCCTGCAGGGTGTGCCAGCCACTAGCTCAATAACCATCACACAAAAGGGAGAACCTCTTCAGATGCTGGACTAGCTGCAGTGCCACAGGTTCCTCCATCACCATTGTCAGAAAAGGTGCACTAGTTGTAGGTCAGGAACTGGTCCAACCATGCAGGCATTGGGTGGCGATACTGCACAAAAATTTCTATTTTCCTTCTATTTCGCCCTGAGCTTGTGCATTCTAAATTACAGTGGTGGGCCAAGTCTTCTCAACAATGTGCAGTATTCAAGCCTTCTTTACAGGAGCTGTATCCCCAGGTGCAACTTTGATCAGGACAAACTCCGAAGTCACAGCTATTCTAGAAAGTATTTCGGATGTCGACTACGCTGAATATGCTTCAGTTGCAGCTCTTAGTTGTAGCATGAGGGACTGGCCCTAGATCATCCTCAATTGTTTTGCTGATATTATACTTGTGAATTACTGCACTTGTTACTGTTTATAAATGGTTAAACTCATCTGGTTAACTTCTCTCAGAATTTTGAAACAATTATTTTGTTCAAATCCCTTCTGCTAACACAAAGCTCGTGGCAGGATTATTTTCTCCCTCAGTAGCGTACAGGTATGCCTTCCTAGCGGAGTGCACTACCACCCTGCATGCTTTACTTAACGACTTCTGTCACCTAACCACAGATAACCCTAATTTGAGACCATGCAGCTCCCGGGAGTACCAGTCTTGAGATGTTGTGTCCCTACTGCAGAACAGACTGGACTGGGACAGGTCATAGTTCTAGATCTGAGTGGGACTTTATACTCGTCTATCAGGTCCACAGTTCCCTCAATGGACTCAACATTGCTAAGTTGTTTTAGCCATGGAAGCATGTTATTTTTCATAAGTCACTCTTCATATATTGTTTCCAAACCTTTATTCGGAGAGGTGAGCCTTTTACCAGTATGTTGGATATGTTTCCAACTATTTAGAATTGCCAGGTCTGACCCAATACTCTATCAATGACACACCCTGAACCTGGATCTTTGTAGCCAATACCCATGTCACATGTGGCCATTATCTTGATTCATGGGTTTAAACCAATCGAGTCAACTGCAACGTTTCCATCTAGGTAAGAATGGTCAGTGTCTTAGCCTTCTATTGCTACCCCTCCCGCATACTAGAATGACCCTTAACCGCATGCGCGCTAGCGGTTGTCCCGCTGTGCGCTGCGTTTTGTAAAAAGCCGCGTTACATGACGAGCTGAGCTCGTCATCAGCCCCGAAGGGGTTAATAATCTCCTGTCTTTCTTTGGCTAACGTATTAAACAATTCTTTGAGTTCTTCCCTGAACTGTCCACAGGGGTCATAGAGCCTCTACTACCTATGTAATGTCATGCATCTTTTTAAGCTATATCCTCACATACCTATCAATATCATGACATTCATAATTTAAATCCCCACCAGTGCAATGCTAACTCCCAAACTGCTACTTGGCCTGGTCTTGCTGCATCCATTACAAACCTGTTCGCTCGCACAGCATGAGTAACACTTTCCATGGCAAAGTTACCTATGGATGAGTTGAGACATTTCTCAATTGCATTGGCTTAGGGCTGGGTCTCTTTCCGAAGCTGCATGTTCTCTCTTGACTTTTCAAATGTTTTCGCAACCCTGACTGCTTTCGCAAGTTTATGATCATTCTTCCAAAACAGCGTTTCATGTACTTTCCTTTGGGTTCATCAATATCCGATCTTCTGAAATGTCTCCTCTGTCGTGAAAAGTACAATCTTCGACAACTAGGCACAGTTAGGCCCCCATTCATTCAATTAATTTCTTCTAACTCGGGTTACTCTCTTTAGAAAGGTTTCTTTACACTGTGGAATTTTGTGCTAATTGTAATATTCCATAAACTTTGCAAACAGGATATCCGTTATTTCCTTGGCTATTGTTGACATATCACTACTTTAAAACTGGGCAATGCAGACACAACACCCATTTTGGGACACAGCTCAAAATATGGGGAGCATTCCACAAAAAAAATTAAAAAAACAAGATTCTCAGCTCAAATCATGTAGCTCTATTTTGAGTGGTATTTGCTCTTTATAGATGCAGTGACGGTGTTTTTCTTGTGTTACTGTTTGTCTTGAATATTTACTTCCAGTGATTTCGATTTTTAATAGTAAACAAGCTTGGGCACCAGGGAGAAGCTGCCACAATGTTAATCAGAACTTTGATAAATTTAGAATGCAACAAGTTGGAACAGTGATGTAGAAGCCAGGAAGAACAGTAAATACAGGTCTACTTCTTCAAATTGACCCACAATCTCATATCAAGTACAGCCAGATCAGGGTCTGGGGGCACCGGATTTACGGGGATATTATTATGCAAGCCAATTGCAATGGCTATCCTATTGGACGGCAGTGCGCAACTTGCAAGAGATTGGTTTCATTAACAGAGATATCGACCAAGGACAGCTACACGTAATAATAAATAAATAAATCCACATTTGTAAAGCGCACAATCACCCGTAAGGTTCTCTAGGCGCTGGGGGCCGTCGGGAAGATTAAGCAAGCTATTGCCCAGAGTCACATGGTGCTGGGCTAATCTGCCGCTGGTGCCGGGGATCGAACCGTGATCCCCAGATTCCGGAGTCAGTCGCCCTGGCCGCGGCGCCACTCCTCTTCCCCATTCTTCCGTAATGTTATTGCCACAAAGTAAAATCCCATGACAGTACCGCCTCTATTGCATAGCGCACTGATATGCAGGAAGAAGGCCGGGAAATACACATGCAGTTGCCGCCCTTACGCAGGTAATCTACCATTAGTAGGGATTCCATTATTGAGTGGTAGGCTCACGGAACACAAACTCAGACCGTGCTTGGATGCAGGGGTGGATAGGGTAGGGTCACTCTTTAGCGGGGAGACCCTAATGGATCATGATAATTTCGTACAGGCAACGGGGGCACCCAACACTCTACATATGGTACACGCTGCACTACTGCAATATATCAAGAAACACTGGTCTCCCCGTCGGGAAGAACCCAAGACGCACAAATTAGTTTAAAAACAACAGTTGATGGACAGAATGCAGAACAATGTCATACATTCACCCCAGTACAGAAATCTGGGCCTAAATCCATCGTTTTTTTGCTCACCATGCCATTCCAGTTTGAACCCAGCCATATGCAAATCAGTCTTGGCCCTGTGCCCCATGGGAACAGTCCAGCCCGAACTGCCAAGCCAGGTCCTCCCTGGACTAGAAACAAGCATCAAAGGACCGGTTTCGGGCTTTCAGCCCTCATCAGCCTGGATAGCTTGATTCCAGTGGCATGGAGAGCACGGGACTCACGTCTGAGCATACCCGTCCCACTCGGGGTGACAAATGCAAAAACAACAGTTGATGGACAGAGTGCAGAACAATGTCATACATTCACCCCAGTACAGAGATCTGGGCCTAAATCCATCGTTTTTTTGATCACCATGCCATTCCAGTTTGAACCCAGCCATATGCAAATCAGTCTTGGCCCTGTGCCCCATGGGAACAGTCCAGCCCGAACTGCCAAGCCAGGTCCTCCCTGGACTAGAAACAAGCATCCAAGGACCGGTTTCCGGCTTTCAGCCCTCATCAGCCTGGATAGCTTTATTACAGCACAAATTAGTTTAAACACTATTATATGGGACGGGGGAAGCCATCTCATCAAATGGATGTATTTGAGCATCTGGGCGCACGTTAAACTGCCACTGGAACCCCTCCGAGCTCAATGGGCAGGGATTTCACTGATGGGGAATGGCTGGATGTGCGTGGAACACCCACGGAAGGTAGTGCGCAATGCCAAGCTTAAGTTCATTCAATGTATGATCCTACACAGTGTACTTAATACCACGCCGACTACAGAAGATGTACCCAGACACGACACACCACTGTCCCAGATGCAAATTAATGGAAGCGGACCGAATACATTTGATATGGGCCTGCCCGTGCCTTTGAGAATTCTGGGGTGGGGATAAACACATTTTAGAAGAGACAACAGATCTCACAATAGATGGCTCGATACTAGAGTGCCTGCTGGGCCTCCGAAAGCGTAGGAAGACACCGAAGGTTCAGCTTCCCTTTCTAGATTTAGCATTTATAGTATCCAAATGATCCATCACCATGCGCTGGAAATCAGCTAAACCTCCCGCGATACACGTATGGCACAGCGAACGTACAAAATGGGGAGCAGCCGAAAGTGTCGCCCTGCGCAGAGAGGAGGCCCAAGGGCTTAAGAGGAACCCGATATCGCTAGAATGGGACACATTGCTCGAAGCCAACAAAGGCAATAACCCGGACGACATTTCTGATATTCCAAACACACAACAGGCATAAACGAGGAAGTAGTGACTATAGTATTCAAATAGTAGATGTATGGGTGGATGAAGAACACATGTGCGCATAGCAATGGTTGGACAACACAAGTATAGGGTATAGTAGTGGTCTAGTATGCGGAAAAGTTTGCCAGAGCCGGAGAGGGCGGAGTGGATTGTTCAGGTGGGAGTTACAAATTTAAAGTTTATGTTCACTGTGCATACTGATTAATAACAATAAAATAGGATATATTCGAAATAGATGCTTGTATTAACCCTATAGACTAGATCGGATATCAGGACACAAATGCAATGTACACAATGCCATATCGGAAATGCAAATGTACAAATGGACCAAATTGTTGGAATATAACAGTAATAAATGAAAAATCGATAAAGTATGTTTAAAAAAAAATAAAGTACAGCCAGATCTCCAGTAATGTAATGTAACGTAACACAGTTGTTGTTTACCGTATGTTTACACATTTTTTTGTTGCTTAGCACTTTGGTACAGAGCTTGTCTGTGGTTGGGGGATTACCTACAGGACTGGGGAATGGTGCATGTCCATGAAAATGCACTAGGCAAATGAGTAACTAAGGTGTGGAATGTGTGTAGGGTTTTCTTTCCAGATTGGTGCCTTGGTGGTAGGCCTGGAAACGTGCCACATAAACAAGTGTTGAGTTGAAATATGTCTGGGTTGTCTTTGCAGGGTGCATCACTGTGGGTGGTGGGACTTTTGACCCTCCTCCTAACCATAGTCAGCTGTGGAAGTGTAGGCCGCCACTTGAGGTCTCACCTTACCCTTTGCTATGCAGGCTGATTATGGCCTTTGCTATGGTTGGAGAGTGATTGTGCTTGTGATGGGCTGGGGTTGGTGTAAGCTGCTTGCAGACCATTTTTTAGATGTTCTTCACCTGAGCCTACAATTAACATATTACTAGACTGGCGTGATCTATTCTTTATGTGTGAGATTAAATTCGTTATCTGTCTAGGTTAGGTTACTCCAATCCTTTCAGGATTATGAACAGTGTTCCACCTGGCCATGTGTCTCCAGGTCCTTATGCCCATATTCCCTCTTTGAAAGTTTTTTTTAAACAGCATGCTGAAAAACCAATACTGCAGAGAAGCCATGTAACTCAAAGAAAAGAAGACCATTTATATTTCATACATGACAAAGAATTCCTTTGATGCATGATTGTTTACTTACTAGCAGTTAATACTAGTGGGTACACACCTACTCACTTAGGATATAGATGCAAGGGATTTTTTCTTTGTTTACTGCATTCATTGGCAGAGGTCCCAACCTCCTTCTGTGTACTTTTCAGCTGAGCTCCAGCACTTCTCTGCAGTAGATTGATCACAGTGTGCACTTCCAAAGCCGGTTTGTGAAAGTAATTTTCTGCTTTGAAACCAGAATATTTGAGTAAATGTAGCCACTGTTACACTTATTGATTCAGATTCAGTTCTTGGTATTGATTTCACTTCAGGGTAAAGTAATACTATCAATGTTTAATAGCAAGATGGCCACTTTGAAATATCAAATGACTACCTGTTTCAGAACCATAGGAATTGAAATGGTTTGCATTACGGTTCCTGCCCAAGAAAATGGGCCCACTTGTAGCTGCTCCTGCACTTCCTTCCCCTTGCCTTAGTGGAGATGCCTTAGAATACAATTCATTTGGAAGATGGTACATAGTTCTGTCATGAGTAATGCCATCTCCAGGCCTTCCATCCCACTGCTCAGCCTTGCCTAAGCTACAAGTAAGGGATGTATGACATTACAACGCATGTTTTTACATCGCATGCCTTTACAACGCGGTTTTTACATCGCATACCTTTACAACGCATAGCGCTTTGGGGTGCTGGATAGTGAATAGTTTAATTTACTATTCCAACTCCAGTTCCCGTGGACACTAGGGAAGGTGTTGGACAGTAAATTAAACTTATTCCCTATCCTAGAGCGCCCCCCAGCGCAATGCGTTGTAATGGTTTGCGTTGTAAAAGTTGCGTCGTAAAGGCACTACGTGGTAAAAGTTGCGTTGTAAAGGATGTTTCCCACAAGTAAGTGTCCTTTGTTGTGCCCGTAGCCACTCAGGAAAGGATAACCGGTGGTGTTTTCACTAACTACTGACTTAAATTTAAACTCACTAGCAGTCTACAGTGAATACATCATTGATACATAAAGTGTGGTCATCACATATCAGAGACACAAACAGCTCAGGGTCCTCCGAGGCAATAGGCTGAATCCACGACATATGTCGTTTGTCCGCTATGCCTGAGCCTCTTGCTATGGGCCACATTCTACTCCAGATTCTTGGCCCTGCTGAGCAGAAGCCACACCCTTCCGGCAGATTATGTGTGAATGCAACGCAGGTCTGCCCTTCAGTGGACTTATTGTAGATGCTGGTCCCTCAAATACTGCAGCAGATGATTTACCACCTGGTGGCCCATCAGACCTAGTTTTTTCGTGCCAGAGTACATTTATGCACGGAGAGTTTAATTTCAGTAACAATTTCCTAAACTAGGCTCTGCTGCACATTTTTGTTTTTTTGAATCCATGCAAATGCCAAAGAATCTACTGAATTTACTTGAATATAAATAAAGGGTGAGCGAGGACTAATGACGAGCTTTAGTAGCCCACCAGTCTGTTGCCTCCGCTCACGTACTATAATTCCATGTGGTCTATTACAAAGGCCACATTTATCTGCTAGTTTTCATTTAAACATGCCTTAGACATATTCTCTAGTTGGCACTCTCGTGTTACTTTACCTTGCCTGCTTTTGGCTTCTTTTCTGGAGATAGGGAAAAGGATTCTCCTAATGTCTTGTGGGAACCAAAATTATAAAAACGAAAATAAAAAAATCTAAACAAATAAAATCGCAAGACACAAAGTATGGAGAAAATCCCCAATTGTCTTTGATAGGATGGTCACAGGAATATCAAAACAAATGTATTCGTGAGACCTACTGGTTACTCAGCAATACCCCCTCAAATGTAACTAGTAACTTTTTCACCAGTATTACCCCTTCTAGCTCATTTACATAATTCAGTCCTCATTACAAAAACGCATAAACAGGCCTGTAAATCTTGCTCATATCTTGTTACATTTGCTCGGCATTTAAAGACTGAGGTCAAATGTGAGGAGCGGTCTCCCGAGGGCACTTGTTTTTCTTGTTACTGAAACCTAGCTTCCTCCTCTTGCCTGTTGGAAAGCCCTTGATTTTTTGGTACATTGTACATCTACTTATGGTTTCATTTTGCCACACAAGCATGGGGGGGGAAGTTTGACATTGTGTTCATGCTAGGTTCGCTTCATTTCATGTTGTGAAAACTTATTTGGTCATTGTATATTTTAAATCGTGCGTTCATATTGAACTGAATGCCAAGATTGCCGTCTTCTTTAAATTAGGTTTTCCCCATTTGGTGGTTGGTGAGAGCAGAAAATACAGATATAATTATATACAGTATATTGAAAGAGATGGTGGCAGGAACTGGTTCCACCATTAGCAATTATCATTACCTTTAGGAGCACTGGTCCAGGGCCTCCTCCAATTAGCTCCTTGTCCCCCTCTCTTTTGAATTGTGGTCACATAATGGCAAACTAGCCAGTTATTCAACCGGGCTGGTGCCTCTGAGAGGCCGATCGGTGTCCCGTGTCAGACTCATTACATATGACGGACTCACTCCAGCCCGTTGGCCTTTCCACAAATCAAAGATCCGTTTATGAGCCACTGTGGCCGTGAGTACATCTATGCAGACTGCTGCTGAGCTGACAGCATAATGACGGAGTATACCACAGAAAGCTGTCTTAAAGTAGCACATCAGTGTCTCGACGAAAGGTTCCTCGCCATAAAGGAGTTTGTCGAGAGAGAATGATTTGTGTGAGGGCTGTCCACAAAGAAGCCTTGATTTACCCATTTCTCTCTAGCCTCCTTGCAGTGACTAAGTTACATCGCTCTTGGCAACTGCCATCGCATATGCCATAGAGCTCTCACATTTTAACAAAAGGCTGGAGAATGGGGGACTCAAACAGCTGAATGGATTTTCAATGCAGACGCAGGAACCCCAAAAGCAATCCTACAGAGTTGTGCGCAGTTTGCTGTGATTAAAAGACATCTGGAAAATGTAAAATATATGCCTTCATTATCTGGAACAGGGCTTTGCATTCTGAATGTAAGCGTGGCCCGCCGATACGCATCACGTAAGGATGGCCCTTTCTATAGTATGTATATAGCCAACCAGTAACACTTAAAGTTTTATCAGAACAATTCAGAGATCAACCTCTAAAGCTATTTTGACCAAAGCACCAAGCAAACACCTCACCAATACCTTCATATCTAAGATCCTATTTGTTTACATATTGGCAGCCTGTTCAGTGGTGTAGAAGTGCTTGCACAATGAAAAAAGCATTGGCAAAGCCAACAGGTCCCGCCTATGCAAGATCTATAGTGTTTGACAATTTGTTTAGCCATATTGTATAGCAGCGCAAGTAAATAAAAAAGCATTATGATGCGGTCAACGCCGGTTGTGTCATACAGCTTTTTTTCTTTACTTTCAGCCATGTTGCAACATAGCTAAGAAACATTGACAAAGCCTATAGATCTCATATAGGCGAGACCTATTGGCTTTGCCAATGCGTGTTACAGGGAGTGACTCCATGCAAATGGCCATCATGAGCTGTGTGATCCCCCAACGGGGAAACCAGTCTTTGTGATATCTCATTGTATTGTTTAGTAAAGGTTGTACCACAGAGGGTGCATTTCCCACTTTCAGCATTATTTCTACCTTGTCTTGACATTGCAGGAAAGAGGTATTTTTGACAATATGTCATTTGGTAGTTTTGCGGGAACCTGATACAGCCAATGGCTGCCATAGTATCGGTCATGTTTAAAATATTAAGCTCTTCAGTGATACATTTCCATAAATGCACAAATACGTGGGAATGCATTGTTGTTTCTCAAATTATAAACATTTGGACGTCTAGGCAATTATTTTCCATTAACCTTAACTGAATGATACCCTATTGTAATGTACACACGGAGAGGCAGAATCTTACTTTTCACCCAAAGCCATATAAACTCGAAATAAAGCCATAAACAACATGCAAACAACAAGAATGGAGAGGCCGGAGAATGGAGGGGAAGCTCAGCATCTAGAATCCATGGTTGAGGTTTTGGTGAAAAAACGTGAAACCAACGGGAAGCCTCCGATTTAGATTAGACTCCTCCATTGACCTAAACTTTGGAGAAAAGAGCAGCCTGCAGCATCGGACTTTCGTTTCACACGAACCTGATAGGCTAATATTTCCCACAATCTGTTCGTCTTCGTCCAGAGGGTCGGCCATGATTCCATTGGAGGCCTCATCGGACTCCAGCTCCGAGTACACGTTCAGTAGGTCTGTGCTCGGCACCTGCTCCACTATCACTGCAGGGAAGACAGAGGGATCATCCAGCTGGGAAGAAACAGAAATTAACAATATCAGGACGAATGCAGAGAGAAACTTTACAACTGCTTGCTTAGCTTGCCTTTCTCAAAAGAAATTGAGCAAAAATGCTACTATTTAGTCACAAAGGTCAGGAAAACATGCTACATGTCAATCAAAGGTTCGACCAGACATGCTACACCCCACTAACACTGGTCCGGCAAACATGTTACACCTCAGTAGCAAAGTTTGGGTAAACATGGTACCCCTCAGTCACAAAGATTGGGTAAACATGCTACACCTCGGTCACACAGGTTGGTTAAACATGCTACACCTCTGTCACAAAGGGATGGGTAAATATGTTACACCTCTGTCACAAAGGGATGGGTAAAGATGCTACCCCTCAGTCACAAAGGTTGGGCAAACATGCTACCCCAAAGTCACAAAGGTTGGGTAAACATGCTACACCTCTGTCACAAAGATAGGGTAAACATGCTACACCTCAGTCACAAAGATTGGGTAAACATGCTACACCTCGGTCACAAAGGTTGGGTAAACATGCTACACCTCTGTCACAAAGATTGGGTAAACATGCTACACCTCAATCACAAAGGTTGGGTAAACATGCTACACCTCAGCCACAAAGGTTGGGTAAACATGCTACCCCTAAGTCACAAAGGTTGGGGAAATTGCTACACCTCTGTCACAAAGGTTGGGCAAACATACTACACGCCAACCAAACTTTGACCAGACATGCTACACCCCACTGACAATGGTCCGGCAAACATGCTACACCTAAGAAACAAAGGTTGTGTAAACATGCTACACCCCAATCACAAAAGTTGGGTAAACATGCTACCCATAAGCTACACAGCCTTGGTAAACATGCTACACTTCAGTCACAAAGGTTGGGTAAACATGCTACCTCCCCCCCTCCCCAGTCACACATGCAGTGTGAAGGCATTCAGTGCTGCTCTAACATCCTCATTTCATTGGCCCTTTAAGCCTCTCTAAAGGCAGCTTCATGACCAGACTCTTCCAGTGAGGTATCTTTAGGTAACATTCTATAGGGCGCCCTTGAGTCCTTCCTGTGAGCCCTTCTTTGCCAGGGTCCTCTCCCTGCCGGTGAAGTCGATAATAATGTGCACCACGGGCAGCTGGTGAGAGATGGCTTGGAAATGAGGGGCCCCTGTGGGGATATAGCTGGTTTGGGGCTTTTGTTTCAAATACAAACGGAATCTCAAATTCTGCATATACCGATTTTTACATTTATTAAATACGTTAAAATAGCAGGCACAGACTCACTGGAGTGTGATGCAGGAAAACGGGCACAGAGATTGTTAAAGTTTGTAAAAAAAAATAAAGAAATATGGAATCATAAATTGATGTTAATATCTCCTGGACCGTGTAAAGAAATAAATATAAATAAACATAAGGCAATATAAAACTCAGTACAATTAGCAGTCCCCGTTTTTAATCGAATGCATACGTTTTGTTTGTAAACTGCCCGTGGATGTCTTTTGAATGGAGTTACGAACAGGAAGCCGGGTACGTCACGGAAGGCGGACACTCCCAGTGCTGTCTGTGCACAGGCTTCAGAAGCACTGAACTCCTTTCACAAGCAAACCTTCTCACCCACCCAGTCTGACCTCAGGCTTACGCCCCTTCACCTCTGACACGAGGCGTTTCACTCTACACACCCTGAAGGGAAACATTTGCATGGACACCCAGCTAACTCGAGAACACAGAATACTCCAGAGGTATCCAGTGACGTGAGGTGGGCAGGCAATCACTCAGTTTCACAATACGCACTGTGTCAGCATCATGTGATTCTCGACGTGTGACCCGAGAGCCCATTGTGTCAGACCTGAAGGAGAAACTACCTGCAAACCTACAGTATCAGGGTATCACATTGCCTCTTCACACGAGAAAACATCTGATGAAAGAAATACCACCAATGGCCAGAGTGTGGCAGCCTGCCCCTCCCTCCCCGGAGTGCCAGTGCTCATGTCAGACCAAGATGCTAGCACAGTGGGGGCACTGGAGATCTCTCCATCTTTGTAGCAGCTGTGTGTTCACACAACATTGAGCTATTTGTCATGAGACAGACCAGCAGATTTCGAAAAGGTAATATGCAGGTGTGATGGCAGCCAGCTCTGGAGACAGGCAAACTCATCAAAAGCATTAGCAATTTGAGATAAGATAAAGACATCCAAGAAATTGACCCAGAACGTCAAGCGATGACTGTGTTAAGGAGGGCAAATGCTGCTTTTTAAATATCACAGGAGAGCAAAGGTGCCTGGGGGTGTGGCCACGAGTATAATTCTTCCAGACAGACACTGTAGGATAAGGCAGGGTAAGCAAAGACTTCGTCATTTCCAAAAAATCAGCTGCCCGAAAATTCCATTTTTAAATGGGTTCTGAAGTTAAACAACCCAAGCTGTACTTCAAACCTGTGAGTTCAAGTTGTTCTTACAGGAGCCCCCCTAGTCGAGATATTCCTGGTTGGCATACCTCGATGTACTCCCACTCCAAATGCAGATAAGAGGTTTCAATCTCCAGCACACTCAATCAACACAGTTTGCTGACTGGAGGCAGCATTCAGAGAGGTTTAACTAGGAGCGGTCTAGAAAGGGAAATGAAACTTAGCGGTAAGAGCAGGGTCATTTTTTTATAAACTAGTTTTTATTGATTGTATCAGAGAAAACCACTAGCAGTACACTGTGTGCGATCCGTAACATATCAAGATTAACTAGTACAGGCATACTGGACACGTAAAATCTTGCAAACCATAGAAGCCCCTCCATTTTCCTCCATATCTTTTTGTGCTTGAGGGGGGCAGCCTCTGGAATTGTAAATAGGTTCGTCTGGTGTTGCTCACCAGTCAGTCAGTCAGAATATCTTTATTCGACTTATTCCAAGTCATACAAAGAAACAAAAACAATAAAACATTACATGTGAAGCTTTTCCTACATTTTCCTAAAAAACAGCGATATAAATATACGATTTAAAAAGTATTATACATAGTTAAAAAGGATATTTCATTTCATTTCAAATGTAAATGTACGTAATAAAAACATTTGCTTTAAGGCGAGCTTTGGCCGACAGCTTTCACCCTTGCAGCGGCTACTAGAAAATTAGCAATGCAGAAAGTGATGCGGGGATTAGACATTAATTGTAAGAAGAGCAGAGCCGGTCGCACCTGTGTGAAGCCGGCCTCTTTCAAGATAGGAAACAAATATTTTTTCCTCTGCTCTAAGTACAAACTGCAAAACATGACAAAATGCATTGTATCCTGCACAGAAAACTGGTCACAACTGCAGGGAGGGGCTAAATCTGGTTTCTGCCAACTCTTAAAAGAACATAGGTGAAAATGTAACAAATTAAATCTAAACTTAGTTAATAAAAACCTGTGATAAGGGAGTGTGACAAAGCTAAGATAAGATGCAAGTGAAGATGAGCTAACCAGAAGGCTATGTTCCCTTACCGCTGGTTTCAGCAATTCATATTCCTCACGGTATGCCTCCTTCCTTTCCCTAAATGACTTTTTTATGAAGTCAATATCATGTGCCTTAATTTTCTCTGGGGATGAAAAAAGCTCCGGGCGGCCCAGATCTGTGAATGTTTTAGCTAAATAGGCCAGCCATGGAATATTACTATATTTGTCCAGAGATAAGACATCATGCAGAATTTTATGGTTCAAGGGGAGATCTTCGTTCAACCACATTTTCAGCCACAGAATCAGAGGGGACAAACTTAGTGTGTCTGACAGATAGGGTAAGCCCACCTCTTGGTGAATCGAGTAGGTTGGGGTTGACTGTGGTACAGAAAGCAGGGTTCTGATAAATCTATTCTCTGCTCTCTGTATTGGGTCTAGATTTACGTACCCCCACAAAGGGGAACCGTATAGCGCAATGGCCACAGGTTTGCACTTATAGATTTTTAAGAGGGCTTCCATAGGCCTGGCCCCTAACTTACCAGCAAAACCCAAGAGGGCTGATGACGATCTAATTACGGCCAGCCTCTTTGCTCTTATCTGTGGGCCCCAAGATCCTTTCTGGTCAAACAATACACCTAAATAGGGAAATGTAGATACCTTTGAGACAGGGACCCCCCTGCAAAAAAATGTTTTATGTCTTTTTTTTGTAACACTCACGCCCCATTATCATCGTATGTGACTTAGAGACATTTACCTTAAGGTCCAAATTTTCCATAAATGAACCGAAGGCGTCCAAAAGATGCTGAAGGCCGACACCAGTACGAGCAATCAGCATGGCGTCATCCGCATACAGGAGTGCCGGGATTTGGGCACCTCCTGCATACGGGACGTCAGCTTCCTGGCCCCGCAGGTGTGCGCCCAGACCATTGATGTAGATGGTAAAGAGCAAGGGGGCTAGTATACAGCCTTGCCGTACCCCCTTTAAGGATTTAAACAGTGGGGTGCGTCTACCATCATTTGTTACGCGCACGGCTGCAAAGAGCTCCTTGTGCATCATCAATGCCCATCTCCAACAAGATCAACCACAGTTTTGACCTGTTGACCAAGTCAAAAGCCGAGGAGAGATCCATGAATGCAAGAAACACGGACCCCTCCTTGGCCACAGTGTATTTGGAAATAAGCAAATGCAAGTTAATGCACTGTTCAATGGTCCCTTTTCTTTCTCTAAAGCCGTATTGTAATTCAGACAGCCCGCCACAACTCTCAGCATTCTCCCTCAATCTAAATAGAAGGACTCTACCCAAGATTTTTATGGTTGAGTCCAAAAGGGATATAGGCCTATAACAGGCGGGGTCATCCCGCTGGCCTTTGTTTTTGAAAATAGGGACAATGGTGGATGTGGCCCATGATGCAGGGGCTAGGTTACCATTAACTGCATTAAACACATTTGACAAAACCTCCGCCCACAGTTTTGGTGAGTACATGAAAAAGTCAGCAGGGACGCCATCAGGGCCAGGTGCCTTGTGCTTTGTAGTAGCCAATAGAGCTTTTTCCACTTCTTGGGGATTAAAGATGATAGGGTGAACGGCTGCAATAAGCAGCGGGACATCTTTGATTTCTTCGTCCTCAGCCCCGTAGACAGTTTTAAAATGAGACGGCCATTTTTCGTCGGTAATCACGCAGTCCATGGGTTCATTTTTATCTTCTGAGAATAAAGGCTGTTTAATAATCTCCCAAAATCTCCTACTGTCCTTCAGCACTGCCGCTGAAAGGAGATTTTCCCATGTTTCGCGTTTGATGGTGTCCTTGCGATTCTTTATGGCTGCCTTGTAGTTTTTCCTTAATCTGGAAATATCATCTTTTACCCTAGGAATGTTTTTTAGGGCTACCAGCAGTGATCTGTGGGCATTTGAGCATGCAGAGTCAAACCAACGCCTAATTCCAGTGGTTCCCTTTTTTGGCTTGACTAAAAGATCCTTTGACACCTGGCCGCATATTGCCTCATATGCCTCTACTATTTCTTTGCTTTGAGCGCAAGATTTTTTACAGATCTCTACCTTATCTTTAATTTTAGGAAAGTTTTTTGCATAAAATTTTTCCGGGATCACTTTAGCCCATTTCACTCGTCTGTCTTGATCAGTGGTCCTCAGGGGTTGTGCAAGTTTTACTGTTATTGGGGATACTCCCATCTGGGCTCCCCAGGCCACTTCAAGTAATACCGGATTATGGTCACTAAAATGTGTTGAAACTGTGCGATAATCCATAGTCCGGTTTAAAATGCCTTGTGAAACAAAGATGTAATCTATTACTGTTCCATGTTTGGTGCCAATGAAAGTTGGCATTCTCAGGCCCCAGTCAGGTTCATGCAGGTCATAGTTAGCGAGTAATTCTTCTAACTCCTGCCCCTCTGTGGAATGTTCAAAGTGGGGTCCCTGTGGGCCCGCATCACCATCCTCATTGACACTACTTCCCTTACAGGCTAGGTTACATAAATGAATATTAAAATCGCCTAATAAAATAAACTCAAAAGCAAACTTGATATTCTGGCATACTGTATTTAAGATACAATCTAGGTTAGCAACGTTACAACCTCTATATTCACTATTCCCTGAATTATAGAAGTTTACGTAAATGGTCCTGCTAGTGTTATTAACCACCCTTTCAACCATTAGAATGTTGTGTGAATCAGTGCTGATCTGCCTGTAACTTCCTTTTAAGTCTAAGGAAAACAAGATTACCAGGCAACCTTTGGCTCTTCCCATGCGACTAGGGACAGCAGGTTTAGTGAAACTAGTGAACCCATCCCACCAAAGATTGGTCCCAGGTTTCTTGCATAGCAATAATGTGATGGTTTAAAACAAAGCTCGACCAAGCCTTATCCTGTCGTTTTGCATTTAAGCCTGCTACATTCCAGCTTATGATCTTACAGGAATCAGTGGGTTTCCTAAATTCTTGGACCCACGCCAAATCCCCTTCAACTATTCGTGGCGATTGTGTCCCCTCATTTATTCCCGCTTCAGAAAGACCCTGTGTATTATCACTGACCAGGCTCTGATTTGCACAAGCCTCCAACCGATTTGGTATAAAAAGGTGGTTACAATTTAAGGACACTTGGCTCTCTAATACTTCCTTATGGATGGGCTCACTGGGGTCTTGGGCAATACTATGTTGGACACTCATAGGTAATGGCATATTCAAAGCGTCACTTGCTGAATCAATTCCGTCCTTAAGTCAATCACAGTTATTTAGGTCGGATAAGGGGCCATACCTGTTCCCCATTCCAAATCCCCAATCAAAGGGGGTAGCTACCTGGCCCCATCCACTGGCTGTTGTATTCCACATAGGTTGTGGGGTATTTGGGCATATCAAAGACTGGTTGTTTCCCATCCGGGGTATAAACCTGTTGCCCCGGCCACTATGATCATATCCCGAGAAACCAGAACCCCATCCATTAATGGTAGGCTCATGTATCATAGCTGACCTGGCATTTGGCTCAATCGGGTAGTTGAATCTTCCTGTCTCGAAATTGGACATGGGCTGGGAACGGTCATTAGTATATCGTGGTCTAAAAACCCCTCCCCAGCTAATAGTGTTTATAGATCTCTTAGATCTGGGGATGTTGGGGAAGGTGGCAAGCTGGATCTCGCTGTAAAAGAATTTAAGGGTAAGGGGAATTATGGAACCGCTTCGTCGTTGGGGTGGGAAGATATTGGACAGGATGTTTGGGAGAACCTCCGCATTGGTAAAGTTTAAGATGACACAGTCCCCCTTAAACTTTTTTGGCTTGTTCCCAATCCATGATACCCTCCTGGTCATGACGATATCCCCTACTAGTTTATCAGACCCTTGATATGCCATATGCATATTATTAGTGAGCCAATGTAGCGCTTTATCCTTTAGATCCTGATTGGACTCTGTTTTACCTTGTGATAGAGCAGGGACATTTGCCAATACAAGTACAACTGGTGAGGCTTCCAAAATGAATTGGGCAGAATCATCCTCTTGTTGCAGTCCTGCCGTGACAGCGGTTGGGATGGTGGAGAGATCTCCTACTACTTCCTGGCTAGGTGCGGGTAGTAATGAAGATGGTAGTGGCTGCCCTTGTGGGATGGACTGTGATAAGCTTTCCGTTGGGGTAACCTCCACATCCGTGGCCGCCAATTTTGTGACAAGAGTAGATAGATTCTCCACCTCTTCAGTCAGCTTGCTATGAACCCCGCCCAACTTTTTAACCTCAGAAGTTAATTTGTCCAGTTTCCCGATCAGAGGCTTAATAATTGTCCTGATTTTAATGTCTATCATATATTGTATCCTATTAAATAGGTCATCGTCAATAATGCGTCTTGACTCCGCGTCGACATCGAGCTCCACATTTTTCCCTTCACGACTTCGTGGTGGTGTAGCCAACTTTTTCCTACCTTGCTGTTTCCCCCCCCGCTTTGCCTGAAATTTCCTACAAGTTCTCACAGCCCGTGGTTCAGGCAGCAGGGGTGATAGGACTTCATCCACTATATCAATCTGATGGTTGGGATCAGAGATGACGTTAACGGACAGATCTGCTGGTGGGTCTGAGTCTTCCTCCTCATTACCATCATCTTGTAAATTAGGATCTGATATATTTATAGAAGGGTTTTCGAGCGGTATGTCAGGCATCACTATGCTTAAGGCACTTGTGGATGGGCTTTCTGGGGGCAAGATTGGCGATTGGCTCAAGCCTAGAGATTGTCTTCTCTCATTGTTAATCTTACTGACCACTTGTACTAAATAGGAGTCTAAAGTATTAAGTGGCTCAGTGGCTACAGGTACCAGTTTCTTCCCCATATTTACTACAGTCTTTTAAAGGCTATCAGATAGCTGAGCGGTTTTCAGGGTTTTAACTCCAATGGATTCGGAAAATATTAGCAGGACGATAAGATGTGGCTGTCATGCAACGGTAACGCTTTTTCAATCAGTTCAAATCAGCACTTTGGTATGTGCAAGAGTACAGAACAACGAGTACAGTACCTTTACGTCTCCGAACAGCTGTTGTCAGGGGGGTGGCCTAGCCTGGCCTTCTCGTGCCTCTGAGGGCCACAGAGGGCCCGCCCTTTGCCCGGGCTTAGCCCGGCTAATCCCGCGCGCGATCCTGCGACGCGGGAGGTAGTGCGGTAATTTATGCGCCGCTTGGCGCGATGCTCCCCAGGTGCGGCTCCGCCCGCAAAGGCTGTTGGTAGGTGAAGTCCCCTCGCTGCAGAGGCCCCCCCTCCACTCGGCGGCCACTCGGTGCTGTAATTCGAGTGTAGCAGCGGGAGGCAAGAGGCATGCAGCGGGGACCCAGAGCAGGTGAAGAGGGATTCCAGCGTTCTCAGGGACAGGTGAAGACCAAAACCAGGCACAGCTCTCGCAACAAACGAAGGTCGCCCACTCCACCGGAGGTAGTGCGGTAATTTATGCGCCGCTTGGCGCGATGCTCCCCAGGTGCGGCTCCGCCCGCAAAGGCTGTTGGTAGGTGAAGTGCCCTCGCTGCAGAGGCCCCCCCTCCACTCGGCGGCCACTCGGTGCTGTAATTCGAGTGTAGCAGCGGGAGGCAAGAGGCATGCAGCGGGGACCCAGAGCAGGTGAAGAGGGATTCCAGCGTTCTCAGGGACAGGTGAAGACCAAAACCAGGCACAGCTCTCGCAACAAACGAAGGTCGCCCCAGTCCATAATCCCGTGCCAGTCCGGCACTGTCTGTGGGTTCACGGACTTCCACTTCCACGCAATAACCCTTTAGCAATTAATGTCCCCAGACCAAACAGAGCAGGGACGGCTCTAGGCTCATGGTGGCCCTGTGCAGGGAGCTTAGGTGGAGGCCCCGGAAGAGGGGGTCCGGCCGGAGCGGAGCTCAGGAAGGTGTTTTAATAATTTCAAGATTTTCTTCAGTGTCTCTTCCTTTGACAATTTTCTGAATTTTCACTTGTCATTTATTGAATTGAATTGAACTACTTTCAAGCGCAGATGTTTTTCACCCTACTTACTAATATCGTGACCTGTTTATTTCACTTCAATCTGCACGTTTAAAATGCTTTACATCGCTGAAGATTGGACCTTTGATTTCCTGTCGAGCGATGGTATCTGTGTTCTGATGCAATTTCTTTCACATCGTGATTTGCATGCTGATCGGATTAATCTCGCATGTCACTTTAAAATTGCTCAGCACTGAACTGCAGATATCAGGTTAATTTCATCTACTTGTTAAAACTGAACTACGGACATCAGATGATTGTGTTTTCACTTTGACTATCTTCCTCTCTACGTGTCAAGGTGGATTCTCGTTTTTTAACAACACTTGTTAACAAAGCGTAAAAGTAATTTCACCACTTAACTGCCTTTTGTTGGAAGTTACTGGAATTGGAAGTAAGTAAAAAGCCGGGGTTGGAGGCCACCAAATCCTGCCAGGGGCCGCCAGTGCCACGAATATTGTATGATTGGTATCCGATCCTCGTCGTCGTGGCGGCCCCTGGGGTTTGGCGGCCCTGTGCAGGTGCACACTTTGCACATGCCTAAAGCCGGCCCTGAACAGAGTCATCACTCCTGGTACCTCCCAAGTCCTCCTGTAGGCCAAGACGGGCTATGCGAGAGGGTATGTCAATGGATCAATTCAATACTCGGGACAGGTAGCGAAAAATAGATGACCTCAATCACTAGGATGTATGACGTTACAACGCATACTTTTACAACGCCTACCTTTACATCGCATTTTTTACAACGCATACCATTACAACGCATAATGCTTTTGGGCGCTGGATAGTGAATAGTTTAATTTACTATTCCAACTCCAGTCCCCGTGGATAGTAGGGAAGGTGTTGGATAGTACATTAAACCTATTCCCTATCCTAGAGCGCCCCCAAGCGCTATGCGTTGTAATAGTTTGCGTTGTAAAAGTTGCGTCGTAATGGTAGTGCGTTGTAAAAGTTTTGTTGTAAAGGCTGTTCACCCAATCACTGAGCAGGCCCAGGTCAAAAGTCTGGCGCCTCCACACCACAGTGTGAGCATGCAGAGGATGAGCGCCAGCCCACCATAGTTTCAGTGGTGTCAGGTATGTGATGTGTAGGAATTCCAGTTGGATCAGACGGAACAGAGTTGATCGCCAACTCTCCATTGGCTGTCTTCTTAAGAGCATATTGGTAATTCCTAGCATGCCCTCAAGGGGGTGAATCAAATGGGGGGAAATAATAACTAGGGATCTATACACTCAGGAGATACCACCCTGCCCTAGAGGACCCATGAGCAACTTGGCCTCTAGAACTGAACTTGATCACCTCCCCAATAGTCACCCAGTGAGAGAGTAGTATGTGACAAAGCTGCAAAAACGTGTTGAAGTGGGATGGATTAAGGGCAAAATCTGTCTCTAGAGCTCGAAAGGACTGCATGTGTGCCCTCTGCCATACACCACCCAGTTGTGAGATGCCAATCAGATCCTATTTACCAAATCTGGTGAGGTTGGCGACCTAGCCCAGTAAGTTGCCTCGCCAGAGGTGGGGGTTTAAACCGTTATCCTACCAGGGCAACCACTCCAGTGCTGTGCCGATCTCCACATCAAAAATATCATTCTAGTATGGTCGGTGAAAGCATGGTGCACGGGTGTGCCGTACGACCTTTCCATCACAGTATTCCATCCCAAGGACACCATTTCCACCTTGTAGGTTGGGTCTTCACACCCTCCATGGTGCCAGTCATTCAGAACCACATGCTGGGATGCACGGTAGTATAAACACAAAACCAAGGCTACCATGCCTCGACGAAGCTTGACTGCAGGCAGTGCGTGAAACCCGGCTCGCCAAAAGGAAAGAGCACACATTCGTTTGTGTCCCTGCATACCACTATACAGGAGCGGATATGGGACATTTTCAGGTCCTATAAGAAGCGTGGTAGGACGATCATCTTAGAGAGGGCCATCCTTCTCAATATGTTAAGTGGCAAATTATCCCACCTCTCCAGATCTTTCCACATCTTGCTGACCAGTGGCATAAGGTTAAGGGACCAGGTGTTGGAAGCAATGAGATGTATAGGCCCAGGTATAAATAGCTTAGTGTAGTAAGGAGGTCTACGCAGGTAAGATGTAATTCAGGAAGATTTATTGTAGATAGTTACATGAAGAATAATTGCAGTATATCAGGTAGTTAAGTTGTGAAGGGGAGCCCCACCCGGAGCAGCCTGTCTGCTGCTCAGCCCATGCTCAACTGTCGCTTCACCTCTCTGTGTCCCAACATTCCGAGGCACATCAAGACTCCAACATTCTATTGAGCACAGAGCACAAGCACTGGCTGAGCAGCAGGTGTAAAATACATTACATTACATTAATAAATGCAGGATACTACACTTAGCTTACGATCAGCACCCGGTTTACCAGGCCATCTATTCAGAGGATCCAGTCAGGGGGGCCAACTGGGACTTGGTCCATTTAACCAATAGGCCGGAGGCTCGCCCGTCTACTTCTGACATATGACACAGTCTTGGTGCCAAGGGTTGGAGACAAAAAGTAAGACGTCCATATAGAAGGCGACTACGGTGTTCCAGACCATTGCCCCATTAAAACCCCTGCATTTGGGTGTTGCAGTGCAACCATATCACCAGTGCTTCTATCGCCAGGGGGAACAGGAGCGGTAATAGACAGCAATCCTTCTTGGTGCCACATTGTATTTGAAAGGCCCTTAATATGGTCCCATTGACCCACACTTATGCCGTGGGGGCATCATATAGTTCACATAAGTAGGGCCCGAAATCTAAGCACCGTAACACTTCCCATAGGATGTTCCAGTCCAGAGATTCAAAGGCTTTTTCGAAGCCAAAAACTAGGAAGGCGCATGGACCTGAGTCGATGTCGGTATGCCAAGGCCGTGTGCACCCTGTGAATACAGTGCCATGTGCTGCGCCGGAGTTTAATACCATTTTGATCTAAATTAATTGCATGGTTCAAGACTTTAAGGAGTCTGTTGGCCAGGACCTTGGCATATAGTAAGAGTTCACTATTGATTAGAGAAATTGGGCGGTAAGGCGTGCAGTCCTCGGGGTGTTGCCCGGCCCCATGCCGGACCACTATTGTTACAATGTTCAATCCCTCGGGAAGAAGCCTTTCACTATGGCCATGTTACATAAGGCCAGCAGGTGGGGCAGGAGGGACCTCTGGAATTTCCAGTATTATTCGATCAGGAACCCACCATGGCCTAGCAATGAGAACAAATTAAATGAGGGGCTGGAGGGTGGAAGAGTGGAAATAGACCAAGCAGAGCAGATCGGAATGAAGGTTAACTTAACTAAGACATACATCAAAGCTGTTCTTCCAAACACAGACAGGTCAGAAAAGAGGAGGGCTAAGTTTGAACAAAATGAGAGCTACCAAACCTATGGAGTACTTCTGTCTTAGCCATAACAAGCAGTGGAGGTCCCCTCCCCCAAATGCTCTTTTTTTAACATTGAAATGTCATTCGCTATTAATAATGAAAGTGGAATTTGGCTGGGAAGATATTGTAAAAAGGCAGGCGGATGCATCCTCATGTAAACTGGAAAGAGAAAGTGTCTCTGGTAGCTTTGAAAATTATTGGGCTCACATGGAGGGGTGAGTAGAGACTGGTAAAATGAGGCATGCTGATTCATTCTTGTGCTGCCTCTCACCCTTGCATGTGTAGGGTGTTAGTTTGGCTAGGGTCTGAGATATGACTTGACTAGAGTTTGCCTGAGTGATACTCATCTGCCTTTGGAAGCATAACAGGGAATTAGTGTGTGAACCCCTATTTAAAATGTTGGCTTCCTTCAGCCTAGCAGGAGTAGGTGGAATCTGGGCCCATATGAAGGTTGTATAGTTTCTGGTCAGGTTGGCAACATTGGTGCCACTTCTTTCCTCGCTCATGATGCGTGTTTGTACTGCATCAGGCATGATCCCTTTCTTTAAAAAGACGTACGGCTAATATTAATGCTGCTAACTTCTATTCTTGCTGTTTTGGAATCATTCTACTCGTTAGAAAGCATCTCTGTGCATGTTGCCATGTGAATTATTGGGCCTTTTTGGATTGCTCCTTTTTTGGTGCACACACAAACAGCATCCCACTGCCTAGATTAGTGTTATGAAGAAAACTAAATGTTTGAGTCCCTCCTACTCTGCCCCACAATACCCTATGTTCCCTGGTTCTTGCATAATAAAAATCACAAAAGATACAAAGGGCATGCACAGTAAATTAGAACCACCAGCTAAATACATTTATATTGTGTGTGCTCTCTCTCTTACACCTCCTCCTGCATTACACTGGTAGGTGCTGTGCCCCAGGACAAGAGAAGACCACCTCTCTGGTCACTCTGCAGGACACCAAAAAGCGTCTCACATAGGATCCCAACAGCAACACTGCCAAGCACACACTCCTTCATGGTACAATGGGCTATCTGTCCAAAAACGCACTTTGGCACTCAGTAATTAAAGCGGAATCCTTTAAACTGAACTTATTTACATAGTGATAATTCTAAATGTCCAGCCATCTGTATCTACATTGGACATCTCTGCCTGTAAAGCTTAACGCTTTCCATCAATATCATCATCTGAAAAAATACATTTTGGTGCATTAAGTTAAGCTTTATCTCCCCATTGTGACACATTTAGCCAATGTGATTTTATAACAGTACAAAGAAGACATATATATTAGGCCATCGTCCGCTGTAGACTCCACGCCATAGCCTTTCTCTTTTACGAAGGAAAGTTCGGAAGGTCTGAAAAGACTTCGTAAACAGTGCTATAGCCTCATTCATAGCACAGCGATACCTCATGTTTGTTCAATGTGAAGGAAGTTCACAGAGGCACATGGACAAGCAATTACACTACAGTAACCTGTGATATGCTCATGTCTGAAGCCCTCGGCTTCCAATGCTGGTAGGTGATTCTACTCAACTGGTCAAGCACCGCCATTCAACCTTTTCAAGAAACATTAACACACAAAGGCTCCACAGACCAACTCAAGCAACAGAAAAACAGGATGTCCTAAACATATATAACCCCGGCAAGGAGATGGCTGTCAACCTTTTAAAGACACACTTGGTTCCTGCACAGAAAATCCGAGGACCTAGAGTAGAGAATCTTAAGTGTTGTGTGCTACCCACGTCTCACTTCAAAAGTCTTACCATGAATCACAACACAAAGGAGGTCACCTGGCCTCCAAGATGGAAAAGATGAAGCACTCCCAGTGCATTGGTCCTCAGACGCTGTATATGTACAAGAAAGTCTACTCCTGGATCCAAGCGCAACACTGGTCTCAGAGGGAAATATGTAAACATTACAACTGCCAGGCCATAGGCAAGTACATCAAGCCATACACCATGGCAGCAAGCAACTGCCCAAAGACTCCTGCACATAAGACCTCTCTAGCCCACTCCCTTGACCTCTAATTCCCATTCAGTGGAGAAACACACAGGACAAACGGTATTCACTGCAGGCAAAACTTCAGAGATGCCTCACTGCAGTCAACAACAAGATGGCACACACTACAATTCTAATTGCTAGCCCTCACCACACAAGACTCCTTACCAGCCCCCATCCAAAGACTAGATCCTTAAATAGCAAACACTGGAAAAGCCAAAAGCTGTGGCATTGGCAAGTGAACAATTCTTTAATCTCTTGTTTTAACATAACTAATAAACACAAAAGTCAAATATTTATAAAATATGAAAATAAAGGAGTCCAGCAGTCCTGGAACACAAGTCATGACACTTAAGTGCACTCCTTTTCAGGCCACTGTGGACATTTGATCAGGAAAAATGCCATAACTTGCAGTGCATGACAGCAAGTGTATCAAATGGGCTGACCTATTGCCCATGATGTATGCCTGGGTGGGCAAAAGCAAAATGTGATTGATACTTCAACACACCAAACAGGGCTGAAGGAAAGCTCTTAGGTTCATGTATAAATATATATTTGAATAATTCTTTTTTGGGGGAGAACAAGAGGGTTGCAAAATAGCTACACCTCTCACTAAGCCAGACCTAAAATGATCAAAGCCCCCATGAAACAGCATACTCTCTAAAAAGAATGAAGGTAGATCAGGTAACTTAACTGTTGAAATATTCTCTGTAAACCACCTCTGATAACAGCTACCAAACCTTTACTGTCCTTGGTTCTCAATAAACCATTGAGAACTGTGTGAACCAGCAACCAATGAAATTCATTTCTAGTTGGGGCTTGTCAGTCCAGCAAGAATGAAGCATGAACACAGCCACTGAGCAAGTAATGAATGTGACATTTGGCATCCTTGGCACAGGAGAATCTGGTCAGTCTCCGGTACCTCTTGTACGTTCCAGAATAAAGTCTACTCCAGTCTAGGTACAGCCATGTGCACTGTTGATCATGTGATATTCATCACCAGCATGAAACCCAAATTCTTATCGACAGCTAAGCACCTGGAGGGTGGTTGTTTTTACACACCAGTGCCGAAATGATTAGAACTGAAGGATCCCACTCCCCCCCCCCCCCCCTTCGTATGGAGTCGATGAAATTTGAGTTCATGACTTGCAGATCACAGCAGCGGTCAACTGCGTTGGTGATCTTACTGAGCTATCATGTCCATATGCAACAAATATGGTGGAAGGAGTGTGAAACCAACACCGCCTTTTGTGAAGACAGCCCAGCACAATTAGACCTTTAAACATTGGCTGTACTACATTTACATCTGGCTGGCCCACAGACATGCTCCGTTGACAGGTCTACAGAAAAAGCGTTTGCCTTGATAAGAGCTGTACAATCCTCGGGTCTCAGTCACCGGATGTTCTCATCATATGTTCCTAGCCCTGCTCTCGTCACGAGCCAAATGTCTGTTCAAGATGACCTGGCTGATCTACAAAGCGGTCTACTCCTACTCTAGTAAGTATTTGGTGGATAAACGCTCAATCTCACGAGACATAGATCGCTTCCATGAAGAAGGCACTACTCCTGTAAATGCGGAGTGTCCACAAGCCACAGACACTTGGAACGCACTGACAAGTTCTACCAAATAGCTCCCCACTGAACTCAACCTGGTAATTTTTATGTTCTTTCAATCAACATCAAAACGGTCCTGGTAACGCTTTGCTTTGTTGTTGTTTAACTTTGAAAATATCTCCCCCATCCCGCATTAGTACTGCATGGTCTTTCAAAAGCCCGTTCCTGCTTTCATACTACATGACCTGTCAAAAGCCAGTTCCTGCTTTCATACTGCATGACCTGTCAAAGGCCGGTTCCTGCTTTCATACTGCATGACCCGTCAAAGGCCGGTTCCTGCTTTCATACTGCATGACCTGTCAAAGGCCCGTTCCTGCTTTCATACTGCATGACCCGTCAAAGGCCGGTTCCTGCTTTCATACTGCAGAATCTGTCAACGGCCAGTTCCTGCTTTCATACGGCATGACCTGTCAAAGACCCGTTCCTGCTTTCATACTGCAGAATCTGTCAAAGGCCAGTTCCAGCTTTCATACTGCATGACCTGTCAAAGGCCCTTTCCTGCTTTCATACTGCAGAATCTGTCAAAGGCCAATTCCTGCTTTCATATTGCATGACCGGTCAAAGGCCAGTTTTGGCTTTCATATTGCATTAACCGTCAAAGGCCCATTCCTGCTGTGGGTTCACTGACTTCCACATCCACGCAATAACCCTTTAACAATTAATTTCCCCAGACCCAACATGGAGTCATCACTCCTGGTACCTCTCAAGTCCTCCTGTAGGCCAAGACGGGCTATGCGAGAGGGTATGTCAATGGATCAATTCAATATTCGGGACAGGTAGCGAAAAATAGACGACCTTAATCACTGAGCAGGCCCAGGTCAAAAGTCTGCCGCCTCCACACCACAGTATGAGCATGCAGAGGATGAGCGCCAGCCCGCCATAGTTTCAGTGGTGTCAGGTATGTGATATGTAGGAATTCCAGTTGGATCAGATGGAACAGAGTTGATTGCCAACTCTCCATTGGCTGTCTTCCTAAGAGTATATTGGTAATTCCCAGCATGCCCTCAAGGGGGTGAATACATCGGGGGGAAATAATAACTAGGGATCTATACACTCAGGAGATACCTCCCTGCCCTAGAGGACCAATGAGCAACTTGGCCTCTAGAACTGAACTTGTTCACCTCCCCAATAGTCAACCAGTGAGAGGGTAGTGTGTGACAAAGCTGCAAAAACTTGTTGAAGTAGGATCGATTAAGGGCAAAGTCTGTCTGTAGATCTTGAAAGGACTGCATGTGTGCCCTCTGCCATACACCACCCAGTTGTGAGATGCCAATCAGATCCTCTTTACCAAATCTGGTGAGGTTGGTGACTTGGCCCAGTAAGTTGCCTCTCCAGAGGTGGGGGTTTGAACCGTTATCCTACCAGGGCAACCAGTCCAGTGCTGTGCCGATCTCCACATCAAAAATATAATTTTAGTATGGTCGGGGAAAGCATGGTGCACGGGTGTGCCGTATGACCTGTCCATCACAGTATTCCATCCCAAGGACACTATTTCCACCTTGTAGGTTGGGTCTTCACACCCTCCATAAAGCCAGTCATTCAGAACCACAATCTGGGAAGCACGGTAGTATAAACACAAAACCAAGGCTACAATGCCTCGACGATGCTTGACTGAAGGCAGTGCTTGTAACCCGGCACGCCCAAAGGAAGGAGCGCACACTCGTTGTGTCCCTGCATACCACTATACGGGAGCGGATATGTGATATTTTCAGGTCCTATAAGAAGCGTGGTAGGACGATCATCTTAGGGGAACAGCGTTTACAACACAACTTTTACAACGAAGTACCTTTACGACGCAACCATTAATACGCAACTTTTACAACGACTTGCGCTGGGGGGGCGCTCTAGGATAGGGAATAGCTTTAATTTACTATCCAACACCTTCCCTACTATCCACGGGGACTAGAGTTGGAATAGTAAATTAAACTATTCACTATCCAGCGCCCCCAACGCAAGTCGTTGTAACGACTTGCGTTGTGAAACTTGCGTCGTAACATGTGTTGTAAAAGCATGCGTTGTAACGACGTACATCCTCATCTTAGAGAGGGCCATCCTTCTCAATATGTTAAGTGGCAAATTATCCCACCTCTCCAGATCTTTCCACATCTTGCTGACCAGTGACGTAAGATTAAGGGACCAGGTGAGTGTTGGAAGCAATGAGATGTATAGGCCCAGGTATAAATAGCTTAGTGTAGTAAGGAGGTCCACGCAGGTAAGATGTAATTCAGGAAGCTTTATTGTAGATAGTTACATGAAGAATAATTCCTGTATAACATGTAGTTAATTGTGAAGGGGAGCCCCACCAGGAGCAGTCTGTCTGCTGCTCAACCCATGCTCAACTGTCGCTTCACCTCTGTGTCCCAACATTCCGAGGCACATCAAGACTGCAACATTCTATTAAGCACAGAGCACAAGCACTGGCTGAGCAGTAGGTGTAAAATACATTACATTAATAGATGCAGGATACTACACTTAGCTTACGGATCAGCACCAGGTTTGCCAGGCCATCTATTCAGAGGATCCAGTCAGGGGGACCAACTGGGACTTGGTCCATTTAACTAATAGGCCGGAGGCTCGCCCGTCTACTTCTGACATATGACACAGTCTTGGTGCCAAGGGTTGGAGACAAAAAGTAAGACGTCCATATAGAAGGCGACTACGGTGTTCCAGACCATTGCCCCATTAAAACCCCTGCATTTGGGTGTTGCAGTGCAACCATATCACCAGTGCTTCTATCGCCAGGGGGAACAGGAGCGGTAATAGACAGCAATCCTTCTTGGTGCCACATTGTATTTGAAAGGCCCTTAATATGGTCCCATTGACCCACACTTATGCCGTGGGGGCATCATATAGTTCACATAAGTAGGGCCCGAAATCTAAGCACTGTAACACTTCCCATAGGATGTTCCAGTCCAGAGATTCAAAGGCTTTTTCGAAGCCAAAAACTAGGAAGGCGCATGGACCTGAGTCGATGTCGGTATGCCAAGGCCGTGTGCACCCTGTGAATACAGTGCCATGTGCTGCGCCGGAGTTTAATACCACTTTGATCTAAATTAATTGCATGGTTCAAGACTTTAAGGAGTCTGTTGGCCAGGACCTTGGCATATAGTAAGAGTTCACTATTGATTAGAGAAATTGGGCGGTAAGGCGTGCAGTCCTCGGGGTGTTGCCCGGCCCCATGCCGGACCACTATTGTTGCAATGTTCAATCCCTCGGGAAGAAGCCTTTCACTATGGCCATGTTACATAAGGCCAGCAGGTGAGGCAGGAGGGGCCTCTGGAATTTCCAGTATTATTCGATCAGGAACCCACCATGGCCTAGCAATGAGAACAAATTAAATGAGGGGCTGGAGGGTGGAAATAGACCAAGCAGAGCCGATCGGAATGAAGGTTAACTTGTAAAGACATACATCAAAGCTGTTCTTCCAAACACAGACAGGTCAGAAAAGAGGAGGGCTAAGACTGAACAAAATGAGAGCTACCAAACCTATGGACTACTTCTGTCTTAGCCATAACAAGCAGTGGAGGTCCCCTCCCCCAAATGCTCTTTTTTTAACATTGAAATGTCATTCGCTATTAATAATGAAAGTGGAATTTGGCTGGGAAGATATTGTAAAAAGGCAGGCGGATGCATCCTCATGTAAACTGGAAAGAGAAAGTGTCTCTGGTAGCTTTGAAAATTATTGGGCTCACATGGAGGGGTGAGTAGAGGCTAGTAAAATGAGGCATGCTGATTCATTCTTGTGCTGCCTGGGCAGGAAGCTACTAAGTGCTTTGTCTCTCACCCTTGCATGTGTAGGGTGTTGGTTTGGCTAGGGTCTGAGATATGACTTGACTAGAGTTTGCCTGAGTGATACTCATCTGCCTTTGGAAGCATAACAGGGAATTAGTGTGTGAACCCCTATTTAAAATGTTGGCTTCCTTCAGCCTAGCAGGAGTAGGTGGAATATGGGCCCATATGAAGGTTGTATAGTTTCTGGTCAGGTTGGCAACATTGGTGCCACTTCTTTCCTCGCTCATGATGCGTGTTTGTACTGCATCAGGCATGATCCCTTTCTTTAAAAAGACGTACGGCTAATATTAATGCTGCTAACTTCTATTCTTGCTGTTTTGGAATCATTCTCCTCGTTAGAAAGCATCTCTGTGCATGTTGCCATGTGAATTATTGGGCCTTCGTGGATTGCTCCTTTTTTTGGTGCACACACAAACAGCATCCCACTGCCTAGATTAGTGATATGAAGAAAACTAAATGTTTGAGTCCCTCCTACTCTGCCCCACAATACCCTATGTTCCCTGGTTCTTGCATAATAAAAATCACAAAAGATACAAAGGGCATGCACAGTAAATTAGAACCACCAGCTAATTACATTTATATTGTGTGTGCTCTCTCTCTTACACCTCCTCCTGCATTACACTGGTAGGTGCTGTGCCCCAGGACAAGAGAAGACCACCTCTCTGGTCACTCTGCAGGACACCAAAAAGCGTCTCACATAGGATCCCAACAGCAACACTGCCAAGCACACACTCCTTCATGGTACAGTGGGCTATCTGTCCAAAAACGCACTTTGGCACTCAGTAATTAAAGCGGAATCCTTTAAACTGAACTTATTTACATAGTGATAATTCTAAATGTCCAGCCATCTGTATCTACATTGGACATCTCTGCCTGTAAAGCTTAACGCTTTCCATCAATATAATCATCTGAAAAAATACAATTTGGTGCAGTAAGTTAAGCTTTATCTCCCCATTGTGACACATTTAGCCAATGTGATTTTATAACAGTACAAAGAAGACATATATATAAGACCATCGTCCGCTGTAGACTCCACGCCATAGCCTTTCTCTTCTACGAAGGAAAGTTCGGAAGGTCTGAAAAGACTTCGTAAACAGTGCTATAGCCTCATTCATAGTACAGCGATACCTCATGTTTGTTCAATGTGAAGGAAGTTCACAGAGGCACATGGACAAGCAATTACACTACAGTAACCCTTGAAATACTCATGTCTGAAGCCCTCGGCTTCCAATGCTGGTAGGTGATTCTACTCAACTGGTCAAGCACCTCCATTCAACCTTTTCAAGAAACATTAAAACACAAAGGCTCCACAGACCAACTCAAGCAACAGAAAAACAGGATGTCCTAAACATATATAACCCCGGCAAGGAGATGGCTGTCAACCTTTTAAAGACACACTTGGTTCCTGCACAGAAAATCCGAGGACCTAGAGTAGAGAATCTTAAGTGTTGTGTGCTACCCACGTCTCACTTCAAAAGTCTTACCATGAATCACAACACAAAGGAGGTCACCTGGCCTCCAAGATGGAAAAGATGAAGCACTCCCAGTGCATTGGTCCTCAGGCGCTGTATATGTACAAGGAAGTCTACTCCTGGATCCAAGCGCAACACTGGTCTCAGAGGGAAATATGTAAACATTACAACTGCCAGGCCATAGGCAAGTACATCAAGCCATACACCGTGGCAGCAAGCAACTGCCCAAAGACTCCTGCACATAAGACCTCTCTAGCCCACTCCCTTGACCTCTAATTCCCATTCAGTGGAGAAACACACAGGACAAACGGTATTCACTGCAGGCAAAACTTCAGAGATGCCTCACTGCAGTCAACAAGATGGCACACACTACAATTCTACTTGCTAGCCCTCACCACACAAGACTCCTTACCAGCCCCCATCCAAAGACTAGATCCTTAAATAGCAAACACTGGCAAAGCCAAAAGCTGTGGCATTGGCAAGTGAACAATTCTTTAATCTCTTGTTTTAACATAACTAATAAACACAAAAGTCAAATATTTATAAAATATGAAAATAAAGGAGTCCAGCAGTCCTGGAACACAAGCCATGACACTTAAGTGCACTCCTTTTCAGGCCACTGTGGACATTTGATCAGGAAAAATGCCATAACTTGCAGTGCATGACAGCAAGTGTATCAAATGGGCTGGCCTATTGCCCCATGCTGTATGCTTGGGTGGGCAAAACCAAAATGTGATTGATACTTCAACACACCAAACAGGGCTGAAGGAAAGCTCTTAGGTGCGTGTATATGTATGTATAAATATATATTTGAATAATTCTTTTTTGGGGGAGAACAAGAGGGTTGCAAAATAGCTAAACCTCTCACTAAGCCAGACCTAAAATGATCAAAACCCCCATGAAACAGCATACTCTCTAAAAAGAATGAAGGTAGATCAGGTAACTTAACTGTTGAAATATTCTCTGTAAACCACCTCTGATAACATCTACCAAACCTTTACTGTCCTTGGTTCGTAATAAACCATTGAGAACTGTGTGAACCAGCAACCAATGAAATTCATTTCTAGTTGGGGCTTGTCAGTCCAGCAAGAATGAAGCATGAACACAGCCACCGAGCAAGTAATGAATGTGACATTTGGCATCCTTGGCACAGGAGAATCTGGTCAGTCTCCGGTACCTCTTGTACATTCCAGAATAAAGCCTACTCCAGCCTAGGTACAGCCATGTGCACTGTTGATCATGTGATATTCATCACCAGCATGAAACCCAAATTCTTATCAACAGCTAAGCACCTGGAGGGTGGTTGTTTTTACACACCAGTGCCGAAATGATTAAAACTGAAGGATCCGACTCCACCCGCTCCCCCCCCCCCTTCGTACGGAGTCGATGAAATTTGAGTTCATGACTTGCAGATCACAGCAGCGGTCAACTGCGTTGGTGATCTTTCTGAGCCATCATGTCCATATGCAACAAATATGGTGGAAGGAGTGTGAAACCAACACCGCCTTTTGTGAAGACAGCCCAGCAGAATTAGACGTTTAAAGATTGGCTGTACAATCCTCGGGTCTCAGTCACCGGATGTTCTCATCATATGTTCCTAGCCCTGCTCTCGTCACGAGCCAAATGTCTGTTCAAGATGACCTGGCTGATCTACAAAGCTGTCTACCCCTACTCTAGTAAGTATTTGGTGGATAAACGCTGTCTACCCCTACTCTCGTAAGTATTTGGTGGATAAACGCTCAATCTCGCAAGACGTAGATCGCTTCCATGAAGAAGGCACTACTCCTGTAAATGCGGAGTGTCCACAAGCCACAGACACTTGGAACGCACTGACAAGTTCTACCAAATAGCTCCCCACTGACCTCAACCTGGTAATTTTTATGTTCTTTCAATCAACATCAAAATGGTCCTGGTAACGCTTTGTTTTGTTGTTGTTTAACTTTGAAAATATCTCCCCCATCCCGCATTAGTACTGCATGGTCTTTCAAAAGCCCGTTCCTGCTTTCATACTGCATGGTCTGTCAAAAACCAGTTCCTGCTTTCATACTGCATGACCTGTCAAAGGCCTATTCCTGCTTTCATATTGCATGACCTGTCAAAGGCTAGTTTTGGCTTTCATATTGCATTAACCGTCAAAGGCCCATTCCTGCTTTCATACTGCATGACCTGTCAAAGGCCCGTTCCTGCTTTCATACTGCAGAATCTGTCAAAGGCCCGTTCCTGCTTTCATATTGCATGACCTGTCAAAGGCCCGTTCCTGCTTTCATACTGCAGAATCTGTCAAAGGCCCGTTCCTGCTTTCATACTACATGACCTGTCAAAAGCCGGTTCCTGCTTTCATACTACATGACCTGTCAAAAGCCGGTTCCTGCTATCATACTGCATGACCAGTCAAAGGCCGGTTCCTGCTTTCATACTGCATGACCTGTCAAAGGCCCGTTCCTGCTTTCATACTGCAGAATCTGTCAACGGCCAGTTCCTGCTTCCATACTGCAGAATCTGTCAAAGGCCAGTTCCTGCTTTCATACTGCATGACCTGTCAAAAGCCAGTTCCTGCTCTCATACTGCATGACCTGTCAAACGCCAGTTCCTGCTTTCATACTACATGACCTGTTAAAAGCCGGTTCCTGCTTTCATACTGCATGACCAGTCAAAGGCCGGTTCCTGCTTTCATACTGCATGACCAGTCAAAGGCCCGTTCCTGCTTTCATACTGCATGACCTGTCAAAGGCCCGTTCCTGCTTTCATACTGCAGAATCTGTCAACGGCCAGTTCCTGCTTTCATACGGCATGACCTGTCAAAGGCCCGTTGCTGCTTTCATACTGCAGAATCTGTCAAAGGCCAGTTCCTGCTTTCATATTGCATGACCTGTCAAAGGCCAGTTCTTGCTTTCATATTGCATGACCTGTCAAAGGCCCGTTCCTGCTTTCATGCTGCAGAATCTGTCAAAGGCCAATTCCTGCTTTCATATTGCATGACCTGTCAAAGGCCAGTTCCTGCTTTCATACTGCATGACCTGTCAAAAGCCAGTTCCTGCTTTCATACTTCATGACCTGTCAAAGGCCAGTTCCTGCTTTCATGCTAAAGAATCTGTCAAAGGCCAGTTCCTGCTTTCATACTGCAGAATCTGTCAAAGGCCCGTTCCTGCTTTCATACTGCATGACCTGTCAAAGGCCAGTTCCTGCTTTCATACGGCATGACCTGTCAAAGGCCCGTTCCTGCTTTCATAATGCATGACCTGTCAAAGGCCCGTTCCTGCTTTCATACTGCATGACCTGTCAAAGGCCAGTTCCTGCTTTCATACTGCAGAATCTGTCAAAGGCCAGTTCCTGCTTTTATACTGCAGAATCTGTCAAAGGTCAGTTCCTGCTTTCATACTGCATGACCTGTCAAAGGGCAGTTCCTGCTTTCATACTGCATGACCTGTCAAAGGCCCGTTCCTGCTTTCATACTGCATGACCTGTTAAAGGCCCTTTCCTACTTTCACAATGCATGACCTGTCAAAGGCCCGTTCCTGCTTTCATACTGCATGGTCTGTCAAAAGCCAGTTCCTGCTTTCATACTGCATGACCTGTCAAAGGCATTTTCCTGCTTTCATACTGCAGAATCTGTCAAAGGTCAGTTCCTGCTTTCATACTGCATGACCTGTCAAAGGCCAGTTCTTGCTTTCATATTGCATGACATGTCAAAGGTCCGTTCCTGCTTTCATACTGCAGAATCTGTCAAAGGCCCGTTCCTGCTTTCGTAGTGCGAGACCTGTCAAAGGCCAGTTCGTGCTTTCATACTGCATGACCTGTCAAAGGCCAGTTCCTGCTTTCATACTGCAGAATCTGTCAAAGGTCAGTTCCTGCTTTCATACTGCAGAATCTGTCAAAGGCCGGTTCCTGGCTTTCAAAAGCCAGTTCCTGCTTTCATACTGCATGACCTGTCAAAAACCAGTTCCTGCTTTCATTCTGCATGACCTGTCAAAAGTCAGGTCCTGCTTTCATACTGCATGACCTGTCAAAGGCTCGTTCCTGCTTTCATACTGCAGAATCTGTCAAAGGCCAGTTCCTGCTTTCATACTGCATGACCTGTCAAAAGCCAGTTCCTGCTTTCATACTGCATGACCTGTCAAAGGCCCGTTCCTGCTTTCATACTGCAGGACCTGTCAAAGGCCCGTTCCTGCTTTCATACTGCATGACCTGTCAAAAACCAGTTCCTGCTTTCATTCTGCATGACCTGTCAAAAGTCAGGTCCTGCTTTCATACTGCATGACCTGTCAAAGGCTCGTTCCTGCTTTCATACTGCAGAATCTGTCAAAGGCCAGTTCCTGCTATCATACTGCATGACCTGTCAAAAGCCAGTTCCTGCTTTCATACTGCATGACCTGTCAAAGGCCAGTTCCTGCTTTCATACTGCATGACCTGTCAAAGGCCCATTCCTGCTTTCATACTGCATGACCTGTCAAAAACCAGTTCCTGCTTTCATACTGCATGACCTGTCGAAGGCCCGTACCTGCTTTCATACTGCATGACCTGTCAAAGGCCCGTTCCTGCTTTCATACTGCATGGTCTGTCAAAAGCCAGTTCCTGCTCTCATACTGCATGACCTGTCGAAGGCCCGTTCCTGCTTTCATACTGCATGACCTGTCAAAGGCCCGTTCCTGCTTTCATACTGCATGACCTGTCAAAAACCAGTTCCTGCTTTCATACTGCATGACCTGTCAAAGGCTCGTTCCTGCTTTCATACTGCAGAATCTGTCATAGGCCAGTTCCTGCTTTCATACTGCATGACCTGTCGAAGGCCCGTTCCTGCTTTCATACTGCATGACCTGTCAAAGGCCCGTTCCTGCTTTCATACTGCATGACCTGTCAAAAACCAGTTCCTGCTTTCATACTGCATGACCTGTCGAACGCCCGTTCCTGATTTCATACTGCATGACCTGTCGAAGGCCCGTTCCTGCTTTCATACTGCATGACCTGTCGAAGGCCCGTTCCTGCTTTCATACTGCATGACCTGTCAAAGGCCAGTTCCTGCTTTCATACTGCATGACCTGTCAAAGGCCCGTTCCTGCTTTCATACTGCAGGACATGTCAAAGGCCAGTTCCTGCTTTTATTATTGTGTGCGATATTATAGCATTGATAACCAGGTAGCCAGGCAATAACTCTAGTTACTAGCCCTCATCCATCTTAAGTGTTAGAGCCATGACTAGAGTTATTGACTGCTCCTCAGAGTACTAATGCTATTAGTACATGCATGTGCTAGCTCGGCCATCGCCCCTGCTTCTGTCACTCTAAAAAGTCCATTGTATATTTTGAGAGCTGTGGCGCAGAGCTATTACCAGAGGTTAAAGACTGTATCTTGATTGGTAGGATTGGCTATCCTGCACTCGGCATTCCAACTAATGTGCAATATTTGCTCTTCTTTTTTATTAGTAGCATGATCTAGCCAGCATTCTAACTCAGCTGATGCACAGCGCGCTAAACAGGTTGTGGTACATAGCAGTTTGTACATGTCCGCCCCTTCTGTTTCTCATCCTTGCTCTAAGTGCCCATCGCGCTCTGAAGGCAGGTAGGACCAGTTTTACACTCCGCAAAACCACAAAAAGAAATGTGTAGGTCTGCGGTTCTCTGTGTTCATGTCTGCTGGGTCTTTGTGTCTGTACCTTTGGAGCAGTTTGTGTGTCTCTGGTTTTGTGTATTTATGTTGTCGCGGAGACGGATTTCAATCAGTTTACATTGAAACAATGACACATTTTTTATGATAAAAATAGTACATATGGGAAGACACGGCTGGGTGTTGACTGTCTTCCTCTAACTGCTTACTGGGACTTACAGTTATTGTGCAATCGCAAACCCGCCCATGAATTATTTCGAAACCAAAACCACGGAACACTGCAAGACTTGCAGTTAAATAAAACTGTGAGAGTGGCTCGCACGTCAGGTGATTTTTGTTTTGTTGGGCAATTCCCTGTAGCCTCGAGGCTACTAATCCTTCGGCTTGGCCTTGGCTAGAAACTGTTCCTACTTGTAGGGGCGAACGAACATACATTCACTGAACGGTACTGAAATAAAGGAAACTGAAGACATGTACGCGCTATCCAGTGACTAAACGATCTTGTAGGTACAATGTAACTGAGAACTCACGAGGGGAAGGAAAAGGACAGAACCTGAACTCTGCCTCCAGGACAGTGACAGGACAGAAAAGGAACTGTCCCTCCAGGACCGTGGCATTAGGCTGGGTGGATGCAAGAGAATCCGTCCAGGCCTTTCTGGCTGGCCACTGGCCATGGATGTTAAGCTCTTAAGTGATAGTCACACTTTCCTTCCCGTCATTCAGAAGGGTAGGCTACGGGAGGGTGGTGTGAAGGTCCTCATAACAGGGGGATGACTGGGGGCATTTGGTGAGCAGTGGCAACCCCACAGGGCTTCTGCCAGTACAGAAACAGCATCTAACGCACAGGTCAGCTTCCACAGGCCGCCATCTTGACCAGCAATTCCTCGTCCTGGAGCGAGAGGGGCTGCAACAGGGGATGTGGTAGGCATTCAAATAAAATAGGAAGGGGAAGAGCAACGGGTTGGCCATCCAGGGCCTCACTGCAATGATGAGGGAGGGGCCCAGTGCAGAAGCAAAGCACCAGATTACCAGGTGGGCACCCGAGTCAGCAGAAATGAGCACGAATCTCAGCCTCGGATTGGTAACACGGGCACTCGGGCAATGCCCGAGGGGCCGGTGTCTGAGTTCTCCTGTGGGCTGCTTTTTTGAGCAGTCTGGGGCCGATTTGGACGGTGTCTCTATTTTCGGAATACAGCCAACGGCCCAGTGGGTGGCTGAGTGGCCTTTCTGCAGGCAGATGGGTGCTCATTACCACCTTCCCAATCCCCCCCCAGCAACACCGCCGGTCCCTCACCCCCGGTTTAGCAACAGGCAGAGGTATCACTTCCTTTGTTTCGCTGGCGGGCCCCTTAATGTATGCACATACTGAGCGGGGCAGGGGGCCTCAGTAGAAGTGGCCTCACCTGTTTTCAGGTGTGTTTCACTAGTGTAAACTAATGCGTGCATTTTTTTAAGCACCGCTCCTTTTTAATGCAATTACGCTGAAGCAGTGATTTGAGGAAAGGCATTATGCAAATGAGGGCCGATTATTTTTTTGTGTGCACGGGCCGATTTTCAATCCCAATCCGACCCTGTCGATAGTGTACTTGTGGATGACAAGTTACAGACTGAGAAAAAAATGTTAGGGCACAGGATGCCCCAAAACATGTGCAGCAGGAAAGAAAGGACAAGCACACGTCTGACGGAGGCTGAAGTGGGGCTCTAGAGGGTACCAGAGCTGCTATCAAGCAGCACAGTAAGGAGTGCCAGGGCTCGACCATGCAAAAAGAAGTGAGACGTAGTGCAGACCGCAGCCCTGCCCCCAGGGAGGGATTTCAAGGTGAGTGATGGAATGCGGCCACCTGCACAATGGGAGTAACAGGGCCTGGGCGTCTCCACTTGTCCGCACAGATGGAGTGAGCGCAACACAATGAACACTGCGGTCGGGGATCTCCAGAGGGGACCAGAAAAACAGGTGTCTGTTTGTGCACGAAGACCCCTGGTTGCTATTCACACACCTGGTGTGAAATGGTGCCCGTTTGAGTACAGAAGGGTGCAATGAAAAGACTGCAAAGACGCCACGAGACGGGGATTTGGGAAGAGTTCAAGGAGGTGGACCTTCTACTGCACGAAGGGGTTGCAGAGGGGAACACACAGAAATGACTATAGAGCTGAGCAGTGCGTTATGTAAATGAGGTCATTCAGAAAACAAAAACCCTCAACAAGTAGACTAGGGCCAGAACCCCAGAAAGGGGAAGTGAGTGGGGCAGGTCATGTTACATGGCAGTGCGTGAGTGTGTGCAGAGAGAAATCCTGGTGGGAGATGAGAGGAGTAGAAGATTAGAAAGAAGAACCGCCAAAGATCTCACTTCAGATGTCATCAGTCACAGATTCACCCCCTCATGGGAGGAAAGGGTGATAGAAGACAGACTGCACACGTATCCTTGATGGAAGACAGACTGCACACGTATGCTTGATGGAAGACAGACTGCACACGTATGCTTGATGGAAGACAGACTGCACACGTATGCTTGATGGAAGACAGACTGCACACGTATGCTTGATGGAAGACAGACTGCACACGTATCCTTGATGGAAGACAGACTGCACACTCATCTTTAATCGAAGGCAGACTGAATACTTATCTATGCGAGTACAGGACACCTTGGTAATCCTGGCTGGAAGGCAGACTGCCCACTTATCTATGGGAGTACAGGGCACCTTGGTAACAGAAGCGGAACCAACGTAGAGAGGAATACGAGGCAGATAGGCAGTGACCAAGTGATCCGTAAAAGAGATAGAGGTTATATTTGTTGTTGATTTTTGAAGCCCCCTGGGCTTGAAAACCCCGCCCTGTTATAACAGTGGGCTGAATACGCTCAGTTAGGTCAGACACAGTGGGAAGGTGGAGAAGAGTGCTGAGGAAATAGGAGGTGACAGGTCACGACTCGAAGGAATTTGGCAATAATTAGTTCAAAAAAGACAACAGCACAAGGGTCAGATCTAGGAATCAGCAGTTGAGACTTGATGAGGGTGTTGAGACTACTTGTGCCTTTCATTTGCTCTTTTAGCAGCTTAGGACAGTTGGGGTTCTTACTTATTTGCTGAAGGATATTTAGAGATAAAGGTCTCTACAGGTAAAACAAGGAAGCCCATTCCGTGGCTATTAATTCAGCTACGGATACAGTACTGTCTGGGAGCATGTGAAAAGGGGGAAAGAAGCCACTGAGTTTTGGACGAAGGAGGGTTTAAAGCATTGCCACTGGAATTATGCCGCATTGGAGTACCACATAATGCTGCATGGTTGACTAACTTATGCAGCAAAGAAAAGGCAAATTGTGATTAAACCAAAGGCAAATTAATCTGTGCATTGCGTCAAATTTAGTACCCAAATATTTGTACATTTGTATGACCACCAGTGTAAACATATCCAAATGTTACACAAAATACATGTTTCTAAGTAATAAAACTATCTATATTCAGATTATATTGAACATGTTTTTCATCAGCATTTAATCACTTTGTCTTGTGTAAAGGCACAGCATATAATAGTATTTTTTCTAACTTGTAGAGTAAAATAGTGCTTGTAGAACATATGCTATAGTGTATGTGCCCATCTTGTAATAAAAGGCGCATCTCTTATCCTGTGCATCCCAGTTATGCTTTAAAACGTTGCAGTTGTTGGTTTACTCTATCAGGCCGCATCACCTCATCACTTATAAAGCATTAAAGTCAAGCTTTCGCCATATCTGGTCTACGTAAGACTTTCAACAGTGGCCTCATGAGGCTCCAGACCGTAAGGTACAAGAAGGAGATGACAAGACGCTGAGCCTCCTCTTGCTACGCTCCTTGGATCTGGAATGGACTTTCCGCCCAGATCTGACAAGATCCCTCATTCTTTCTCCTGGGGAAGAAGATGAAGACCACCTCCTCAAGAACCCCTTGCGCATCTGACCTTTCACAGCTGGTCAGTCCCCTGCCCTGCCTGCATCCCCATCTTCTGTGCACTTGTTCTCGGTCGCCACATTGGTCCAGCGCTCAGTTGCTCTGTAGTGAGATATACGCTGTCCTGATCCTCAATATAAACATGCATAGACACTGTATGTTCAAACTGTAGGATCTCTGGAGGCAGAACTTTAAATTATGAAACATCCCTGCAGAAAGGTATAGTACATTACTTGTCTCTTACACATCTCCTTAGGAAGCACTTTAACTCTGAGGACATCACCTAAAGTGTTTTAGAGTATTCTGAACATTGAGTGCCTCTAAAAAATAACTGTGACTTTGAGAACAAAGTCTGTGCCATAAATAAATATGCATTTCCATGAATACTGAATCAAAATATTTTCACAACAAAGAAGGATCCATTCTTCCTGACTCTGTGAATTACATTTAAATATGTAAGGCTTGTGTTTACAGCTACAAACAAACGTTCTTATCCAATCCATCAACTAGGGATACTAACGTCATCTGGGCATTATTCTCACGCTTTTAATGCCTGGGTACAGCACTACACAGTTGAAAAGTGATAGTTAACTTGCAAAGCAGAGGGAAGTGTATTGCACATTGTGTGCAGCATTTTAGTAATGTTTTGGTGTTTTCTACAGATTATACAGCCGGCAATAGATTATCTGCCAATGTAGCAAATTCCTAACGGCAGAAAATGTTGCGGCCAAGACTCATCTACATTCAGTGGCCTCGGGTATATGATTGGTAAAGTACAAAGATATAACATTTAGCAACTCAGATTATTTCTGATAAGATTAGATCCCTGTGCTGTTCCTAAAGACAGAAATGTGGATGAATACATTTACAGAAGAGCTAGAGCAGGTTGTATCACACAGAACTGGCTTGCCAGAAAACAACAAATTGGGGGTTTACCTGGGAGACTGCCAGAATAAATCAAAGTTTGAATAATGTTAAAGTGGTAGGAAATGTAGGACGACTGCGATAGATAACAAGGGGTCAGGACTTTGGGTGCCTTTGGTATCCAGCCGGTTAGGCTTGGAGGAGGTCTGGTGGGTGCCAACAAGAAAGTGATATTGGTCATTTAGGACTAGGGGCTCCAGATGTGGTGCTGATAGGTCCCTTAGTTGAGAGATGTGGGAGGCCAGTAGCCAAAAGGGCTAGCAGAAGAGAAGGCATTAGAGGCTATAGTGATTGCTCAATGTGTAGATATAGGGACATTTATGTACTGACTTTTCATTTCCGACATTTTACTTTGTAAAGCGACTGGATCAAGGACGTTCATTTATTTAATATTAAATCTGCCTCAGGAACTAAGCAGATTTGTATACACCTACAGAGGCTTTTACAGCTTTACATAGTATCCAGAATTCTAAATCCCACAGCTGGGGCAAATATGAGGTAAACATTTAAAAGTATAGGTGGGTAAAAGTGAATTTTGGGGATGCTTTTCACCGAGGGGTTCTGAGTGACATCAAATAGACAACAAGAACCCTGAGGTGAAAAACATCTCTGTAATTACTTTTTACCCATCCATCGTTTTATGCTATGTATGGGCCCCCGAGATCATCAGCCCTGCCTTTAGCTACTGTGCAGGGGCAGAGGATGATGGGAGAATTATATATAACATGCACTCTCCTCCCTGATGCAAATGTGAAAAATAAATATATATCTTACCTGCCGCCTTTAACCAGACCCACTACCTCCGCTGCCTTCCACCCCGTCCCGCAGCAGTGCTTCCTGCTTTCAGTCAACAAAGACCAGCAGAGCTGCGCTGACAGGCTCTCAGAGCCCCGTCACCTGGCCCGGACGGTCTTTATGATATCACAACAGGGGGTAACCAGTTTAGTTATCAACTGTTGCGATGTCATAGCACTGGGTTATGAAATAAACAATAGAGGCTCTCTAGGAGAGTCATACACAGCAAACATATATGTGTGCACTTGTCCTTCTTGCATTCCATTGTAAACCATTGTTACGGGCATACAGCCTATGGTTCTCACAATGCCAAGTCCAAGCCATCCTAAGTGGGACATTAAGAGGGCTGATTTGAACTCCCTGGTTTGTGAGAGTCTCTGCAGGACTGCATCTGAAATTAGATGGACAGTTTCACGAACCCAACTACTGTACTTTGCACATCTTAAAATACTTGTTAGCCCAGTACCTGGTGTATTTCATCCATGCCGTTGCTCGCAAATTCAAAGACAAGTTCATTCTGTTGAAGCACCGTAGCCATGCTGCAAACATGCAGAGTGAGATCGATTTCATAGACTGCTGGGGATACCCTAAGTTGGGTACAGTAGAGAGTCTGCTTTAGGTCTGAAATGTTCTTTACTAGGCACATCCAGAGCTGCTGAATTGTTTTACTTCATGGTGATCTGCTGGGTTCTCCCGTTTCTTGCCATGAATTTTCCACTGCTTAGATGATCTACTGAAGCTGCTTGCTATGCCAGTCTTGCTTGACAGCGCACTCTGAAAGTAAAAACAACAAAAAAAAACATGTGGTGAAAAGCACACTTGATATTTGTCAGCAACGTTTTAGGCGGCGCTCTTCTCCAGCAATAGTAAAGAGATTCTGCTCTGGTGGTAGGCCATTTTGCAAATCTGAATTATAGAGGTGTAGCTGAAGAAGGCTTAGCTTTTTTTATAAAGCACACCTTACAACACTACATTTATGGTCTCGCCTACCAACCAGGGCAAGTAAGGAAAATGCTACTTACCAGTATGCATCTGTTCTTGGCATGTAGAGCTGCAGAGTTACACACTCTATATAGATGGCCACCTAGTGTTGGACCCGGATGTTTGCAGTTTGTTTTGTTGTAGAAAAGTCTTTGCTACACACCTGGAGCATAGCCTCTTTACCATACTTTTGACTGGCTGAGTTGTATCCTTACACTGCTCAGCATTAGAGAACTCTTTCTCCTTTTTGGTTAAGCATGACACAAGAATGCCTTTATTTTACTGATCTCTCCTTTACAGGTTTCTCCTGTTGTTCACCGTCATCCAGCGGTGGCTCCTCCGCTATGGCAGAGGAGTGTCGCTCTCCCTGCCAGCTGCCTCGAAAGTTCAGGAAAGAAACAATAAAGTAGTAATAAACACATCATTGTATTTTCCCTTTCCTGCCGAGTCTTTGAGGGCAGGGCCAGGGAGGCGATGGGCAGTAGGAGAAGTGGTGGGCACTGTAATCAGTGCGCATGACGGTTTGGGTGGCCGTCTCAGGCCAGCCACATCGTCATGCGCACTATAGGCGTCTTCAAACTGAGCTGCGTTGCCGGGTTGGAGACAGCAGGCACAAGCTCCCAGTCTCACAGGGAACGCAAATTCAGAGCGCTCAGGCCAATCCTGATGCTACTTCCAGCAGCATGAAGATTGGCCACAGTGGAGTCTGGGAGCCTGTGCCTGGGAGGAGAGGAGAGGAGCAAAATAGCGTGATGCAGCCGGCTGCAAGTACGCTTTTATACTATGTCGTCCATCATTCCTCAACCCCCACCCCGGCCTCTTTCAAAACACCAGCCACTACCGCTCTCGTGTGCTGCTCACACTCTTTAGTGCATTTTTCCTTCTGCTCTGTGTTGCTTTCTGCCTTGTGTGCTTCTTCCCTGCAACACCTGTGCTTCTTTCCTGCACTTGTGTTGCTCGGTCCATCGTGTGTTGCTTTCCCCTCTTCCATGAACACCTGCCATTGCTTCTCCCTACCCACTCCACACCTCAATCCTGTTGCCTGTCCACAGTGCTTTGTTTAGTAAAGTAAAGAATTTATGCTAGTAAAATGTTTCTTTTTAATTTACAGATCCATAGCCCATGGTAAAGTGTGGCCCACAGCACCAAAATGCACACAGACCTCCCAAAGAATGTACAATGTATGCCAAACCAATAAACCAGACTATGAGTAAATAGAAAAATAGGACTATATGGATATAACCCTAAAATGTGTCCCGTTTGGAACACAAGATAAATCCGAAAATCTTCAGCATCACATATAATGCTTTCTGGAGTAAGAGTCGAAGCAGCTAGCAGAGCGGACACCACCCTCCCCTTTAATCACACACTAGGAGACCCAATGAGGCAAGTTCCACAACTGGTCAAACACCGTTCAAACTGCAAAACCACAGGGGCAGACCCTCAGGGCCCTGAACAATAGCTATCTTTCCTTGCAATCAAAGCCAGATTACTTGCTGAGTAGACACGTCATGATAATTTACCTGTTCAAAGAGGCTTTTGAACCAAGGGGAGCAACGACCATGTAATTGGGAAGGGTGGCCCTTTCCCTGGCTTGACTCAAGTGGAATACCCCACTTATGAACCTAACCCTTAACTTTGATATATTATTTGTCACCAGCCAATCGTTCTCTTTTGCAACTCGTGTCCTCAGTCATTCCTATTAGCCTCTTCTGAGCGAGTGAATGAATGTGTAACTAGTAACACGCACCACATTGTGGACAACACCACCGTCATTCACTGGCTAATTGCCAGGGAGATAAAAAGGGGTGAAAAGTAGAAAACTACACCACCAGTTTCAGAATAAGTGTGGTTTAGGAGTTACTGAAACAGAGTCTGCCTGAAACCACAGCCAGACGCTGGGAACAATTTTAATAAATCTCACTTGTTATGAGTAAAGTATTGCCAGCTTTCTCAAATACTAATATAAGTGGACATATTTGAATTTATTTGAGGGGGTATTAGAACATCAAACTGAAAACTATCTGTTTCAGAGAGCATCTTAAAGGAGCACATATGGAATTTAGTAAGTAATCAACCAGACACTTGACCAAGTATACATGTAACACAAAAAGACGATTGGAGCATGACTTGATACGATGTCCACATTCCATAATGTAGGGGGTGGGTGGGAGTGATCCACAGAGCAGGGAGAGTTTATGTGCAGGGGGATCATTGTTTTTTGTTTGGTCTGTTCGAAGGCAGTAGTAAATTTACAGTTTTTTCTATAGTCTGACAGCACAGTTGTCTGCTTGATGTATTGTTACCAATTTTTTCAAAATACACGTAGAGTATAAATAACCCTCTAACTTCATGCTATTCGCTGTTTGGTGTATCATTTTCAGTGGCGGCGGCTCAGCTTTGACGGAGGAGCGTCACCCTACTGCTTTTAAGCAGTGCTAAGCAGAAACATAAAATGATAACTGAGTTATTATAATTTTGTGCTTCCATGTTGCTTTGCGGGTGGGCGGTTGGGGCTGCTCTGCTCTCGAAGCAGGGCAGGGGAGGAGTGGTTTGCCCACTACTAAGTGCACATGACAGTTTGTTTTGCCCTCTCGGGCCGCCCACAACAGTCATGTGCACTATCCCTGTCCTCCATGCAGGCTTAATTACAGCCTGCGTGGAGAACATGCCCACCCCTCCATTCCATTATTGAGCATCGAACAAGGACGCTCAGACCAATCACAACGCTACATTGCGGTATTGTGATTGGTCAGTGGGGCCTGGCTGTGCTTCCTGCCCCTAGAGTTCGACGAGGATAGTAGGAGCAGAGATGCAGGACCCGGCGGCAAGGTAGGTTTATTTATTTTTTATTTATTGTTATATTGTGCATCCCGAGACCCCCCGCATGACTCTCCTCCCCGCACCCGCGCCCCATAAGCCATACAAGCGACACTCATCATTTCACCTTCTATGAGCTGCCATTGGCAAGCACAAGGGATCACTTTGCATTTGAAAAGTATAATCAATCATCACGTGTGCTCTATTCAATTATTGATCTCCAGTACATTCTATGTAAAAAAAATCCCTTTTAGTTACTTTTTTCTCCAGCATGGGCAAAGCCAATATAGTTGACTTTAATTTGATAAACTGTAATTGTGCATATGTGCATGCAAATAGCATTAGTGAATGTCTGTGTTTACATGAGTAAGCACATAAAAAAACAGACCTACTGTCTTTGCCAATATTTATTTCCAGACTAGTTAAGAAGTTAAAATGATGCAAAATACTTTTGAGCTTTATGGCATGTCCTAGACACTCACCAAGACTGTCTACATAGAATCAGGGTGGTATGTCTGGTGATAGGTCGTGATTAGGAGCAGGCGGAATATGCATAGGCGCGCTACGCAAAGCTCCGCAAAACGGTAAAAAATCTCCGCGAGCACGCATAGTTCCGGGAACACGCGGAATTGCTTGTTCCGCCCGTTTGCGATGCTTTTTTCCTGTTCGCGAACAGTGTTTGCGTGCTCGGGGGGACATATCTCGTGAACACACATTTTGAAAGCGTGAACAAGCAAAAAATTCTGCAAATTCTGCGAGCGGAACGGAATTTACCGTCCAGGCCTAGTCGTGATGCTGTTATCAAGATTACATTACAACTGTTGTTGCATTTCCTTAAACATGATAAAATTTGGAAGAATTTAAGTAGGAGTAATCTTGGCAGTCTCTCATTGCCCTCTCTGCTGGTTCTGGGTACCGGTGTTTTCTTTGCCTGTTTCTGGTGTGGCAGTCTGTGCTTAGGACTACCCATATCATATACCCTCTCTCTTCTTGGACCGGGGTCATGACTCTCCAGAGTTGTGGGGCGAGGGCTGAGATCACAATGCACTTTAACCTTAAAAGGTCAGTGTATTTTTATAGACTCAAGTGAGTCTCTACTCACATCACTCATTCTCTTAAAAAAATTCAGGGTCTTCTTGAGCAATGGAGAGACTTTGTTGAAGGCTCAGATCTATCTCCTTGAAAACTCAGGGTGGTATCAGAATTTCTTTGATTTATAGAGACAACAGGTATTTGAGGGTGGCGGGAATTACAAAACAATCTTCCGTTCTCTTCGCTGTGCTTCATTTGGATTTATCTTGGTATGTTCATTTTACGGGAAGCTCTTATCAGAAGGCTCTGCCCATGCGACTGTCAGGCGAATCATCTGTGCCCTACCTACACTTGATGATACCAACCAGACCTGCTTTTGGCACGGAGTGCCAAGCCAAGCAACGGGCTTTCAGGTCTCACTCTTCTCACTTACGTTTTATTTAGGAAAAAAATTAAGTGCTGCTTCACTGGCACGCAGTAATAAAATAATTTCCAAAGATGAGTAATATAATTTTCGTGAAACAACTTAATCAAAAAGCAAAAGCATGGTTGCTACACAATTTTCTTTAGCGGGCTATTGAAAAGGTCAATTTAGTTTGAAAACCTTTCTTGACGACTACTGTGCCTCATGGGGAGCAGTCTTTCGTTTTGGAAAATGTATCTTATCCATGAATGAGAACCCTCTCAAATAAATAGGACCTTCATCTATTAATGGCAACGAGTTTCTGTAATTAACACAGAATAGCAGAGCCCGTGGCACCTGATTTCCAGCTACCTTACCAGCAGATATCTCATTTCTAGGCAATAATATCTCCTTCGGGGATAGCATGTTTCGCCGTTTCAGTGGTGGGCTCTTTCATGGTCGCAGTGCTGCGCCTTCGTGACCCCGAGAATGTGTGTGGGATTTCCGGTGAAGGTTGCTGACAGCGGGGGCTGTATGGTAATCACCGGCTCTATCCGTTTCCTCCCCTCGCCTCCTTTTCGCAGAGCGCCGTGGTGTGAGAAAAGAGCGCCCAATGCCGGTGTGACCCACATGCTCATTTTACAAGCGTACTTTATGTTCCAAGCAGACACTCGGCCTAACCTCTGTGCTACACTTTGAGGCACTGCTTTCCTACTCACGTTATTTTGGGGCATACTAGAAGCGCATTTTTCTGAGAAAAATTATACATTTTATAAAAAAAAAAAATCAAAGAAAAATTACCAAAGGTTAAATTATCATTATAGTTAGGTGAAATGTTTTGTTTTAAACTTTAAAAACCATTGAAATTTACCAGTTACAGTTAGTTATCTCAAGTAACTATAACTTGCGCCCTAAGGTAACTATAACTCGCGCCCCATCATGCACAGTGATATCAATGACCTTAAAGAAGATGTTGTGAGGGATGTAATATGTAGGGTAATTAGCAGTGCATGGGGAGGGCGCGAGTTATAGTTACCTTAGGGCACGATTCGAACTGTAATCACCCAGTGGCGACAGAGAGAGAGTGATATAAGCTAACTTTGTGTCCTATTCTGTTCATACTTACTACTCGGATCCGGTCTTTGAAAGGTTACTTGGGCACGTGTTGACATATTTCCTAATTTAGTACTACAGACATCATCAAGTGGCTTTGTGGTAAGTTCAGCACTGTTGTGAATCCAGCAGAAAACAAAAGACGGTCATAAGGAGAGGACCACACTAGAAGCGTATCTTGCATTAGTCGTTGGACTTCCACTATGAGCCTGGGCTTCCACCTTCCTAAAGCCTGGAGTTGGCTGGTGGAATTGGAAAGCTCTTAGGTGGATGTGAGTATAATATCAGAATGGGGGGTCAGAAACCAGTCCTAATGGGAGAATAGGCACAATAGTGATGGGACGCTCCAAATGAAGCAGCTGTTGTGCTCTACGAATGGCTATCATTCATTCAATGGTAATGGAAGGCTCAAGGCAGGTGCCGTTTCTCTCATCCGCATGCTAAAATGGGCCATGAAAAATCCACAACCAGGATCTTATGATTTGTATACCCCCATCGAAGGGTAGCTGGATAGTCAAACACATTTCTCCTGGCAGGATGCTGTGAAGACCACGAACGAGCCAATGCTGAAGACCCATCTTGGATTTGTAACCTTGCTCAAATAAAACATTTCGTAGGGCTGGAAAAGTAACAGATGACACCAGGACCGCACAGATCTCATGTACACAGAGCAGTTCTCTTCCAAAGTGTGTTGTCTACATTGATTAGCTCATCTCTAGGTGGCAGAATGCAGTCTCTGGTTCAAATGTTCATGTGGCCCGAAAGTGGACTCCCGGGCCTCCAGGTTGAAAAACCATTAAAGCTTGGTGTGAGGGGCATTGTGGTTACATATAATTCTTAGCTTGTAGCTGCAATTCAATTTCAGCATAGTAGCACTTTCACACTTTTTGCAATTAAATGTGCTTTGCATTTTAATGCCCTCTCTGTTTGCAGTAACATCTGTTCACAGAGCGCTCTGGGGATATACAAGTGATAATAATGCATCAATCAGTGGCATGCAGTCTCTGTAGCCACATATTTTCCATATTTCAGTGGAGCCATTGTCCCCTTCTGCTGCTAGACCGTATGCTTGCTTTGCTGTGCTCTACAAAGGCTAAACCCGCCTGTATTACAAGGAATACAGGAATTTACCTGAAGTTAGGATCACACGATTTCCAACTTCTGGTGTTGTAGTATATGGACAGGTCTATGGACAGGGAAACCTGTATAAGCTTCTCGTGAGATTCCACGAATGAACTGTACAGTTTCCAAACATTTAGACGCCTCTTTCTCCTGTGCCTTCCATATACAGGAAATGGCGACATTAGGTACAAACACCTGATCTGTATATACAGCGTTTTCAGTGAATATTATTTGCATGGCTGAAATGTAATCCTATGGGGAGTCTAGAATGGAAAGAACCAGCAGGCAACTCACATCCTGTGCTAAATGCGGTGTAGGACCAGAACAGGGTCACCAGACCTAATAGTAGCAATAGATTTTGTAAAGTTCTAAATACTAGTTTTGTATAATAACAAACAGTTTCTCTGTGAATGTCAACCCTATGCCAGAGAGCCCTAAGGTACCACTCATGTTTGAAGATATGGGCATGTGATGGGTTGTTTCTGTCAGCCTAGTCAATGGTTTGAGTGAATACATGGCAGCATCAATAGGAGGCTTATAGGAGGTGATAAAAAACAATGTCACATAGCAAGTTTGGGGAAAAATCCCCCACAGCAATAGTGATTGTCAGACCTGGCATCTCTTGGTGTGGTTTCCCCTGACTGTTTGCATTCTGACCCCTGTTTTTGACTGTGTGCTAAACTTAATTTTTGCTGGCTTTAGGACTCTGTGCACTTTTTCACTGCTGACCAGTGCTAAAGTGCCTCTGCTCTGGTCTAAAATATAATAAGATTTGATTTCTCCATGATTGGCATAGTTGATTTACTGATAAGTCCCTAGTGCAGTGCACTACATGTGTCCAGGGCCTGTAAATCAAATGCTACTAGTGGGCCTGCAGCACTGATTGTGCCACCCACAGGAGTAGCCTTTCAAAGCATGTCTCAGGCCTGCCTCTACAGAGCCTGTATGTGCAGTTTTGAAATGTTATTTCAACCTGACAAGATAACCTTCTTGCCAGACCTAAAACTTCCTTTTCTTACACATAGGTCACCCCTAAAGTTGGCCCTGGACAGCCCATTGACAGGGTGCAGTGCACATAAAAGGTAAGATGTGCTTTTAAGTTTTATATGTCTTGGTAGTGAAAAACTGTTAAATTCGCTTTTCATCACTGCATGGCCTATCTCCCCCATATGTTAGTATTGGATCTGCCTAGTAACATTTTACAAGTGTAACTTCCAATTGGGAAAAGATAGGAAGAGTAAGTTTGTGGTCTCTGGACTTGAAAGTTGGCATTTTCTTAGTTTAACCATCTGGTGCCTTCTACCTGTCTCTGGAATACCTGTCTGGGGTGGGTGACAGCTGGGCTTTGTGCATTCCCTCCAGACACTCACTAACAAAGGGAACTGAGGTGTGCCACTCACATCTCCATGTCCCATTCCCAGGCTGATGGGTCTTCCTGAGCTAGAGGAAGAGGGAGGAGCCGACACTTGCAACTGAATAGGGCTGTGACTGGCCCAACACAAAGGGATGCATACCCCCCCTGTAGTAAGGCTGGAGCCAGGACAGGGTCTTGTGCACTACACTGACTTTTCTTTGAAGTCTCCCTATTTCAAAGGCTAAAATGGGTATAACTACGGGACCTCTGACACCATATACTAGGAATGCTTCTTAAACAGAGTACATTCTACCAGGAAGAAGAGCTGCTGTGCTGTCAGGAGGGACTGACACTTTGCTGCTTGCTTTGCTGGGTTGGTCTGCTGCTTCTTGCCTAGGAGTTGAGAGGACTGGGCTGGACTCTCTACAACCTGCATCTCTAAATGTTCTCCAAGGTCTTGTTGGGCCTGCCTCCTGTTTCTGAAGTCTCAGGGATATCAAAGACTTCAACTGCATCTAGATACCAGCTCCTGCTCTCCTTTGCTGAGTGTCCTACTCTTCCAAGTGGTGCCAAATCCAGTCCTGGGCCCTTGAAAGGGAGTGTATGGTGCTGCAACTTAAGAGATTAACGCATCGACAGTGATGTTTCGATCGCAGCAGGCGCATTTCCCTGCGATAGACGCATCCCTGGAGCCTGCACTGAAGCCGTGGACACCGCTAGCAGACTGCATGACACAACAAACACAACTTGCAATGCAGCCATGACTTTGCAGATGCAGCACCGCAGCATCACTGCTGCTGCACAAGTCTCGGACACTGCATCGCGGACATTTGCGATGCATTCACGGTCCTGCACAGCTTTGTGCCAATGCATTGCTTGTGTGCTGCACGCATTGTCTATGGACCAGCGGTTCGACATCGCCGCATCTGTCTGACACACATCGCTGCTTGACATACACTTATCTACAAGGTTGCCAGACTTTAGAAACAAAGCATCGCCTTCAACAGCGACACATCCCCTTCTTTGCTCAACACATAGTCCTCGAGCTTTCACACAACTACGGTTCTTTCAGCGGGTCTGTGCGACTCTGAATCCAAACCATGCTCATTTTGTGGTTGGACTGAACTTTTGGATTTGCCCCAGTCAAACGCGACAAGATAGTGATTTCTAAGTTCTGAATTTATGTTTAATCTTGCAAAATTAATTGTGCTTCCTGCTTGGACAGGGTGCATAACTCTGCCAATGAGAAACCTCAATTTCTAACAGCCTCCCAATATGTACCTCATCAGCTACATGCCCTAAAAGTGATATTTATTACTACTTACCCCTTAGCATTACTTTAACAACAATGTAATGCAGCACATGGCGCTCTGGTCCATCCCTTGTCCACCACCATTGGTAACAACAACGCACACCAGTTGGGTGTATTGATGGTGGACAATACCTGGGAATCATACTCCTAAAACGATACCACTCTATGTAGGAAAAACCTCGATGTGAATTATCTCTAGCCCCTTGAATAGTAGGTGCCAACTAAAAGGTGCTACTTTTTATCAACTAGGCAAAAAGATGAGTCATTCTGAAAGAGCAGAGAGTATATATTGTTCGGCAAGCACTCTGCCCACTTCTGTGCTGGGACATAGCCACTGCTCCCACAGGGCTAGAGATGGCATTGAAGTTGTATCCAAAGTAAGAATTTTTCCAGTTATGTAAAGTTTTGTGCGGATTTTGTTCGGTTAAAGCCATCAACATCGAGGTCGCATTTCTAAAAGCAGTACTTGTATGATGATAACTATTTGATCATTATATCAGAACTTCTGAAGCTATTTTGTGCAAACGCACCCTTGATTAGGAAGAAAAGGTATAAAACTACTCACATCAGCACTTTTAAGATGGGGTAACCTATCTGGGTACTTCAACATTTCTGTTCAATTATTTTGTGTGAAATTAAAATAAATTTGCAATCTTTAAATGTAAAAGGTCTGCACCTATAACTGAGCGCATCAATGTCCAACTATGAAAGCCACACATCTGTAGATTTCCACTTCAACATTTGGTTATGAAACAGTCAGATTAATGTAGTTTGTCTGAGATGCAGGTTCTGTGTGGAGCCTGTAACTCAGCCGTGTTGGCACAGCCACGTAGCAAACCTAGTTGGGAAAGGATGGAGTCAGAAGGTGTTTTAATTTTTAATTGCCCAATCAGTATCCTTCATTTACAATGTGGAATCCAAATCATCCCCCCCAGAATGATGCGGCATCAGTAGTTAGTACTTACTGTATGCTGATGGCCACAACTACCAACGGATTACATTTTTTGTTTCATTGACAAGTTGAGCCTAAAAAGTATCACTAATACAATTCACCCTTAAGAAATGCAAACTGGGAAAGGACATCATTGAACACACAAACTACGTTTGTGAGTCACTGGTAGCTCCAAGGAGTGCCAAGGAGCGTTCCAGGGTGTGGCGTTTTCCAGGAAGCTGTAAAATAGCAGCATGAGATGAAGTATAAGGAAAGGCACAAATTCAATGTAGGAGGACGGCTCACCTGGGATAAAGTCAAGTCTATCCATAAGCCATTAACAGCTTATGTTGGGAAGCGAACGTCCCCTCTGTGGTAAATAGGCTTGTATTCCCGCCCAGCTGGTCTTTACCTGTCAGGATAGGGGCCCACAGAGCCAGCCTGCTGTGCTGCTCCCCCTCCATTCACAAGCAAAGCTGCAGCTGTGGTCCCATCCCAGTAGAGACACTGATGCGACTGCTAGCCCGATGAGTGCCCTACCAAGCTAGAGTAGAGACACCGATGCGACTGCTAGCCAGATGAGTGCCCTACCAAGCCAGACGTGAACGTGTTTTGTAGCAGGAAAAATTACTGTTGCCCAAGTGATCCCTTTAATTGAAGTTCCCTTAAATTGAAGAAAACTGTGAGCTACCCTGAGGGAGTAGAGACCTAGTGGTAGATCTGTGCCTATGACTGCATTAGCCTAGATCTATAGACACAATGCCTACTCCTAGAACAGACAGAGCATTGTAGTAGGTGGGTCATTTAACTAGGCTTTAGGGTTAAAATTGTGACCTCGCAACCACAACCAACTGAATTGTCTCATACTATGGTTTACTGTCATAATAAAGGGCATTCATACTGATAAGATAAACACTGGGCTATATAACACATTTATTGCATCTGTTTAGCTGTTGATTTCTGAGCTATCCCCGCTCTCCCATTAATTCCCTGAGATGCCTTGGACTGCTCGTCCTCATTGCACCGAGGTTCATAAGAGGCACTCAGTTAAGTTTGCAGAACCACAGAAGGACGGATCCCAGTGGCTAACTACCTCAACCACCACAGTTGAACAGTTGGGGCCCAGCAGCCCCTGTATGCACTGTGGACTCCCAACCAGGGCGTGGCATACATGAATAATCTCACTTGACTCAAAGGTAATAACATACCTGCTCACATGAGGAGATTGTTCTTCAAGCTGGCAAGAATATTCAGTAACTTAAAACACTTTTACAGCATCCCTGAAACAAATTTGATCCTGATAAACTATCCAATTAAGAGCTCTGTTTGCCTCTGAGGCTAGGGGCTTTGCAAAAATATCAGTATCCGCTCAGTGCTTCCTCATGTGACCATTTAATGAATAGGTGCTGGGGCAGCAGATATATGTGAAGGGTATGCAAATGTAAGAAAAGGATAAGTTGCAAAACTGGGACTCAAGCTTCCTGCCCAGTGCTGCAGACTTCGAGAAGATGCTTAACCTACAGATGCTGTCTGAAATGAATCCTGGCTGATGACGGCTGATAGCCAGAAACCGGTCCTAGGATGCTTGATTCCGGTCCAGGGAAGACATGGCTTGGCAGTTCGGCTGGACTGTTCCCATGAGGCACAGGGTCAAGACTTATTTGCATATGGCCATGTCTGAACTCGGGTGGCTTGGTGAGCAAAATAACGATGGATTAAACCCAGAGCTGACACTGGGGGTGAATGTTTTGTCATTGTGCAACATTCCGTCTATCATCTTGTGTGTTTTGCTCTTCAGTAAAGCCATCTGTGAAAAGTGCTGGTTCCAAGTGTCTTTGTGCCGATGGTCAAAGCTAAAAACTTAAATGACTGTGAAGAGGCACAGTGCTGCAGTACCGGTTGACGCACGAGGGGAAGTTGCGGCACAGTACGGTCAGCGGTACGGAAGCAGGCAAGAGTCTGGCAAGGATTGTGAAGACGGGAAGTAATGCAATATTTAGACATCTGATGTAGCATTGTTTTTCACAACCTCTGCAGATGGGTACGTTCTACAGGCCTCCTTATCCTGTTGTACAAAAATGTCCATCAAGTTCCAAATATTCATTACTGTATTACACTTGCCCATCCTTTAGAATGGTCTATGTGGGGAAGCAGTGAAGACTTTATTCATCTGATTTGTATATTTCTCTTTTTAAAATCTAGTCCAGTTTCATTCTTAAAAAAAGCTTTTAACATTAGAGGCATTCTTTATTCTAGGACAGCCGTACTTAAGGGTCTTGGCCCAACTGATCCTCAGTTCCACTGTAAATTGAAGATATTTTTGATGCTTTATGAAAAAATAATAAGGTCTTAGGAAAAAACACAGCACCCTGTGAAGACATTTTTTACTTAAAATTCACAAATCATTATCGGTTTAATCTCCTGCATTATTCGGTCAATGGGATTGAGGTCTTCATTATAAATGAAATTTTACTAGTTGGATCATAATTGCATTGTAGCATTTCAGAGTAATTGACGGCGTGTGCCCACAGGAATCAAAATTGACAAGTCATAATGCACTATTAATGACTTTGAATACTGATAGCCATAATGTTTTTTAGGTAACATTTGAAAAGTTTTATTGGAATGTTGTTACTTTTTTTTTAATGTAAACAAAATATTGATTAATTGATGATCTCTTGATGGAGTAGGGTTGTTTCACTACCACGCAGGGCAGTGTAATTCTTCTACGCTCTGACTCTTCTTCGGCTGTGGTCCAGGACAGCCGACTGCAGGCCAGGTCTTGCAAGAGCACACAGTGAACCTATTAACACTCCAGCATTGTTACTTGCTCAAAATTATTGTAACTTCAATAAGCAAAGTGTTTTACCCGGTGCAGGCTCAGCAAATGTGCACTATATAGCAGTTGGTAGGAAGCTATGTTGGACCTTTTCAACCTCCGCGCAGCAGTATCACAGCTTGCCTGGTTAGCAAGACTATCATTCACAATGGCATATCCCTGTACAACCAGCCTCTTAATACTGCAACAATGAAACGCTTGAGAGACACACATCCACAGGGTATCTCAGGTTCACAAATGACTTGTTTGCATTCTTATGTAGCTATCGTACACATGAATCCATCCCTGCCCCTCTTTATGAGGCACCAGCATGATCCGAGTATGCTTTGTGCCTGTAGCCTCAACGAGAAGCAGTCAATTTCTGAGTCAGTGAGGTGCAATGCAGTAAACTCCGTCATGCGCTCCCTGACAGAAAGGAGTGCTTGGGATCTATCCTTCCCTGATCAAATTCAATGACTCCAGGGATCCTTTTCATCCCTGTTCACAACTCGCATGACTCCAGGGTGTAGTGTGGCATGTGACACATAAGTGGCCACGTTCAAACATGGCTACATCTGGACTCCGGCCGCAGCGCCAAGGGGATCAATAAAGAAGCAGGCGAGGTTGTGTCGGACATCTCACGGTTACTCCTCACAACCTGTGTGATGGTCTTTGCATTGGAGGCTTCCCCACCTTCGTGGAGAAGCCTCACTATACTAACAACGATGGCTGACACATCCCACATGCCTCCCTCAACTGCCTGCACTCCCTGCGAGTCAGATGCAGCGGGATCACTTGTGAGGCCTGAGCGCGCATGCGCGACTACTGGCGGCAAATGTCTGCTGCAATGAACCAAGATGAGGCAAGTGCTGCTATGCAAGCACAAGTTGCTGGCCTACAACCTCAGGTGTCCCTCAGTGGGATCGGCCACAACATCACATGGGAGGGCGGGGTGAAAGAGAGCAAACCCCCTGCCATCTGTCAGTGAACTTGGCGAGTATTGGATGTACATGGAATCAAATTGCTTCCCAATTGACACCTTGGTTAAACCACCAAGAAAAACTACCTTACACAGAGATCTGCGATTAAAGATGCTAATATATACATTTGCACAGCCAGGATTCCAGGCCTGCACGGTTCCATATAAGTTAAATTTATTTCATTTTTTTCTTTTCTTGTTCGACTGCTTTATTCAAGTGATGCCCTGTAACCTACATATTGATGCAGAACGGCACAGTTTTGATTTAAAATGAAAAAGATAACATGGATGACCTACCCCCATTGAAATACTCCCAAAATAGCTTAAAGATCTCTGAAAAAAAAAAGTTTTGTATTTATAGGTCGGTGTGGACTTCTGAATATTTTCAAGTCAGCTATAGGACAACAATCGTATCTCAAAGTGTAATGTTCTTGTATATGAACCCGAAGGAACCAATTCTGGTTGGTGGCATACAAATGAGAATAACGTAACATCCTAAGGTAGGAACATTCATAATGCCTGGAGGTAAAGTGCTCTTCTATCCATACCGACCCATTGAATTTTGGAATCACCGGAAGAGATCTGTGCTGATTTCAGAGTTTGTCTAGTAACTGAGTGGAGCCTTTTTGAGATGAGGAATGGCCTTATCTGATAGGTGGTCCTGAGCTCAATGATCAAAGATTTAAACTGCACTATCACCTGCAGCCAATTGGAGCTAGCCAGGGTTGGAGTGACATGTGCCGGGCTCCGAGGTTTCATAAATAATCCCACAGCTGCACTCTGAGTGCCCTGTATCATGTTTGCTGCATTGTCTGGTAGGCCCACATACATAGTGCTCCCTTAGTCAAGCCAAGATCACTCAAAAGCATGGACCGCAGTTGCCTGTTGGGGGAAAACATGATGGAGAATATGTCTGAGCATTCACATTTGAAAACAAGCACTGGCAAAATTAATAGGACTGGCATGCATTTTCATAATCTAGACCTACGGATTTTCCAAACCTTCTGTGCACAATGAATTTGTATTTCAGTAGCAGCCAGGTGGCAGAAACAGGGGAGCTGGTGGACATGCTAAATCTTATGAAAGGCCACGTGCCTGAATGTGGTTTCTAAAGAGCCAAAGGGATGTTCCCCTCAATAAAACTGTATCAATTAAATTTGCAGTAAAGTGAACCAATGTAGGTTGCAGTGAAAGAAAGAAGACAAAATGATTAATTTTTGTATATAAATGCATGTACACGAGAAGTAATCGAATGTGATAAAATATGTGATGATTGAGTGTACTTTACAGATGCATTAGAACCACTTCCTAGGCAGTGGAATTATACGCCAAACCGCCAATGGCACGAATTGAAAGATGTATTCACCTCCTGGCTGATCAAAGTTCCTGGCTGATCAAAGTTAGATCAGTGCTGTTTCAAAACAATGGTTAAAAGAAGCTGACCAATTGTAAAGAAGAGGTCAGCAGGCAGGCACACTGTCAAGCCAGAACCAAAAACTAATGCAAGAGGCCAAGTAATTGAAAAGAAAAAGACCAGATAGCCCAGACTAGTCAAATTCTATGTTGGTCTCTTTCCAGTGCATCAGCAAAGTACTGATGAACTGGGCATGGCCACCTCCGGGGTTCATGGGGCAACCGAGCCATCTCCCGGGATACTCCGATAGGTTGGGAGCTGTGGCATACTCTACTACTAAATCCTTCCAAGTTCCATCATGGTCTCCTGAGATGATAATACGGACTACATTACACACCCTATGAAAGTGAATTAAAAATATTTAGCAGGCCTACAGCAGAAAGAAAAAAAGCCAGGACAGAGGGATACAAACAATATTAAGTGCCAGGATTTTACCCAGTGTGATCAAGGAAAACTGGGTAAAACTTCAACTTGAAGTTCCCAAGCCAGCAAAGAACCCAGTACAGAAAATAGTCCACATGTTGCAGTTTAATGAGCATATGCTGTATAGATAGGCTGGCCTCAGGGAACCCAATGTGGCAAGGAAGATAGTGTTAAATGTATATCACTTTCAAAGGGTGTTCTAACTTCCTATCAATAAACAAGAACACATATGCCAAGAACACCTGCTCAGGGATTCTCAGTTATAGGCTTGTTAGAGTAGCTGAAATTCATAGGAAACTCTGTCTAGGAAGCAGCCACGCGTCTCAAATGCAAACACTGATTCACAAAGTGACGGCTGCCATATTGGGGAAGCCTTCACGGCAAACACAACTTCGAAAATGCACCGTTTACAGACAATTCTGAAGTGAGAAGTTCCAGATAGTGTAGAGACCCAAGAAGCTGTATTGTGTACATCAATAAAGCTACCTACCTTTGGCAATAGTGCTGGAGACCCGCAACTGGTGACAATACTAGGGCACCATGAGCCGGGGTTCCCACAAGAGCCCACAAACATCACTGGTGATTCATTCGACAGTGAACTGAGGTTGCAAAACGTCACTTGCCTGGGGAGGGAAACATCCTTGCAATGTCCCGCCTCCTTGTGCTCCTAGTGCACGGTTATTGAGAGCAGTATAGGTCAATGTGCTCATTTGTGATGATCAGTCACTAATCTACATAGGGCTGCCACCCTCTTCAAAGGCATCCAAAAGCCATTCGAGAACGTTTTGTAGCACGTGAGCATTTTTATAGAAAAATTACATAGGGGTATAACGCACACTCGATTGCGTCAGGCACAGAGAAACCCAAAATAAGTACATACACATTATGACTTCTGACACCACAAAAAATCAGAAGTTTACTATGCAGCCCCCATATCCAAACTTACTCTCTGCCCATCAAATGGGCATAGCACACGAGCACTACCATCCCTGACCCTACAAGTAAATCTACTACATTCATTTAATACTGAACTACAGAAAATATGGACATATTTGCTCTCTCAAACTGAAGGACGCTAATTCAAAATGCGAACTGCTGACCAAGGAGCTAGTGGATTTAAATTAAAAACATGAAGGGTATAACACTGGTGAAAATAAGTTGAAAAAAGCAGTAAAATGTAAAAAAAAAAAAAAAAACACAGCATAGTGCACGTCTCAAATGATAGAAATCACAAATAAGACCCTTTAAAATTAGTAAAGACATTCTAGAGCCAGCCACGGTAGACATTTGCAACGTCAGCAACAAACACAACAAAGTCCTCCTTAAAAACAGAAATTAAAATACTATCAACCAACAATATCCATGTGTCCTTCAAATCCCATCAACAGCTCCCAATGGCAGCAAACTTTATAGCGGAGTGACAAGAATATATATACACTGGCACTGCAAACATTTTCTGGTATAGCCAGCTGTATTAATACCAGTTATAAAGTTCTCAGGGAGCACTCATCAAGAAGAACTAGGGGGGGCGTGGCCAGCCACTGAACATGGCGGACGTCTTTTAAGGGAGCTCCGGACCCGGGCTCAAAACATCCTGAACGTACCCAGTTGCCGGGCTATGAGGGTGCCCAAGAAAACAGGCATTGGTGGCGGAGGAGCATATGGGCGCAGCGCTGGTCGAAGGAAGCGCTCCCGGCCGGGAGCAATTTCGGCCGTCTGGCAGAGTCATCCTACCGTGTGAGCCTCTGAGAACAGAGAGGCTGCCCTGATCAGCGGAGAGCGACGACGGAGCGCACCCGATACTACCGACGGCGTGACTAGCTCGAGGTGAACACTGGTGAGAGCAGCGATCACTGCGGAGCAGAGCACACTATTGTGGGGGAGATACTGAGGCAGCTGATCACGGGCGGTGAATCTATGCGAGCCCGAGGCTGTGCGGCCTACTGCGGAGCTACATGGCGAAAGGACCTGGAAACGCCAACTGCGAGCCTTGCCTGCTGCTGGCGAGACACACAGCAAGGGTGTAGAGACTCCTATTGTGCGTAGAGGGAAGACCTAGGCCCACAGGTGAGGATCTACCTAGGACGGTGCTCTAACTGCTATACCACCGACCCATCGGCTATTGCCCGGGCAAATACGGCAGAACACCTGGAGGGAACTCCTTTTTCTCCCCTCGCAGTGTGGACACTTGAAGGTCTCCGCCACCCCACCCCTCCTCGCATGCATAACAAGCAGAGCGGTAGCACGCTGCGGAACCCTGTATGGCGGGTGAGATCCATATGACCTGTGTGGCCCCACTACTATCGGCTAGGAAAACATCACTTACTCGGCCCCTAGCTGTGACTCTGGATGAGACGGACGTCGGCGCTGCCCATACCTAAGCGTTTAGAACTCGATTGGCGCCCGCGGGAAAACTGAGTGCGTGCCGCTCTTCTTAAAATAGTGACTCTGTCCGATTGCGGCTGGGGCTGCATCATACCGAGAGCCATGGGGCGCAATACGGTGAAAAAGCAGGGTCAGGTTGGCTCAGACCCATCACGCGACACGCAAGACAGTGTGGTTAGTACGCCGAGGTCCGATTGAGTCCCTCCCACGGTGGTGCCTGCGCAAATGGATAAGCTGGACATTATTTTACAGGAAGTAAGAGACTCCAGGAAAGCCATTGAATCACAGATAGGATCTCTGACCACGGGACTGAACCTGCTGAGGGCGGACCATACAAAAGTAGCAGACACGGTGAAAGAACACACATCGACCCTAGCGGAGGTGCTCCCACAACAGAAACAGACGGCAACCGAAGTGAAACTCCTGCAGACGCAAGTAGCTGCCTTGATGGACCGGGTGGAGGATGCGGAAGGGAGAGCGCGGCGCAATAACATCCGGGTGATCGGCTTGCCGGAGAAAAGTGAGGGGATCGATGCAGCTGCCTACATGGAACAGTGGTTCAGAGACTATGTAATGCTGGAGGGTCTCTCTTCGCAATATTGCATAGAACGGGCACACCGAATACCTACTGGGCGGCCGAAGTCAGGTGCCCCACCGAGGCCCCTTATTGTGAAACTCCTAAATTTTAGAGACCGGGATACATTATTGCAGAAAGCCAGGGAGGTGGCGCCGATTACCTTTGAGAACACGAGGGTCTCCCTCTACACGGTGACGGTGACACGACAGCGATCCTCCTTTATGGCAGTGAAACGTCGGCTGCAGGATCTGAATGTCCAATATGCCCTGTTGTTCCCAGCCCGTTTGAAGATCCTACACGAACAAAAATCCTACTTCTTTGAGAGTCCTGGCGACATGGAGGACTGGATTGAGGTGATGGAACTGACTAGCGCGGCTGATAATACCACACACAGGGACCTTACGCAAGGGCCTCGGCAGGCTGTTCCCCTGAGCCGTAGGAATGGCCGCCAACGAAAAAGCACCATGAATAAACGTGTCACGACGCAACGGCTGCAACAATCTAAACAACAAGCGATTATAGCCACAGCGACCTTCACAGGCGCCCCATGTATTGGTGCTGGAACGAAATCTTCTACTGAAGGAGAGACATCCCATGGTTCAGACTCTGAGGGCAGTGTTGCCCTGTTTCCCTCGGCCACACCGCAACTAATAGCGGATTTATTTGGTTGATGCACCCACGCAAGTATACCTTGTGCCTTTGTTTATGATGTGCAACTAGTATACACTGTTAATAATATATCGTTACTGTACGGGTGATACTTGCTGATAGCTACTGTTGAGCCCGGGTACCGTTGTAGCTATAGGGTGTTAAGTGAAGGTACTACACGAACGCATGCGAGGTGCAGGCGCCGCCCCCCTTATGGCGAAAGCCCTTGCTTTGCTTTTACTGATTTGCTTGTTGCAATCGTATGTTGTGGTCTGGTATGGTTCTGTGTCCAGACCGTGTATTGGGATTGTTGGGGGAGGGTTGGCCACCTTTATGATGCAGCTGGTATTACATTTGTTCTTCTACGCACCCTGTTGATGCCCCATAAGAAAATCAGAACATCACAATGCATGGGTTGGGTAGTTACAACATGATTACCTGGAATATACGGGATATGGGCACTTCCCACAAGAGACATAGGATACACGCATACTTGCTGTGCCGCAAGGTTCAGATAGCTTGTCTGCAGGAATCACACATGATCAACAGTGAAATAGTGAAACTTAGGAAGAAATGGAGGGGGCAGGTTTTTTCCACCTCTTACTCGGGTTATGCTCGGGGGTCACGATATGGATTCACCATGGGGTGCCCTTTATTGCACATGACCAGAAAATAGATAAGGAAGGTAGATATGTTTTTGTAAGGGGGTCACTGGACGGACACCTGGTGGTGCTGGGTTCTGTGTACGCCCCTAACTACGATCAGGACAAATATTGGGACTTACTCAGCGGAGCACTGACTGGTTGGGATACGTGTCCATGGATACTGGGAGGGGACTAATGTGGTGTTAGATGTCTCGTTAGATAGATCACACCCACCACTACGCGGCGTGGGGGTCTTCAAACAAACAGAGGCTCTGGAACACTGGGTGACGGGGTGTAGACTCTGTGACGTGTGGAGGATGAGTCACCGGAACCACCGGGAATACTTGTTTTACTCGGCGGTTCATGCCTTACATACCAGAATAGATAGGATCCTCTGCTCCACTGACATAGCAGTACAGGTCCTTCACACTACATACTTACCCAAGACATTCTCCGACCACAATCCACAGGAGATAACTATTACATGGGGTAGGATACCCACGCCGGTTCCCACATGGCGGCTCAGGCCACATCTCTTGGAAGACCCGGTGTTCCGTGCTGACATACTACGCACGATAGACTGATATTTTGCAGAAAATAGCAACACAGCGACAAACAGGCTGATTGAGTGGGATGCGTTTAAGGCAGTCTTGAGAGGTAGAGCAATTAGTGTAACGGTCGGTGCACGACAGGAGATACACAGCTCTCTGGTAGACACTGAATCGCAAATGGGGAGGTTAGAACAGCTGGCGGCGACGGACGACACATACTCAGAAGCACTCCAGGACATAAGTATTAAACACGCTGAACTGTTGGAATCCCTTAGAAACAGACTATCAGGAATACACTCGAAGAACGCATGTAGAGGCAGATAAGGCGGGTACTTTGCTAGCTAGATTGTTACGAGATGCCCCTCCCACAATCATGATTAATGAAATCGGGCAGGAATATGGTACGAGAGTCTGCACGCATTAATGAGGCCTTTAAGGAATACTATGCCTCTTTATACAGTGCACCGGAGGGGGTACCCATAGAACAAATAGATGCTTTCTTATCCACATTGCCATTCCCAACTATACCGCCCCCGGCGCAGAAGGACCTGGCAGGGACCATTACCCTACAAGAAATCAGGACTGCTATGAAGGATCTTCCTCGTAATAAAACCCCTGGTATGGATGGTCTCCCCATTGAATTTTACACCACATATGCGGATACGCTAGTGCCCAGACTAGCAGACTTGTATAAAGCAGCATGGGACACGGGCGAATTGCCCCTTACTTCCGCTCAGGCACTGGTCGTCTCGCTGCTTAAGCCAAGCAGGGACCATACGGACATGGCTAATTACCGCCCGCTATCACTACTCCCCACCGAGTATAAAATACTGAGTAAAGTGCTCGCCAATAGATTACTACCATTCCTCTCAAGCTTGATACATGTGGACCAGACGGGGTTCCTGCCAGCACGTAGCACGTCCCTAAATATTAGGAAACTGCATCATTTGATGTCAGAAACACCAAAGATATTCCCCCACGCAGGCTGTCTCTCTCTGGACCTCAAGCAAGCATTCGACTCGCTACACTGGGAATATATGCTCAGGGCGTTACCATGTTTTGGGATACCTGAGGAGTTTATGAAATGGCTACGGTTGCTGTACACAGCTCCGACGGCGAGGGCAAGGACGGACAGGCACATCTCGAGCGAATTTTTGATACACAGGGGGACGAGACAGGGTTGCCCGTTGTCGCCCCTGATTTTGATATTGGCTCTGGAACCCCTTGCGATAGAAATGAGGCAGACCCTCCCGCATATGGGAATAACACTCAGACACACCACACACCTTTTCTCGGCATATGCAGAAAACATAATTGTCTATCTTCGGGACCTCCGTCAACCCTTAGCCCCACTTTATGATCTGTTCAGACGCTTTGAAACCATGTCTGGTCTAGCGGTTAACATTGCCAAATCACATGCATTCTTTTTTGTAACTAACGAGGATGCCACGGAAGTGGAGTTTGGGGATACTACTCTGCAGGTCGCTCCAACTACATTTAAGTACTTAGGTATCCAAATCTATAGGACCCCAGATGACATGCTGGAGGGTAACCTTGATAGGGCGGTGCGCTCCCTGCGATCAAGCATTGTTTTTTGGACATCGCTGCCCTTATCCATTATGGGAAGAGTTGCAATAACAAAGATGATCGTGCTGCCACGCCTGCTCTACTATTTTACGAGTTTGCCTATTATGGTGCCCCTATCCACTTTCAGAACACTGAACACGATGCTTGTGGAGCTCATATGGGGTACGGGACGGAGACGCATTAGCCTGAAAAAAATGCAAGTGGGAACCAACGGGGTAGGGCTAGGAGTACCGGACTTCTGGGCGTATTATTACGCCTGCCAGTTACAATTGACTCTAGAGAAGTTGGATAAGATGTTCCCGGGGACACAACGCTCTTGCTCTAGATGCCACATGGAGGGAGTGGGACTCCTACATATGTTGTGGACGTGTAATGAGCCGTCAGCCTATTGGGTCAGGGTAAGAGAAATTACAGGGTTGACGGCTCATCTCACGTTACGAGATACAGTGGAGGAATGTCTACTAGGATTACACAAGCACAGGTCGAAACACAAGGTACAATACCGCTTCATAGACCTGGCACTGCTCCTAGCAGTTAGGAATATCACGATGCGTTGGAAGTCTAGTAAACCTCCGGAGATATACACCTGGATTACGGAAATGTTGAAGTGGGGCACTCCAGAGGGCGCAGCACTACGTAGAGAAGAGGTGAGAGGACTAAGGAAGACACCGATAGCACTGGAATGGGGGGCTATGTTGGAAGAGCTTAAGTCCATGGAGATTGATATGCCAGGGTAGAAGGTAGCTGTGCCTCAAGGGATCATACCATCAACAGTCCATACCTTGGTACATAATGTCTATACTGTATATAACGTATGAAAAGTTGTGTTCTACCTTGACCTATTGGATAAGATGGAAATGGGGTGTACATGTATTACTGATGCTGCTGCGTATGGAGTGTGACCACAGTTTGGGGAGGAGGGAGGGGGGGAGGTATGAGGGGGGTTTTGAGAATATCCGCCATGTAAGGTCAATTATGTATTTTGTCCAAGGACAACGCTACAAAGCTCACGGACCGTTCAGATTGTTACACTAATGTGACCAAGACACGTGAATGTATATGGTACTAAAAATTCAATAAAAAATATGTTTAAAAAAACAAATCAATAAGAACTAAAAAAGAATGAATAAAACAATTATGTCGATAAGTCCACGTAGTAAAAATCTAATCATCAAATAATCTTGATCAAGTTGAAATCCACTCGATAGGTATCCAGGAGTAAAGCGACACTGGGGTTCAAAATTCAATCCAAATCATGATTCCAAAGTCTGTATTTATTGTAATCTTCCGAATCAAAAAGGTATTCTGTAATCTTCCAAACCAAAAAGGTATTCTCAGCAGCCAACACGTGTTTTGTCAAGCATTGTAAAAATGCACATTTGACTTCATCAGGGCTGCAACCCAAGAAGAAGTAAAGATATTTTGATCATATATACATAAATTGCGATTATATACAAAATACATTTTTATCCATTTATTTGAAATATCTACAAATAAGGATAACTATACAGTTATCCCATGAAAAAGTATACAGGTACCAAAGTTATGTGATAAAAGACAATTCACCTCAAAGTAGTGCGCCCCATAGTGTCCATTCAAAGAGCCCAAGTAAGGTAAAAAGTAAATGATCTGTTAAAATTACCTTAGATAAGTCCAGATACCATAATACTATGGTCACAGCATAAATAATAGATAAGTTCTGTAATAGAGGAATGCCGCACTTAGAACCTAATTCAATCCTTCAAATCACTCATATCCGAATCCAATCCATAATTATATACTCACACGAAAAGAATCCAAAAGATAAGGATAACGTAATCACCAAAGTATCCCAATACGCAATTCTGTAAGCTCATGCTTCAGTAAGGCCAGTCAACACCAGGACCAGTCATAGTCACAGCGCCAGGGTAACAACCCAGTGGGGATGTCCACGTGCTATCCAACTATCTCCCGCGTGACGCTCATAGCACAGAAGGGAAGTAGCTGCTCGTCCTTTCATTCTGATCTGCGTCTTAGAGGGGAAAAGTGTGCTTACTGAACTACATCACCAGTTTAGAAGGTGCAGAGAAGCAAGAGTTCACATCAACTGACATCACTGCAGAACTGATCAACATCATATTCCATTGGCTGCTGGCATAATAAGAGTCTTTTATTTCTTTGTAATGTTCTACAAAGCTCCCCATGCCGCATTGCTGCCATCTCAGAACGCTGAGGGTAAAAAGGATTACAGGAGAGTAAACAAGGTTTATTCGCAAGCAGCCAACCAGCACGCCGTGGTAACAGTACTGTCTCAGGCAGTAAATCGGTGCAGGGCAGCAATTCAGACCTTGAGAATCGATCAGAAGACCGATCGAGGAGTCTTAATGCAGGTAAGGATGTCATTCTTCGGCCTAGCACCAGGGCCACTGGAATTATGGGACAGAGGAGCACCAAATTATGTAGCAGGGTTGACTAAATTATGCAGCAACAAAACCCAAACTATGCGGCATAAAGCAGCACATTTTGGGATAGTATTTCCTTATTTTGTATTTTTTACACATGGTAATACTATCTGGGCAAAGGTTTTACTTCATTTGTACCCGTTTAACAACTGAATACAGAAATAAGCAACTGAAAGATGGCCAGGTAACCTTTGCGATGGGCCTTCCACTGCGCTCTAGCACATCACAACATTTGGTAACTTTTGTTCTGTTTGAGCTAGAAACAGTTTTTTGTTAAAATCTGTAGAGTATGCAGCAGGATGTGACAAATGAAGCCAACCCATAATTATGTGAAAATAGCCACAGAAACACATAGTTACAGTAGGCCTGCATATCACTCACAACTGGGTAGAAATTGATTACTGGTGTAAACAGTATAGGAAGGAGAAGCTATGGTTTGACGGCATTGATGAAGCTATCAAGTTATAGGCCGAGCAGAAGTGTTCAGAACCCTACAGGAGGTTATGAAATCAACCTCAAGTCTGAGGTGCAGTGGGTGAGTATTCCATAGGGTAAAACCTTGAAAATTGATGTATCTGCCTCCAAATCGTTCACGTTTTGGTGGGTAGAGTCCTGCAGAGTAATTGACTCGAATGTTTAGCTGGGAAATATGGATGGAAAAACTTCCTTACGCCAATCTTGGGGGCAAAACCATGCGGAGACTTGTGAACTAAGCACAAGGTTTTTAATTGTGCTCTCTATTTGATAGGGAGCTGGAGGAGTGATTTGAGGGGGGTGATGGGTTCATAACGCCTTAGACTAAAATGTGATGAGCAGTGAGAGTATGGGCTCTCCGCAACCTACTGGGAGCAGACATTTAGCGACTACGGGAACGGCTGTCTTGGTAGACCAGATGTGAGCACTACCACCAACACCAGGGTGATCCTATGGGAAGAAGAAAGGGAAAAATGTGCGTAGCTGTTGCAGATTTTGTGAGAATCTTATTGAACAATGCACACAGGTTTCCTTAATCCAAAAATGGTGGGGTCCCAATGAGTCAGACCAAGTACAAAAAAAATAGAGGGGTCCGCCAAACCAAACTCACTCAGTTTTCTTGCATCCAGTTCTGCAGGTCTGGGTCTCCTTGACACAGTTTGGAACCTGGTGGTCACCTCTATGAGCCTCACCCAAAGTGCTGTGCAACGGGGTGTTTTCATCATACTTGAGCTACTTATTACTGTGCCCTTCATGAAGGTGGGACGGGGGGCATACAGATGTTCAAGGAGTCATCGCAGAGGGTAGGATCGTATGGATTTCACAAGTGAGAACCGCGGTGGCTGTCAGAGTAGAACCTATTTTGATTTGGTGGGTGACAGTCAAGAAGGCTGTAACGCGTGCAAGAGCAGTCGTACCGTGCCAGAACACGAGGATGAGTGATCAAGCAGAAATATGGGGCTAGTGATGTCAAAAGAGGGTGCATCTTTGTATTTGCTTCTGGAAGCAGGAAGCCCCTTTCTTTTAATGTTCAGGAGTGTTGTTTGTAAGAGTTTGGATGCAGACACGGAATCGGGTGATAATCTCTTGAAGGATGACAGGATCTTGATAGTGCTGGGCAGCGGCAGCCGGCAGAGGTAAACGCAGTGGACGGTGTGGTGGGGGAGGGTTTGGTCGACTGATGACGGAATAGGTAAATAAATAATACCTATTCCGTCGTCCGTCGCCTCCCCCCCCCTCCCCGACCTACCCTGTCTCGCACCACCACGCTTACCTGTGCCGGCCGCTGCTGGTGTTGGATTCTAACATCAGGTAAACATGCAGAGAGGCAGGGGGGAGGAGGAACGGAGAATAGTGTACAAGATGGGGAGGTGGGAGTAGCAAGGTTAACAATAAAGGTAGCATTTTGATTGTTGAACAGGGGCATGAGGTTGCTGGAATGGTCTTGGGGTGTCAACTCTATAGGGTAAGGTTAGGGGCCACCTGTTATTTATACATCTCAAAAGAAAATTTGGGGGGGTAGACTCCTCAGCTTCTTACCTATTGTATTGAAAATGGGCCTCATGATTCGGATGACTTGGTTACAAGCATCCTAAGAACCCAGAGAACCAAGTGAAAGCGCTGCACTAGAGGCATGCAGCATCATAATTCAATAACTCTTTCTCTATGTTTTCAGTCTGCAATGGAGCCTTCTTCTTGACGGTCTTAGGTGTGTGGATCTGGAGCAGGGCCATCTAGTTGAGACCTTTCATGACTGACGAATCAACAAAAGCAAGGAAGGTGGAGGGCAAGTCTGAAGGAAGAATGTCAGAGGCCATAAAGACTGGACAGAAGGCAGAAGAGTTCCGATTGCTGACATGTGGAAGTTGTGTATAGTCTAGAAGACATAACCATTTGGAGGTTAACTCATTCTCAATAGAGAACTTAATAAGGACGTGATCAAACCAGCATGTCTCTTATGTAACAACCATTAAAACAAATAATACCGCTTTTGACTGCAGTGTCTGGGAGAAATGAATAAACATGGCAAAGAAGGTTTTCAGAGAGAAATTGATGATGTCTAATTCCATATGTTTCTAACATGCTTACCGCCTATTTGCCTTAGATATACCAATACCCTTTAACAACACTGGTTTACTTATGAATTGTTGAATTTAAAAGCATTCCACTATAAATTACATTTGTAAACTTTGCAAAGCTAAGTTTGGGGGCAAATTCAGTCCTGTGGCGAGCAGTCTTCACATTTGATATTTTGTGTGATCAAAGGTGAAATGTGAACGCTCCTTAGTTTTCACAGGTTTTGACATATTCCCTCTCCCCTCACACTTTAAAGATGTTTTGATGTCTTCAGCCCGTTAATTAAGGTGTGGCACCGGTGGAAGAGGCTGTGATGTGAAATCCCCCCCAAAGAGTGGCGAAAGACATATCACACTTAAGAAACAAAATCAGCTCTTCGGGCAAAGTCATGAGTGCCCCAGAATAATACCAGTTATTTACCTGCCCAAGAATGCCCATGACTGGCCCCATCGAGATTACCAGGGCAACCTTTTGCTCAAGATCAGTTTTTCTCATGAACTATGTCTAGGATATTAGCGTGAAGAGGCTGCTTGGTGGTAAATGTCCTATATATGGGACAGAAGCTGGCCTTGGTATGGCACAGTGGCGCTCTTGGAAGTCTGGGCAGTACTCTTCCGATGGTTCCGAGGTTTCCATCACTGGGTGTGTTCTCTCTGTAGAGAGGTTTAGAAATTTTTGTCAGGAGGGGGTCCTTACGCTTGAAAATGTTGACAGGGGGTCTCTGCATCCAAAAGTTTGAAGACCTCTGCGTGTAGAGTGAATGTGATGCGGCGCTGCTTGATAAAGGTGTCAGCTTCAATGAGCTGTGAGCTGTATGGGTGATTTTGGAGGGCTGTACCAAGTCCCTTAGCTTTCTTCTCAGTCGGCCATTATGGAGCAGATGTATGGGTGTGTATGGGTGTGTATGGGTGTGTGTGGGTGTGTGGTAGACAGCCAGCCGAGCAGGCGCATTTGGATGCCCAAAAAGCAGGTTAATAATAGCACATTAAGGCCCAAGGGCTATAATGATCACTGGGAAACATGAAATGTCTGCTAAGGAGACGAGTGCATACCTTAGACTTCTTCCACTACCCCGGATGTGTTTGTTCAGGATGTTCCCTTGTCTGCCATGGTAGACACCCTCTCCTCCACAGGCACCATCGCTGAAGCAGACCGTCCTGCCCGGTTTCTCGTTCTCCAATGCCAGCTTCCTTTCTTGCTGCAATTATGGTAGGTTTTTTTGCCGCTCACTATTTTAGTTCTGTGGTGACAATACCACAACCCCCACCCGAGATAAGAGCAGCCCGTGAAGTTGTGAAAGCGGAAGTCACCGAGAGATGTGAAACGAATACTTCTCTCTCTGCTGCAGGGACAGCGTTTAAGGAGCAAAGAACAGCCTGTGAGTCTGTTTTAGAAGAGCGTGAAACTAGGGCCTGTCAAATGTGCAATCATTGTTTATTTCTGGGCAGGAACAATTCATCGTGATAACTTTCACATTTTATAACCTCTTCTTTAAATTTGTTTGGGTTTTTAGAGCTCTTCTTTGAAGCGCAGCCGATTGGCCCATGCCTGCGCGTGAGGAAGCATGTGAGACGGAGAGGAGGAGCCGATCATGTGGCCTGGTGACACGTCATAGAGGCGCTCCTTCTACAAAGACAACACAAACCAAGGGTCAGATCAGAAGTTTCAATTCTGAAAGTATCTGTAGCTCCATCCAAAGGCCCAATAAAGACCTATTTTTGTCTTCTCTGCTTCAGAAGACTGACTACCTGTGGTTACTTATATTTTGCATTTATTGTTAATGTATATGTTTGCCTGTGTTTGTCTACCGACGGATAATGATCCAGAAACAAGTGTATAGAGATGGCCAGTACAACTTTGTAATTACTCGAGAAAATCCTGCAAGCACACACGCTTGGTGATCTGCATTGACCACAATGCTAAGGGGCGACCCGCTGGGAAGTGAAGCAGTGTGATCCCTCATTGGTTTCCTGCTTGTATATTTTGTCGTGACTTGTTGAGGCCACTGTGTCATATGCTTCTTGCCGCTTTTGGACTGTAGCATGAACGAATAAAGGATCTAAAATGTTGTATTTGGCCTGAGCATAAGAACCTCAGATTTATATTAGCCGGGTCTTCAGGGACTTATATTGGCCGCCACTAAAAGCATGCATCGCAGTCAGAGACTCTTTCAGGCGCTTTTTTTTCCAAACTCTTAGTTTTTGACCTCCAAAAATAAACCCTTTGGGCATCAAAGGTCCATCTCGTCTAGCTGATGCCTTCAACTGCCGACTCACAACACACGAGTCTGAAAAGCATTGCCAAGCCCTTTAAAAGTTAGGGCTCAACCCCATGGAATTGTCGCCCATGAGATATACCGAAATCCAAATTACTTTACAAAGCTTTAAGGAGAAATAATTTGCACTGGGCCTTTTGTTTTGCACAAACCAATGAAGTCTCCTTAAGTAGCAGACATAAACTCATACATTTTAAACATTTGTGGAGGGTATATATGACCCCTGCCAAGCTACATGCCATTGATTAAAAACGATCTCATCATTGCCTCAAGTGTGGTGGCCCACAGGCCGTCTTAGCACAATTCCGTGTCAGATGGGCAAAGATTGGGACTTTTTGGAGATCCATATTTGAGATTATATCACAAATGATTCACTTGGATGTTATCCCTTTGCTGGAACTTGCTTTACTGGGATACGTGGGTGGGCTCCCGAAAAAGGTCCGTAAATTCACAGCCATTGCCCTTTTGCTTGCAAAGGGAGAGATAGAGCTTAAATGGGGTAGCAGAACATCGCCCACTGTCAGGGACTGGCTCCATAGTCTTACGTATTGCAATACCAATTGTGAGCTATATGCCAGCACTCTACCTCTTGCCTCCCGCCCGAAAGCTACTTGGGAGCCGCTTAAGCCTTACTTGTTGGAGACTAGCTCCACCTCTGCCACACTACCGCCTGATGGGATAGTCCCCACCGAAGTGGGGTAAGTACATCACATCCCACTTTATCAGGTTTCTGTGATTTGTTACTTCATCCCTAGATGGTCTATCCTGGGTGGCTGCTTGGGTTTAATCTGCTCTGGAGTGCCAAGCGAGGGCGTTCCAAATTTAAAAAGTTATATATTTATGCTTGTCTAATTTTGCGACTGCATTGCTGTGTATTCAGTTTGCTTTGCAAAATTGTAGTGTTTAATCATGCTGGATTGTTAACCATAAGAACATTGGAAAATAAAGTTTAAAAAAAAGCTTTAAGGAGAAAGTATTTTTTTTCGCTTCACGAAGGATAACAGGCAATGAATTTCATTGATGAGGACACTGAAAAGCCTACTAAGGATGGAGGAATCCACTTACCTCAGGCTTGTTTTTCCTACTGCTGAGAACGTAGAGCACTCTGGAGCGCCCAGGGAAAGTGTCGCACAATAGGCACCTATTAATAAAAAATAACACAGGAGGTTATGGGATGCAGGGTTTTAGTGAGATGAATCATCATTGGCTTTTACCAGTAATATTCAAAGACCTTAGATAACTAACCCTGCTGTCCCATCCATTTTTATATAAATAAACTGGTACACCCTGGGTTTGTTTTTATTACATTTCTTTTTATTCATTTTTGTGGTTTGGCAATAAGTATATATAAGCATACATCAGTTATAAGCAGACTTTGGGACATGGACATTCTAGTTCGAAATCAGCTCAGCAGCTTTACACACTATAGTCACTGATGTTCTCCAGATTGAGCGCTAACACACCTCCTGTTGCCGAGCGACATGTGACAAATAAGAATAGGTTGTTGCTCTTGGCACCGTCAGCTCCCATGTCTGCTTATGGCATGCTGGGGTTGTGGGAGGAAGGGCAGGAATTGGTACACCGTGTTACACGCGCGCAGGATGACATGGACACGGGCTCCTTCGTTTCAGGTCTCTGCCCCGAACAGTGCGGGCAGGCCCCCTATATAGTAGTTGTTGATGTCAACTGGGGACTCAACCATGGCCCATGCAAAACAGAAGATAGGTTGGGCAGTTCACTGTTCCCTCGGGCCATGCTACTGGTTCGCGTGGGCAAAACAATACACCACCACTACACCAGCTGACCACTACATTACATAGCATAACATTGCATTGTCATTTTAAGTTATTTGAAATAGGCTACGGTTTATATGATTAAAAGTAGGATAAAGGTAACAATTACAGGCAGATCAATACCTGAGACAATCTAAAGTCTGACGATGTAGTGGACGGAGGGCATGTAGTGGTAATCAATGTAGAGGCTGGAGACATGGTAACATACAAACTTTGTATCCAACATTCCCTTGCTGCCTGGTCACCTCCTTTTAGTGCACTCTGCAAAGCTCTCTTTACAACATCTACTTTTTGCTCAAATGAACCCACACACTCCACCCTATAGCCTGTAGTCTCGTAATACCTCACACAAGAGGGACAAAGGGCTTTTAAAGGTCCAGAATAGGTGCCCCATCAATAGTCAATACAAAAGGGTATGCAGTTCCTACTGTACGGCATGTATCGGTGCCGAAGACTACTTTGTGCCGCGGCGTGGCTCGTGTATATCAGTGTTGCACAACCAGCCTCTCGGAGAGTAGGCTATAGAGCAAGAAAGGTGAAATAAGCCGCGGTATTAGCCGAGTTGAGTCAAAACAAGAGAGGACGAAGCGCGGCTAGTACCATCTCTTTGGAGGAAAGAGCAAAATGAATTAAAGTAAAGCGCAGCATCTGCAGCGCCGACCTGACGGTAAGCAAAGCCCTATGATGAGGCATGACACCCGGCCGGTGTGTGAGAGCCCTAATTCCAACAGGAGGAACTCCCCATTCCCCATGTAACTCATGACCATCCAACTCTCTTGTCCCCCTGTAACAGTTAGGAACTGCATGCCCTTCTGTATTGTCTCGTAATACCACCCATTAGTGTGTCACCTCAATAGAGAGGACTATGCATACAGCATTCAACCATCCATCCTCTACAAAAATACAACTCGCCAGTTAACCAGAGAGCAGGGGCGCGAGCTGCCCTCGTTCATTGTTGTACGTTGGGTGTGCTTCCAAGACTTCCCCTGGCATTCATCCACACACTTGTATCATTCTCATCACATTCACCTGGAAATGTAAATACTAATTATAATAGTTCGTTTTGTATAGGGACTCATAACAGATATTATTATTGGCTGTAGTAAACATGGGCACACTGGATCCCACAGTCTCCTACAGCCCCCAAATACAGCTGCATCCGATTGGCCGTGCAGGGTAAGGCATGGCACTTTCAGAATTAGGATTGAAACAACTTTAGGTCCCTCCGGTATGCCAACCATAAACAGAGACATGAGGTAGGGCTGACGCCTCATGTTCACTTTCACATTTATTAATGATCTAAAGCCTTGTGGGGGTGATACGTGTTGGATACTGGTTGTACCACGCTCCAGGGATGGAGCTCTGCCTTCTCACCGTGCTCTTACAATGCTGTATGCTGTTTTCACGAGTTTTTCTCTAGTGGAAGGCGGAGGAGGGAAAAGGCTACACTTCTGTGAAGATCTGAATATCATGGGCTATCCACGTGCAGAGCAGCCTTAAAGCTGCACCAGTATTACTGCATGTAATGAAAGTGGACACAGGTAAGCCTGAATAGTATATGACGTATGCATGTTTGTTTACACCTTGCCTTGTCTAATTCTAACCAGCTAATGGGTGTCTAGAAGAGAGACAGCTGCATTGGGTGGCACCTCCAGCATGTCTCTGCATTGCCATTCAAAAGAACTTGGCATTCTAGTTTCCATTGTGAGCATAGGCAAAAGTGCCAGCGTGTACAATATTGCTGACCCCAAACCCAGGACCGTCACACATGCTAAGGGGCTCATTAAAGTGTTTCTCCTTTTGCACCCAACCCCCATCTGTACCTCCTGCTGCATGAACAGGGTCTGGTGGCTCAGTGGACTACTACATCTACTGCAGGGGCCGGTGTTCGATCTCATGGCTACAGGTTCAAATCCCGGCGGGTCCACTCAGCCTTTCATCCATCTGAGGTCGATAAACTGAGCACCATTGAGTTGTGTAACAATAAACATGTTATTCAGCGCCAAGATGCGCCTTTGGGGGTGAACGCGTGCTTTGCAAATACACGTTATGTTATACATGATGCACACAGACGTGTCTCTCTACTTTTCCTCACCCGTTGCTCCTGAGATGCACTACACTCACTGCTGACCTCATGAAGAATGACCAGAAATCCCTGATGCACAGACCCCAGTGCTCCCCGCAACACTGTGCACCTCTTTGGTGGATCAGTAATGGTTCATGGGTGCACAGCTGCTGTGCCCCTCTCACTAACACCGTGGTACAAAAGGGGTGGTGATGGACGGAGCATCTGAACCAATCAAACACTCACACCCAGTCAAAAGATCTGGGTTTAATCCATCACCGTTCTTTAGCCCACTCTGCCACCCCAGTTCAGACATGGCCATATGCAAACCAGCCTGACCCTGTGCCTCATGGGAACAGTCCAGCCCGAACTGCCAAGCCATGCTTCACCAACACCATCATGTGTGCTACTCGTGCACTACATACCGCCCCTCCTGCACAAGGTGATGTACGATGCTTAGTGTGTGTGCATCCGTACCAGTTTGGGTGCCTGTCTGTCTGTTGAACTTTGTGAAAATGGATGTCTGTAGGGTCTGAGTGCATGGTTTAAGGCAGCGTGTGTAGGTGTTCATATGTTGTGTTGCCACTGTATGCACGTTCTGGACACAAGCTATGCCTCATGGCGTTACTTACTCAGCAGAATAGGCATCGGACATTATTTTTTACAAAACCAGGGCTCTAATACAGCAGAGACCCCTAGCTTCAGGGAATGTATATACTGTAGCAAGGGCCACCTGCCTCGACAGGTCTCTGGAAACAGGGTCCACACCCTCACGTTCGTAAGGAGGAGGTCCCTACATATGTAGACCGTATAGTCCTCTGCTTGAACTGTCTGAGCTATCTTCGCTTCTACCTGTAGTTTCGTTGTCTTCAGGGAAGTTCTTGCTTGCACATGAAAAAGGTTATCAAGCTTCAACCCTCTGCACACTCTCTGTACTTGTTCAATAAATAGTGGCTTGCCTCCATCTTTTATCTGTTGACCGAAATCACTATTTGTTTTCACCTACCTGCTATAAATGTTACAGGTGAAAGTCCTAACTCGATAGGTGAAAATCATGTACGACGTTACAATGCATACATTTACAACGCATGCCTTTACAACGTTTTTACATCGCAACATCCTATACAACGCATACATTTACATTGCATGCCATTACAACAAATTTTTTTAACTACATTTACAACGCACTCCATTACATTGCATTATACCTTTACACCGCATACCATTACAACGCATACCATTACATTGCATTTAAGGTAAGTGTGGAATAGTGTATGGGTAAAAATTACTATTCTATCTCGGGGTGTAACAGTAGGGTACATGTTAGATACTGTAGGGGTAAAAATGACTATTCTAACTCAAGGGGGTGCAACAGTAGGGTAAGTGTTGGATAGTCTAGGGGTACTATGCGTTGTAATGACATGCGATGTAATGCCTGCATTGTAGTGACATGCATTGTAGTGACATGCATTGTAGTGACATGCGTTGTAGTGACATGCGTTGTAGTGTCATGCAATGTAATGGCTGCATTGTAGTTGCATGCGTTGTAAAGAATGTTGCGATGTAATGACTGCGTTGTAAATGTAGTGCGATGTTATGTGATGACTGCGTTGTAAAGGTTGTTTCCCGAAAATCATGCCTAGAAAACCAAATGCAAGCCAAGAACACGTCCTAGCTGGCAGTTTCTCTTTAGCCCCTTGCCTTCCGCCATGTCCCTCTTCCAGGGACATTGCTTTCTGTATGGGCACCCTTGAGAAAACCTCTGTGAACTTCAGCGACATAATGTTTTCTTTCAGTACTGGGTACCTGCTAAACGTGGATAGACCAGACCAGACCTCTAGGACCTTGATATTAATCAAGTCTGACTGTCTCGGTCTCTAAACTGAACCAGGGACTTGTTCACTTCTGAGTTACCTGGAACCGCCTCTGTAACTGTGTTCATACTCCGCGTGAAGGAAGCCACACTGTACTGCTCCCACCACCCCCCTATGGGACGGAGGGGTAATTCTTTCGCAGAGGAGCATCCTCCTGTAGGCTTCTGACTCACTTTGCTCCAGGATACGGATACATCTATGTGCTACCTACCACTTCATGCTCTGTAGACTTCAAAGTTCCAAAAGAGAACTTCTTGAACTACTGTCTATGCCCTGAATATCATTCTACAGTCATTCACCATAGTAGTAGGTGATGCAAGCTCATCATTTTCTGCTTCAACAACAGGTCTAGTTGCCCTCCCTGGCACTGTACCGCAAATGGTGCTCTTGGCCATGGTTGATCTCCTCCACCCCTCTAAATACACTCTGTGCCCAGCATAAAGCCTTCCGCAAAGCCTCACTCACTGGCCTGTGGCTGGCTCCTTCATCAACATGTACATGATGCAGTCTTAATACGGGTCACAAATTACTAAGGGTTCACAGACTCGAGCCCCGTCACAAGATGGCGGGAGCAAATCTCAAATCACAAGACCGCGCCACTCATTTCGTTGGGGATGGACAGCTGTAGCAGTCTAATTATAAAGTTTTCAGTGTATTATGCTATGTGCTGGGTTCGAAACTGAAAATATTGCTATATGTGAAAATCAAAAACTGAATATTGACTCTCCATTTTAAACAAAGGTGGCTTTTTGGGTAATTCTCTATTATAAATCCAATACATATCCCTTGTTGTTATCATTGTATTGGCAGGTTTTCCAAATGGGGCAAACTTTCAGAGTAATGAGAGCCTCGCTCATATTCAGGAATTAAAATGATTGATTTCACCCATCAACCCAATTAGAATATACTTTGCTTGATATGATGATATCTCCGATTCAACATTCAGCCCGACCCCCTGTCCCCTCAGCCTTCGGTTTAATAAATACTTAGACACACTTCAAGTGATCAACCACAAACAGACAGGGACAAAAAATAGGCTCATGCACTTAAATAAAAGTGTCCCACATTAGCGGAGCATATAGGTTAAAAAAAGGGTAATATCAGGGAAATCGACAGTAAAAACCTACCCACCTGACCATAAAACCAGCACAATAGTGCTAAAAAAACGGCCAACACATTAATCTGTCCGACCAGCCCATGGGGTACTACCGGATTGCCGTATAGGCCAGTCCGACCCCGAAAATGGATACACTTGCAGGCGGCAAATTAAAAGACAGCAGTGACAACCTTGTGTCACGTGACTACAGAACTCAATTTAATGCGATAGACACTCCATAACATCTGATTATCAACGTTGATGATGAATTGGCTTCAAAATCATCACTGCTATTCTAGACTAGACTACATTCACTATGTTTTATTTAGATTCGCTTCAGGTAAAGTTTTAACAAATAATCCAATATAATTATTAAGAGTATCCTTTTTCAGGCGCATCCTTGCTGGTAGACTTAGCTCAGAGCCTTAAACCACCCAGAGAATCAGGCACTTCAGACCAATAACAACCAGCCCCTTGCGTCCATATTCGAAGAGAATGAAGTCTGACTGAGCCATCCGATGACTGAGTCAGTACAGATACATCCTGACCAATAAGGATGCTCAGAGTAGAGGGGCTTCAACAAGTAGAAGCTAGCGCTAAGCAACAGCATGCCAAACTCAAGAGAAGGCGGCAAGCCATCACGACCCAACAAGCTTTAGTCCCTCGGCTAGCGAAGATCTTTGACAGGTCATTGTTCAATGCGTTTGATGCCACAGGACCCTCTGAAACACAGGCTGATGTTCAGCTCTCACGAACAAGGAAGGACTGAAATGGAACATCCAGCACTGCACAGCACTTGTGGTTAGTTTTTAGCCTCACAGTCAATTTGCATAACATTAGGCACCCTTCTCAGCCCTGCGTACTACAGAAAAACGCAATCAACGAGAAATAGAGTCAACTGCTTCCTAAAATGGTGTCAACTGCAACAACAAGGTGATGGATGGAATGCTTGAATACATCCTAGCCACTGGCAATCGGTCAGGCAGCATGCCAGTCTACCCTTCTTCGCCCACCAGGCCACACTCGACAAAGGCCCACCATATGCAAATCAGCACCAACCCCGCACATGGGAGCAGTCCCCCCGAAACTGCCAGGCCTAAAATGGTGGAGCATAGGATGTGCCGCCTCTGTGAAATTTTTAAAATGCGATTCTTGTTTTAAATAAATAGGTCTTCTCTTCCTAAACACTGAGGAATGTTTTATGGGGGACACACAAACACATATCAATAAATATTGACCAGAAACTCTGAGAGAAATACTGTCGTAGCAGAAGTACACCTCAATACAGCAGAATAAATTGTGTTGCTGTGCGGGTGGGAAGGCGGGTAAAGAGTAGATCCAGTAACAAGTATGTGCTAAGTGTCAGAACTTCAACACTACTGTAAATGCTTTTGAAATATTTACTTCAGAATATTCGGAGTAAACTACATTTGTGAAATATAAACCAATACCAGCTAAAGCCGTGATGCCCCAGCAGTTACTGAAGTGTAAAAAAAAAAAGCACTTTCTTTTGTATTCCATTTCATACTGTAACTAGCCTCGTATGTGTGTCATAAAGGAAAGACGCTAGACATAGCTTGTCCTACATTTGCTACCGCACTCACTGCCTCACCCCCTCCAGCCCACCGCACTCCTGTGACTGCAGCACTTCTCCCATGTGTCTTTGCGTCATCTCTTGCCTGCGGTCGACATGTCAGCGAACAGTACTGTGCTATGACAATTAACATGGCCCTTTCTAACCCACAACGACCAAGATGCTGAGCCACAGAAAACAGTTCCCATAGTGACAACGGACCAATCAGGGCCGGCTTTAAGGCAGTGCGACTGGTGCGGCTGCACTGGGCGCTGACCCAGGGGAATGGGGGGGGGGGGGCACTGACCTCAGAGGGGGCGTTGTTTAGCAATAACATTGGATTTAAAAGCATCTGCTGCAGATTTGCTAATGGTCCAGGTTTCTGGCAGTAATTAAAATGTCCGATAACTCTTGTGATTAATGTTCAGGCTAGAGAGAGATGAAAGTTTTGTCTAGTGGCAGTTTAGACTCGCCATAAAGTAGCGCAGAGGGTTAACACGCCTGCTGCAAAGAACAGATCTGGTTTTAATGTGGGTAGCCGAGCGGATTAGTAAAGCCAGCCTACACCAGCGCTTTAAAGCAAGTGAAATGTATGCGAGAGAGGGGCTATGGAGGGATGAGGGGCAGTGTTGCAGGGTGGCAGTGGGGGAATCCGCGGAAGAGGTCAGATGGGATGCGACAAAAAAGATGGTCATACAGGGCGCCACCAGCACTAAAGCCGGCCCTGGGGCCAATGGTCCAGAAAAGCCACCCTGACACTCACAAGCAAAAAATAAGAAAATGTGTCATTATATGCAGCACATGACCAAAAACCATCTCTCCTTGGCAAAGATCCTTCATTCCCTTTGCCTCGATTTGGAAACACGTAAAATGCAATATAAGTATGCGCAACTGAGTAACGTGTACATATGTGTGATGTAAAATAACTGATGCCATTGGGCGAGGCCTTCTAGCAATACTGTAATAAATACATAGTACTTTCTCATTTACATACTTGCGTATCAGTAATGTAAATTCAACCAGAACCCGGGTACACACAACACTGTTTTAGGGTAGATTGTGCTCGCGATGCGACTAGTCTAAAACCTCTGGGAAGGCTAGCTGAAAGATGAAATCAGGAGCGAGTTGTAAGCTGATGGAAAACAAACCATTCATAGAATGTCTACACGGTGTACTAACCTTACGAGGCGACCATTTCTGCGTACTTCTTTATTTACATAGTGCGGCAGGTTATATCAATGTCAGGAAAGAAAACAAGCCATCATGTACCGTACGTTGAGTAAAAACACGCACACACACACACGAGGATGCAACTTGGCAGAGAAGGCGATCTGCTTAAACAAAAGACAATTTATAGAATCACAACAAAGACTGAGGACTTCACAGGCCTGTAGTGCCCGTCTCAGAGCTAGTAAGGACAGACCTCGGGATTTGTGAAAACAATGCACATGGTTGGAAACTAACCACTTTAGAACCAGGGAAATCAGTGGAAGCAAGCAGGAAGATTCGTCAACATTAACAATCTGGATCCGTCACTGGGAGACCGGCAAATGGATAATGTCCTGGAGTAAGGTACCCCAATCAACAGACGACAAAGGTTCACATAAAGGAGGCACCACACGCTAGGCAGCGTTAGTGGTAGGATTGAGAGGCAGGGAGTTGCTTTTTACTGGGTCCTGGAGCAGGCCATGGGTTCTGGTCTCTAGCTGTGGTGGCGTCTGATGCTCATCACTGGTGCCCACCACCTGGGATGAACGGGCAGCCTCCCTTCAGGAGCTGGACTTGCCAGCGGTGCCAACGCTGAGCAGACAATGATTACTCCAGGAGTCAGCACTGGGTTTTAAGCTTAGATGCAGAATAGTCTAAAGCAAGCTAACCTGGCAATCAGCAGAGCTTGAATGAATGAATGAATGAATGAAGTGGAATTTATATATGCGCGACTTAGCCCCATGGGCGTCAAGGCGCCTAACTCAGCTTTGAGCTTTGAGGATGGAGTAAACTGGACCCTTGCTTTGTGCTTCTACTCTGGCAGTTAACTCTTTTGCTGCGGCGGCTATTCCGCCGCAGCGCTAAGGGGGCGGGGCGGCCGCGCGGCAGCCGCATGCTGGTGACGGAACCGCTCCGTCACCAGCCTCGGTTGAGCTGTGCTGATGACGGAGCGGTTCCGTCATGGCCCGCCCCGCTCAATAGAACGCTCAGCGCAGGCGCGGAATCCGTGCCGCGCAGGCGTGCCGAGCGGGCCATGACGGAACCGCTCCGACATCAGCACAGCGCCACCGCAGCTGATGACGGAGCGGTTCCGTCATCAGCATCGAAGGAGTTAAAGTTAAGACCTTTAATGTGGGACTTGATCAAGATCTCTCTTTACTCCATAAGATCAGCAAATTTACTGCTATTCTATATACTTTGTAAAGTTCTTCTCCTTACGAAGGCATAGTATCGTACATTTGTTGCTTCTGCAACTCTGTATGGTTTGATTAATTTATAAGAATACTTTTCATAGGGCCCCCCAGCTTATTTCCTATCCAAGTCTCTGAGAATTCCATATGTATGCACTTTGCCTGGTTTTCCTGCTGAACAGCTTTGCCTCTCGTCTTTGCGGCACGTATATTACCGCACTGGCTCGCTACTCAACAGCAAGCCCAATTCAAAGTTCTCTTTCTGTTCCACAGAGCCTTCTGTTGTATGATATCCCGTCCCTTATGAAACTCCATATTAAGTATAGGTCTTCTGGGCACCTTGCCACTGGTTCCCATATATTTCTCCAAGTACCTGGCTTTAGGTATGCTTGATGCATAGGCCTGACACTTGGATTCTTGGACGCAAACACTGGAATGCATAGCCCTTCCATATTCAACAGGTTGCAGCAGTGCTTAATTTGAGCCAGTGGTTCCCGGTGCTCGGTACCAGCACTTAATTGTAAACACTGGCGCTTGTGACAGTCTGTCACAAAGTGGCGATGTCTGGCTAATTTAGAGATAACCACAACAAGTCAATTATGAATTTAATATACATTTAAAATGACTATTACCTGCCGCCCAAACCATTCTTCTAGCTTTGGGAGCCTGGAATAGTCTGAATTGTCACACTTGTAGTAGTGTGATGGTAAGCAGTTGCTTTGTTACTATATTTGACCGCATGGCAGAGGCAATATGTGGTGCAAGCTGCAGTGGCCTTCTGACGAGAGCCCTGGCATTTGTATTTTACAAATTAAGCACTGAATGTTGCAGACCAAGTCACGTTTAGAAAGGTTCTCATGACTTTCCTCTTCTGTTAATCCAACAATTAGGATTGCTAATGACCATTTGGACACCGTTACGCAGCTTTTACGTCTAGGGATTTCTGTGCTGTTTGTCTCCTAGCGCAAGAGGGTAACTTGGTGGTGGTGTATGAGCACTTTACAAATCAACCAATCCAGTCTGGTGGCTCCTTTAACATCTAACATCAATAGGCAAGTCAGGTAAAATATGGCACTTAAAAACAGTCGTTGTAAATTTCAACCAATAATAATGAATATATACAGAAAAATGGCCGATGTACGGCCCAAAACAAGAGTGCTTGTGCATTAGGTGCTATATTTTCGACACTGTGTTGTTCCGGAGATCACCTTACTCTCTGCTGGGGGGGGGGGGGGGGTAGAGATGTGAACGCCAGCCGCTGTAAGTTTTCAGGCTTACTGCAAAGTTTATTTTCCCTAACACTTCACCTGACCGAGGCTCAGGAGCGGCAACGCAGCCATGTATCCAGTGAGTTACCACATTAGGTCAATCGGCTGCCCTGGGAGCAGTGGCGACAAAACAGGCCAACATTCATCAGCAAGCCCAAGACTTCAGCAACCGGCGTCATTCGTGAAGTTCAGAGAGTCGCATGGATTGCAGCAGCGAGGAGTCACTTGGATGGAGATGCGCCCGAAGCTGGAACTTCTTACTACACAAGTTGTCCAATGTACTTGTAAGTGTTTTGTTGCAGTGTCCTTATGGTTTTCGTTTTGGGTACCAAGCACTTTGTAAAAAAACAAAATAAAGTCTGAAAACAAAGTGTAGTAGTGTTGCGTCCGCGAGAGCATCCAGAGAATAAAGTCAGAAGGCATAGATGCGGCTCAGCTTGAACCCGTGCCCGGGCACAGGAGTGTTAAACGGATGCGCGCTTCGACTGCGTGCATTGCTGAACATTATCCTAGCATGCCCTGGCTCAGGAATTCGGCCCATTCCTGTCTGAGCAGGTCTGCAAACACTTATCCCACATTGGGGAAAAATGCCGGAATCAGCATCCACAAACAGATGCTGCAGGAGGGATGTGCCTGCCCTAGCCTAGCTGAGCTGATCCGGCCGCCCCTGGTGCCTTGCTGACAAGAAGCGCTCATCTGAGCGTGTGCTCATGTTCAAGTGGTCTCGGTGGGACAGACGTCACGGCTCCCTCAGATCGAAATAAATCACTTTTGCACAACATACACTTTCAATGCAACAACAAGGTGGTTATACCTACAGTGACTGCACAATCTCACTCAAGCCGAGGCCTTGGATAAAAAAAGATGTCTAAAATAGGTGTTCATTTAAAATACTCTACCTTCCGTGGTGCTCCCACAACAGTGGATTGGATAATTTCCGCACACAGCACCCTGCATGTCGCAAACCCTTACAGCCGCATTCCAAATTTTGGGGGCAATAATAAAGGGCCCAAAAAAATGAAGGAAAAGATCATTTACACCTAGCATGGTCTACTTCAGAGGTACTCAATGACAAGCGGCTTGTAAAAAGGCTTATGAACATATGTTGCATAGTACTGTGCCTACCAAGCCACAACTTTCAAGCTACCCACTTCCATGCGTGAGTGGCTCATTCAGTCCAGGGTTTTCATCCGTTGGGTGCTGGGGTTTCTAGTGCAGTTTAACCCATTTTAAAATTAGGACAACTCCATAAATGCAAAGAAAATTCCTGGTCTGGATGAGCCATGCCTACAGTGGCCAATAATCCGGTTTTTGGGCGTTTGTCC